>NC_083890.1:49613982-49951482 GCF_032452875.1 Bos javanicus
TGATGGGGCAGCTTTGAGCTAGACGTGGCTGTCCCCAACAGGAGCCAGAGGCAAGAGACATGAGTACCGCTGTGATGGGACAGCTTTGAGCTCGACGTGGCTGTCCCCAGCAGGAGCCAGAGGCAAGAGACATGAGTACCGCTGTAATGGGGCAGCTTTGAGCTCGACGTGGCTGTCCCCAACAGGAGCCAGAGGCAAGAGACATGAGTACCGCTGTGATGGGGCAGCTTTGAGCTCGACGTGGCTGTCCCCAACAGGAGCCAGAGGCAAGAGACATGAGTACCGCTGTGATGGGGCAGCTTTGAGCTCGACGTGGCTGTCCCCAGCAGGAGCCAGAGCCGAGGGAAGCGTGACTCTCTGGACATGGATGGAGTAGGGGGGCCCGCCACGGCTTGCCTGCAATGCCTGCATTCAGGCCTTACAAACCCCACCAAAGACCTTCTTACAGAAACCGCCACCAGCAGCAGCACCGCGGCAGGCGGCTTCCTCTCTGAACTGACTTTAGGATCCTCAGATTCCTCTCACCCTTGGGGGCGGCAGGGTCATTGAGCACATCTCTGTCTTTGGTCAAGAGGAACTGTCACCACCTCCTCCCAAAACTGCTAACAGCCGGGCGTCGTGGGGAACTGGCCAGGACTCTTTGGCAGGAAGACCCCAACAGTGGTCACTCCAACAGGAAGCAAAACTGAATTTTAAGAAAGTCACCTGGGTGACAGTTACAGCGTCTGAGCTTGAATTCACTCATCTGATCTCATTGGCTTATTCGAAGCAACACAGGAAAACTATGAACAGACAAATCATCCACTTTCTCAAAGGAGCTCAGGGTGCAGACCACACCAGATCCATCCAGCCAGACGTAACGGAATACCCCCCACGGTGGGGTCAACTAAATCTGAGAACACAAGGCAACCCCTATTCTAGTTCGTTGTTTTTTAAAATGACATAGGGGACCGGGCTCAGGGAGTCATGTGGTCTTTGAGAGCACAGCAGAGAAAAAGGGAAACTTGGAATACACAGCAGCTCCTTACTATATACCTCCTTCCTGGGCCTTGGGCACAGGACTGACGGAGAAATTTCCATGTCCAAGCTTCATCCAGCAAACAGCGTCCAAAATCACCACCCCACTCGCCAACCAATCTACATGTTGAAAGCTCTCCCTTCAAACTCTCCGAAGCCTGCTTCTAGCATATGTTGCCCCTTCCCTCTGGACAAGCTTCTGGAAAGGGCAGTTGACGTGCACGGAGTCCAGTCTTCAGCCCCCATCAGCACCTCGGTACGATCAAGCTGAATGGCACTGCGGCCTCTACACTCTGTTCTATCAGGACTCACCTTCGCAAAAACCGACACCAACAGGAACCCTACCTGCCAAAGTCAAAGCTCCCTCCTGGAACTTAGTTCAGGCTGCTCTAACAAAGTACCAGAGACTGGTGGTTACGAGACATTAAAATTCCCTTCTCACGGCTCTGGAGGTGGGGCTGCCCAGGGCAAGGTCCCTGCCTGTCCAGGGGTCCCGCTCTGGGGCATCCTTCAGCGCTCCGGGGGCCACAACTGCCTCCCGTCCTCCCCACCCCCAGTCCTCCGGGTAACTACACAGAATCCCACTGTTTTCTTGCCACCTGGGCACTCCCAAGCCTCTCTCCCCAGCCCCGACCTCTTGCTGGAGCTTCAGCTCTATCAAGCCAAGCACCTGCCGACGTACCACGGCCAATCACGTCAACCTACACGCGCTGTCCCCCTCCCCAGTGCAGATCCTGCTTCCCCAAACCGGAAAGCCTCAGCCTGTGATAGAACCGTCCCACCAGTCACCCAAGACAGAGACCGGCAGTCCCCCCGCCGACTCCTTGTTCCGAACTCCAACTGCTGACCTCTGTCGTTACTGCCAGTGCCCGCACGCAGCCCCTCTCTGGCCCTCTGGGTACGGCAGGCCCCGCCACCTGGCGAGTAACCCAGCCTCCAGCTGAGAGCCGGCAGAGCACCATCCACTCGTTGCTGTCTAGTCGCTTAGTCATGTCCGACTCTGCGACCCCGTGGACTGCAGCCCCCCAGGCTCCTCTGTCCGTGGGATGCTCCAGGCAAGAACACTGGAGGGGGTGCCGTGCCCTCCTCCAGGGCATCTTCCCCACCCAGGGACTGAAGCCACATCTCTTGCACTGGTAAGTGGACTCTTTACTGCTGAGCCACCGGAGAGGCCCCATCAACCACAAAGCCTGGGGCTGACTAACACACACACAGCGACCGTGACTCTGCCATGGAAAGCTCTCCAGCTTAAACAGATAAAGGCTGAGCTGACTAGGGAGCAGCACCCAAGCCACCCGGCAGCACATCCCACCCCCCCCCCCCCGGCCCACCGTCCATCAGCAACTCTGGCCACACCCTCCTTCACAGGCTCTGCCCCAGAACAGCCTCATTCAATAGAAACAGACCGCAGGCCATGCAGGGAGGTCTGGACGTTCCAGCGCCACAAGGAAGAAAGGGGGAAACGCAGGTGACACTGATGGTATTGATACACTCACCCCAGTGCGTCTAAATACTCATTTCCTCATGTGACCAACACTTTCTAAGTGAGAAGTCTATTTATTCTCGGTATTTGATAAGAAGAATTTAAGAGACAACAGAGTGAAATCTTCTAGACTCAGTTTTCAATATTGGTAATCCACTTTCTTGTGTGATTTTTTTTTTTTTTTTTTGCATTATTAGACATTTGGTTTTAAACTTTTTATTTTGTATTGGAATCCCCACTCCAGTACTCTTGCCTGGAAAATCCCATGGATGGAGGAGCCTGGTGGGCTGCAGTCCATGGGGTCGCAAGGAGTCGGACACGACAGAGCGACTTCACTTTCACTTTTCACTTCATGCATTGGAGAAGGAAATGGCAACCCACTCCAGTGTTCTTGCCTGGAGAATCCCAGGGACGGGGGAGCCTGGTGGGCTGCCGTCTCTGGGGTCGCACAGAGTCGGACACGACTGAAGCGACTCAGCAGCAGCAACAGCAGCTGATTAACAACGCTGTGATACTTTCAGGTAGACAGTGAAGGGACCCAGCAACTCCAGCCACGTCTTCCTTCACAAGCTGTGCCCTAGAACAGCCCCATCCAACAGAAACAGAACACAGGCCATACAGGCGGTTTAAATTTCCTAGTGGCCACATAGAACACGGCAGGGCCGGGGGAGGCGGAATTCATTAATATGCTTAACCTACTATATCTAAAATATTCATCGCACCATGTAATCGATAATTTTTAAAGTATTCATGAGATAGGTTACATGCGTTTTTGAACCAAGTATCTGAAGCCCTGGCATGTATTTCACACTTCCAGGGCTCTCCGGTCGAACTGCATTCCACGTGCACGGCAGCCACACGCGGCCAGGGCTGCGCTGGGCAGGGCAGCCGCGGCGCCAACGAGGGCGCCCGCCGCGCTTCCCCACCTGCCACGCGCTTCCCAGCCGACTGTCTTAATTTCCCGGAAATCAGCTCAGATGCCCCTGCCTACCCCCGAGCTATGCCAAGCAGAGAGTCACACTCCGTTAACTGCTGGGCCAGCCGCGGCCCCCTCCCCAGAGCACACTGCACTCATCTGTGCGCTCCTGTCTCCAACGCTAGAGCACTTGTTACCCCAGAACCAAAGCCTGCCAAGTCTACTCGTCTTCATACGCCAAGCACCCGGCAAAACGCTTATGCATAGCAGCAGGCAATCAAACCTTTGCTGAATTAAACTGATTCAGAGTCGTACATGAACCAATGAAATCAGAGTTGAACGTTTAAATTCTGGGTTCCTGAGTGAACGTTTTATATCCTTGGTTAACAAAAAAGGATGCAAAGACAGACTGCAAACATACTCCATTTCGTGCAGAACCTGGTTGTGAAAACATTTGCCTGTGGTAGACCGTGAGTAGAATACAGACACTCAAAAATTGAAGTTATAAGGGATCGTGGTACGAGCTAATTATTTCGGGTGTAAAGAGAAAAGAGGTGAAATAATTTAAATGGCAAATACAAATGCACACACTAACAAAGGCAGAACCAGCACCATAACCTGGGTCCCTGCAGTTTTCCATCACACAGCTTGGCTTGTGTGGCTGTGTCAACAAGTCACGTTAATCAAATAAAATTTGTCATTAAAATTCATTTAAAAGTCAAGAAAGCCTGTACGATTAAGAATCTAGCTGTTTGTTATTACTGCTGTCAACTCCTCTCCAGGCAGCACAGCAGAGAACAGACCGATCAGCAAACTGCCCCTGGGCTCCTCCTGGTCCTGACACCGTCCCTCGGGGCCGAGGACGGGTTCTCATCCACAAAGTGTGGGGGGGCGCACGTAGCTCAGGGGTGCGGTGTCTAGGAGGCGGGGCGCCACCTCCAGGCTCCTCTCCCCGACCCTGCAGCCAGGGGATGCAGATGGGGATGCCAGGTGGGGATGGCCTGGCACAGGCTGGGAGGGTCTGCGACGCTGAGCCACCAAACAGAAGAGTCAGCCCCAAAGAGGGCAAGACAGGAACTCTGGTGGTGCTGAATTACCCAGATTCTGAGTGTGTTTCTCAGTGGCAGCAGCTCCTGCTTAATTATCCTGAATAATATCCAACAGAAAACTAAATTACAGATCTAAGAGCCTGTACCTTGAAATTGAGTGCTTCGGCAAATGTAATTAACATTATTCTAAAATTACTGAAAGGGCTTCCCAGGCGGCGCTAGTGGTAAAGAACCCACCTGCCAAGGCAGGTAGCTGTAATACTCAGGTTTGATCCCTGGGTTGGGAAGATCCCCTAGAAGAAGGCATGGCAACCTACTCCAGTCTTCTCACCTGGAGAGGCCCATGGACTGAGGAGTCTGGTGGGCTACAGTTCTAAGGTTGCAAAGAGTCGGACACAGCTGAAGCGACTTGGCATTGAGCACTAAATTACTAGATGTGAATCCACTTTAAAATATTCTCTGCTACTATTTTTATTTTATGATGACACATTAAACTTACCTTAAATGAAGACGTATCAGGTGTAAGATATGGTTAGAGACACACAATTGTCAACGTGGGAAACACAAAAACCCACTGCTGGACCGGGTCTTAGAACCAATTACTGTATCCAAAACGGGCCATAAACATTCTCGTGAAGCGGCTACATCGGCCAAGGTCACTCTCTGGGGCTAGGACTGGGGTGTTCTTTCCATATGGGCTATCGGTCCACAAGGAATTCATATTGGCAAAAGTGTCATGGAATGTCAAGAGGGGCTTGGGGGCTGAATTAACGAAGTACAGTTTGAATCTCCTAACTGTACATAAAAGGATGTCAGTGCAAGACTGTATCAAAACATTTGGAAAGAGTTGAGAGTTGGCACCAAATTTCAGGGAAAATACTCTTCGCCATGCAGAGCTGCTCACAGCAATATGCAGTCATTTTGCAAACCGAACGCATGATTACCTTGTGTTTCAGCCAGAAGAGCTTCAGCCAATTGTAGGGTGAATACTCTGAATGTCTGAATTTTTACATTCACACTGAAAAACTTTTAGACACTTGGAACAGATTTTCAGAGATGTTTAGACTTTTAAATGCCACCAGCCCTTTCTAAACAATGGCCTGAGCTAGGTAATCCCCAAATACAATTACAGAATAGGGACTTCCCAGGTAGGTCAGTGGTAAAGAATCCACCTGCAATGCAGGAGACATGAGTTCAAGCTCTGGGTCGGGAAGATTCCCTGGAGAAGGAAACAGCAACCCACTCCAGTGTTCTTGTCTGGGAAATCCCATGGACAGAGGAGTCTGGTGGGGGTCCATGGGGGTCAGAAAAGAGCTGGACATGACTTAGCAACTAACAACAGCAAAACATTACAGAGTAACTATGCAAGGAATGCTGCACATCTCCGAGATGACCCAGATTGGTGTCTTTTTAATGTTCCTCTGGAGTACATTTCCTCCCATTAAAAATGTGTATTTGGTTGGAAAGAATTTCATTATAATTCACACAATTTGTTTTAACTAGATGGTTGGCAGATTACTTGTGCTTCATTTAAGAGTTTGGCTGAGTATTTGTGAATCTGTAACACACAGAATTTTCTAAAAATCAAAACATATCTGGGGCTTTCCTAGATTCACTTTACTCTTAGATTTTCCCCATCCTTGATTTTCATTACCTTTTTAAATTTTTTTTCCTATTTTGCTTTCCTATAAGCATCTTCCCATCTGTAACGTGGGAGATCAGAGATGATCGAATGAAGACAGAGAATTTTTTTTTATCACATCTGACATATTGGTAGATCTTTACAAATCTAAAATACACCTCACAGGATCATCTCTTCTTGACTCTCAGCGTCTGTAATGGTTCAGAAAGCCTTCCCCATCCTGGGGATTTGGAGGGACCTGACTGGGGGCCAAGTGACGACTCAGACAGCAAAGAGCCCCAAGGACTCAGTGTTCATTCAGCCTGGCCAAGAGCTGCTGAAACGGAGCTTCAGCTGAACCACTTCCTAAACCAGAGTTACCGTGAGGATCGCCATCGTTCTCTTCACCCTGGCCAACCCACTGCCTCCCTAGACAGACAGAAGAGGCTCTCAGAAGAAAAGCTGGAGGCGTGACTTTCATTCTTCCCAGGGCTTGCAGAGAACCCTGAACTGTAACAGAGGGGCAGCTTCAGGGCTTGTGGAATGAAGCAAGAGACCTCTTTCCGTGCGTGCATGTTCATTCATCAAGGCGTTTTGCAGATGTTCATTCAGCAATTTTCAGATACGTCTACATGAACGATCCAGCCCTAAACTTTTCATAAGGGTATCTTAGGAGACTTTCCCAAGTGCTTTGCCAGAATCCAAATATGCTTTATCTACGGCCTTTTTCGGCTTACCCACACAGTCATGTGGGGCTTCCTTGGTGGCTCAGAGGGTAAAGAATATGCCTGCCAATGCCAGAGACTTAGGTGTGATCCCTGGGTCAAGGAAGAGCCCCTAGAGAAGGGCTTGTCAACTCACTCCAGTATTCTTGCCTGGAGATTTCCGTGGACAGAAGATCCTGGCGGGCTACAGTCCATGGGGTGGCAAAGAGTTGGACACGACTTAGGGACTAAACACCACCACAGTCAAGCAACCACAACAGGCCATGAGAATAGGGGGGTTAGCGCTCTGACTTTCCAGACTCAGAAACCCACCAAGCAGGAAAAGGGATTCCAAGTTGCTTACATAACCAGGAGGTCCACGGGTGACCTGGCTTCTGATCCCGCTGGACACAGGTCACAGGACCAATTAGAGGCAGAGCCAGCGCCAGAATTTACTTCTGCTCCTCCGACTCCCAGGCAATTCCAATTTCATTATGTGCTGCTACCTTCAGGCACCTCAATCAATATCAGCTGAATTAAAGCAAAATGAAACGAGGAGGGCCTGTCTCCTCCCTGGGGTCGCTAATAGGTTATTCTGACTCTACCTCTCAAGACCTACACAGCTCGGGATCCTGGAGGAAACTCGAAGGGGCCTGCGGGCTTCCCCAAGAAAGACGGAGTCATTGCTGTGTGCTTGCTTCATTTCACTGTGTCCTCTGCCAAGGAAGGGATTTGTCCAGCGATCACGTGCCCCTCCACTTATGCTACAAACATGATCTGGCGTTTCCTGGGTTACAGATGCTGTGCTGGGTGCTTGGGATTCGGATGTGCTGAGGACACCGACAGGTGCGGATAAAGGACAGTTTAGGAAGGAGGCCCAGCAAGTGTGCACAACCTTCCCGTGTTCAGCCTTTTAATGTCAAAGCTGGAAGAGATGAGAGGCATGAGTCAAGATTCAACGGCCTAGAGCAGCTCCACAAGATAAAGAGAGAAGCCCACTTGGGGCCACCTTCAGCTTCTCCAAACACATCCAGAGATGCTACCTGGCCTGGGAAACGAGTCTCCTCTCTATTTTTCTTCTCAGTTTCTATGATTTGTAATTAAGTTTCTTGTCAGTTTGTGTATTTTATTCTACTTTGTAGATAGGGCATTATTTCTTAATTGGAACTGTTCTTAGAGTTAGTTGGGAAAGTTGCCCATTTGTGATTAATTAGCTTTTCGATTATTTTGTGTTTAAGAGCCTGGAGGCCTTTAGGCATATGCACCTGAAAATTAAAATTTATTAATGTTAACATAATGAAATCAAAATGATTTTATGTAATTTCATGATTTATATTTTGGGGGAAAGTTATTTGAATGTAATTTATAGGCCTTTCCCCCCAGCATACCTGCTTTCGCCCTCATTTTCCTTGGCAAGAAAAATCCCAAGGTTTCTTAAGTCTCTTCTCACGTAAAATGACCTGCACCTCGGCTTTCACCGTCCTTTCCCGTTACTGGCTCCATTGCTCTACTTCTCTGATTCAACGCTTCTGACCAGCAAGTGCGGCCACGTCGGGGGTGGGCGTGGGGGGCACTTGGACACTGTCACCGCCAAGCCTCTGGCCCCCCTCTCGCCCCAAGTCAGTAAATGCAGCCACGCGGCGGGGGTGGAGGTGAGGGGGCAGGTGGACACTGTCATCGCCGTGTCTCTCGCCCTGAATCAGTAAGTGCAGCCGCGTGGCGGGGAGCGTGGACCCTGTCACCGCCGTGCCTCTCGCCCTGTGTAAGTGCAGCCGCGTGGGGTGAGCACATGGACACTCTCACCGCCATGCCTCTCGCCCTGTGTCTCAGTCCCTCAGAGCCCGGGAGGCTGTCCTTCAGAGCCCCAGGGAGGAGGACAGGAAGCAGGGCACTCACCTGGGAGGCCGGCCCCTAACACACCAGAAGGAAGCCCGCCCAGAGGGAGGGCTCATGGGCGCTGGCCCACCGTAATGAGGCACAGGCGGCTGCCCCTCTTTACCAGGATGCCATTCCAGGGGTTCAGCTGCCCGGTGGGGACCCTCCTAGTGTGGCCTCAGGAGCAGGGCTGGGAGCCCACTCCCCCGTGAGGTCAGGCTCTGCTCCCCCATCCACACGCCCATCCACCTTGGATGGGTGCCCAGGTGGCCTCCCTGGCACGGGGGTCACCGAGCTGAGACAGGCTCAGACCCTGCGCTCCAGCGGCTCAAGTTCCTCCGTCCTTTCCATGGAGCGTGAGGCTCTGTGCCCACTGCTCCGGAGGCCGAGGAGAACCTCACCACAAGGGGGACAGCAGGCTGCCCAAGGCACAGGCAGGGCACAGAGAGGCAGAGCCAGCGAACCCGAGGGAGACGGACGGCCCTGGCCCACAGCTGCAAGACGCACACAGGCGGGCAGGCAGGTGTCAGGCCGGGACGGGGCAGTAACCCGGGGGACCTCCTCCCAGTGCCCACCTCCCAGAGCCGCCATCCCTGAAAACAGAGCGGGAAACTTGCACCCTTGAGATAACCTCAAAATCACTAAATTTTTTTTTTTTTAAAAAGGATGAAATGAGGCAAAATCTTTGTTTAAAAAGAAAAGAGAGAAAAACCACCTATCCTGCTGATCCCTGCCTCCCTCCTCCACTCCCAGGGTCCTGCTCCTCCCTGCTGTCTTCCTGGCGGCAGTCTCCAGCATCCCCGGCCCGCAGGCCTCACAAGATGTAAAGCTAACGGTACAGTCAGCACCGCCCAGCGCAGCTCCACGGGACATTAAAAAACAAGACGGGGCGACACCCTGTATTTTAAGTAACAGAGAAACAAACCAGAAACCGTGTGTATATGTAAACACACAGGGATACGCATATGCTGGGTGCAGGTTATATACAGATGCAGTGTTGTGGATGCTATTCTTCCCAATAGCCCGTTTTCCAAACCACGACGCACCGCGGTGGGTATCCACGTAAAGCAGCCGCCCGCTTTCGTGGGAGGGCGGCCCTGCTGCCCTGCCCACCATCCGTCTGTACCCCTGCCTCCAGCTCGACTCACTACTCTCCCGACACCCCTTCCGTGTTCTTCAGCTCCTCCCTGGAAAGTCAGTCACCTGGGAGCTCCAAGGGCCACTCGCCTTAGCCTTGAGAATCCACGTCCCTCGCGCCCGCCCCCTCCAGCCTGTCACCCATGTTCTGAGCCGCTCTGCTCCTCTGCCGTCTCCTGGGTCTCCCCTCCATGTCCAGAGACAACCCTCAGCATCTGACCTGCCTCCCCAGAGATCACCGAGAGCTGAGTGGAGCCACTGGACAACGCCCTGATTCAAAGAGTCAGCTCTGATTACAGTCTTCACCTCCCTTTAAAGCTATTATGATAAGTCTCTGAAAACCAGAACCAGCTCCCAGCTTCTACCTCAGCCTGCCAATTACTCATTCTTGTCTGGGAACTTTCACGTCTAACCACTTTTTTAAACATAAATGAAAGTACTAAAAATTAATAGCTGGAAGAAGAGATGAAAAGGAACATGCTTCAAACTCATTTTTAGCCATTACAAGTTAGAGGCAGCCCAAACGCTAGTCTTTGGGGGGAAAAAAGAGAAGAGCTTCTGTTTTCATGAATTGGTACAAGACACACAATGAGATGACACGTCAAACCCTAGATGGGCCCTGGACACAAACATCTGAGTCACGTGTCCAGTCTGTGGGTCGACATTAGCTGGCAGGACCGCACTCAACAAGGGGAGAGCTGGTCGGGCTCGGCACAGGGAAATAACCGCTAAGGTGTTGGACGCCATCCATTTTCTGCTGCCAAATTCTGCAACCTGTCTTTGAAAGGCTGTGAGCGCTGCATGCACAGAGAAGGCAGGTGGCAGAGAAGGGCTGGACAGGTCAGGTGTCAGTGAGAACCAGTTTGCACAAAGATCTGAAACCCCAACCAGCCGTGTGCGTGCACCCAAACATGCAAACCCGGAGGACAGTGGTCCCGGGCTGAAAATCAAAGCCGCTGACCGCAGACACACACCCGGGGAGGGCAGGCTTGGCCTTTCAGCCTCTCCGTGGAGCACTGGCTGCCCTGAGCCGCACGCGGGGTTTACTGTCACGGGCAGGCCTCCCTGCTAGCTTCTCGCGCGCCGCCTTTCAGAGGTTCTCCACCTAGCTGCTTTCACACCTGCCTACATGATCAACCCGGCCCAGGTGGCTGTTCTCACCGTCGCTGCGTCTGGGAGCGACATCTGCTCTGTCCCCCCGAGTAGACCCTTCCCAGGCCCAAAGCATCAGGAGCAACGTGACCGACAAGCATGAGGCATCCCACCTGCCATCCGTGCGTGCTGGTCTCCGGTGGACAGCCGGGGAACCTTCAGGCGGGGGTGGGGGTGCTAGAGACCAGCCGGGGAAGCCGCTCACAGAGCCCGACAAGCGCACGGGGTTCAGGCTCAGCGCTGCAGGCAGCACACGCACGGCGTTTGGGAGGCTGGCAGCCGGCGGTCGGCCCCCGTCTACCCAGCCCTGCCCCAGGCTCTCACCCTCCAGCGACCATCCGATAGCTGGCGTCCACCCATCTAGAGCTGAGGTTCAGGCTTTGGTTCAGGCTCATGGCGGTGGGGACAGGGAGGGGCTCTCCTTCCAGCGGGCCTGTGTTTCCACCTGCAGAGAAATTTCCCGGAGGGCAATTCTTCCAACCCCCTCGCTCTGCCTGTCACTGAGACCGTGGGGAAGGAGTAAGTTCCCAATAGGTCCTTATTCCTGGAGGAGGCAGACCTCAAATGCTGGAAATCTGCTTTTTCCTGTGCTTCCACTTCAGCCAGAGGGGAGAGGACACCTGTCCGAGGTGCCTTTTAGGAGGGCTGGCGAGAAGGGCGGAGCCTGGTGAGGAGGGCGGAGCAAGCGGCGATGGGCCCCCAAATAGAGAGGCAGTCTGGGAGAAATCAAGTGAACCTTCTGCTCCCTCCATCTGCTCCGGGGTCTTATTCTCAACTTGCTTTAAGCTCAGGAGGGTAAGATACGGCTCTTCCGGGTGCAACTGAGAGCAATTAAACTTGAATTTACAAAGTAAAGGGTTGATTTATAATGAAACTGTTCAGGGGACTGGTGGAACCTGAGGGCAGCCTCAGGGAAACGTCCCCCCAGGAGGTTAAATATGACCCTGCCTCGCCTTCGGCATCTGCTTCCTTCTTCCCATCTCGTCTGCCTGCTGACTCTCTAGTCTGAAGTAGGAGACTCAGCCGTCCTCAGCTCTGCAGGTCCTCAGCGCACAGCCTCAGGCGCTGAGCAGGGTCTGGACCACTTGTTGTCTGAGGCAGAGTCCTGGGCACACATCTGCATGGCCCAGCCTGGCCGGGGCCTGCTGACAGCTATCTGGGATGGAGGGGCGCTCGCGGGGGATGGAGGTGCATATCCTCAGTGAAGTGAAGCAGGTGGGGCAGGGCTGGGCTCTGGGGACCATGCTGGAGACCCCGAGAGCCGCCCCCTAAGTTGCTGGGTAGAGGCTGCAGTCACTGGATAAGTTGCAGGCAGATTCGGAGCCCGCTGGGCACCAGCACAGGCCCACCCATCCCACCCTGGCTTATTTTAATGCAACCATTAATGGTGGTGCTTTACTCACTGAGTCGTGTCCAACTCTGTGTGACCCCATGGACTGCAGTCCACCAGGCTCCTCTGTCCATGGGATTCTCCAGACAAGGACACTGGAGTGGGTTGTCATTTCCTCCTCCAGGGTATCTTCCCGACCCAGAGATCAAATCTGCATCTCCTGCATTGCAGGTGGATTCTTTATGACTGAGCCACCAGGAAAGCCCTTCGCAACCAGTAATAACGACACTTTACTTTAAAAATGAGCAGCTGGAGACAATGTGACTTTGGAAGGCACAGAGGCTGAAACCGGGACTGTCTTGAGCAAATGGACACGTGCTTGGGTCACTCATTGTGAATGGCTCTGCTAAGAAAATGGGATTAAACAGCTGAAAATCAGGCAGGACTTGCTAATTAATAGGGACTGTCCTTCAGGAGACTATCTCCTTCAGCTTTCTCAGTCTAGAGCTGAGGGACCCCTCCCTGAGTCTCTGAGGCTTAACCCGAGATTCAGACTCGAGACCCTGCGATGTTTGTATCACACCCACATGTCGGCTGAGTCCCCAACCACCCCACGCCCTTCCTTCCATGATGGGGCCCAGTTTCCCTGGGTGAACTAACCCTGCATATACTCATCACTGGGACCCCCTACCCACCCAGTTCCTAAGAAAGTACAAGACAAGACCTCTCCTCCCCGTCTCGGGGGTTTGGTTAAAACATCACAGGGACAGAAAATGCTCCAGTTCAGGTCATTCCAGGGGCACCACCACGGAGAGCCCAGAGCCACCCTGCCTCCTGCCCCTTTTGAGGGCTCACTGGTTCTACGAACAACTCAGTGTCCTTTTAATGCTTTCTCACCTCACCCTCCTTCCTACAGTAAAACTTAAGACCACCAGAGTCGGGTCCTCGGGCTTACAGCCTGAGCAGCCTGACTCCTCAGCGCTGAGCCCAGGCCTGCCTGACCCCGGAGTCTGCGCCCCTGACTGCACGGGCGGGTGTCTTCCCCGTCACCCGGGTGCCAGCAGGCCTGCTCGGGCCCCCACTCCAGGAAGCTACCGGGAGGCCCGGCCCACTCTCAGCGGCTTGGCCGGCCTTGATGTCCCCTGGCTGGCCCGGGAGACAGCTTTCAGGGAGCCGCCTTCCTCCTCAAACCGTGCGTAGCCCGCATCCTGCTTCAGCAAGACCGCAGGCCTCAGAGAGCCTGGTCGGAGAGAAGCAGGCTCTCGGTGGAGACTCTGCGGCCTCCACATCGGCCTCTTCGTCAAGACATGGAGAAAAGTGCAGCTGCGGGGCGGCCAGCGTTTCTCACCACACCACACACACCCTCCCCGGCAGGAGAAAGGGAAGGCTCCCGGCGGAGCGGAGGGAGGCACAGCTGAGCAGGACAGGATTGGCTCACGTTCCCGTCTGGCTTGTTAAAGCGCCGTCCAAGGCAGACGTGCTGACGCGAAGAACCGTGTAAAAATTGTATCTGCATAAAATGACGTGTTTGCAGAGGACGCTGGCCCTGGCAGTGCGGCCTCAACTTGGCGTCTCTGGTGTCTGCCTCCGCCAGAGTCCCGGGTGCCCCATCACCACCCCTGCAGCGGGAAGACGGCAGGGAGCCGTCCGCGGGGAGAGCTGGGGACCAAGGCCGACGAGCAGGAGGTCCAGCCAGGGCGACACCCAACGTTTCAGGAGGGAGTGACGACCTTCTGAGCCAGGCTTGGTCTTTCAAAGAGCAACGAATGACCTCATGGAGGACACGCTGGCACCCGGAAGTGGTACACGGCTTTGCACCAGGTTTCTATTTCTGCACGCAGTGACGTCACCACGCCAAGAGAGCCGGACAGGGAGCAAGGATCCCGAAGCCGGAAGTGCAGCAAACACTGGGAACTCCATGGGGAACTCAGGGCCTGTGGATTTCCTTAACGCACTGAACTAAAGAGCAGCGACCATCACTACCGACCCACGGACCTCCCTCATCTAGGGGATGAACAGGTGGAGCCCAGAGAGAGGAAACGCCTGCTCTAAGGTCACACCCAGTCACTGGCAGATGGGAGATTAGAAGTCAACCTTCTACGGCCTCCTTGAGAGTCCAGAGGTAAAGGATCCGCCTGCCAATGCAGGGGACACAGGTTTGATCCTTGATCCGGGATGATCCCACATGCCACAGGGCAGCTGCGTCCGTGTGCCACAGCTACTGAGCTGTGCTTGCCAACAAGAGAAGCCACTCCAGTAAGAAGCCCACAAAGCAGTGAAGACTCAGCACAGCCAGAAATGAATACGTGAATAAAACTACATATTAAAAAAAATCAACATTCTCATTCCACTCTTCCTCAAAAATCAACCTTCTCACTCCATTCTTACCCACTCCTTCCTTTTCACGCACTGCCCTAATTCATGGGAGATGGAGGTGAAGAACCCCAGGTGCAGACTGCATCTCAGGGAGTAAGGACATGGCTACAGAAGCACACAGCCTGACTTGCTTCACCTCTTTCTGCTCCCAAGATGTGTGACTCTGAAAAAAGGTGTTTGCTCCAGCCTCTCAGGTCTCTCTCTGGCCAGAACCAGGTGGGAAGTCAGCCACTGACAGGCTGGGTCAGCCGAGATGCGATGACCACACCCACAATGGCAGCCTCCGGGCTGGTTCTCCTGAGTCCATGGAGAGCCCCCTCTGCTCAGCCCAGCCGTCATATCCTTGTCTTCATGCTGCGGTCCTGCTACGAAAAGACTGGGACTCAACTTGCAAAGGGGCTGTGTGCTGGCAGTGCCAGGGGGACCAGCTCTGAGCAGGACGGCAGGGGTTAGTAGCCGGCGAGACAAAGTAACCGCATTCTCTGGAGGAACTGCACACAAAAGCAATGGGTGGATCCCAGTCCTCATTCAACAATCACTCAGACGCCATGGACTGAGTGGCTGGTGCGGGCGGGTCCCTCCGCTGCTGAGGACACAGAGGTGAACACAGTCCCCCCTGGATCCGTCTGAAATCTGGAGAAGACATGAAAAGGGTGAAGGTCCTCAGCCTGATGAGAAGTAACATCAGCCCTGTCAGGCTTCTCGCTGTCAAGAATCTAACTTGGCTAATCCAGTTTTGACCTTGGCATTCCTGTTCCCCTGCGGGTGCTCTTGAGCCAGGACTAAGAAATGAAATAGCCAAAGGCCTGGCGATGGAGAACAAGAGGAGACAAAGGAAGAGCCTGAAAAGTCTCCCAAATAAACATATCTTCCCAGACAATCTAGAACGATTTTATTATCAGAGGAGATTGCATTTCCAGTAGAGAACTCTGAAATATGAAAGAAATTAAACCATTTCTTATTCTCTAAGATGTGTCCCAGATTCCGTTCAGTGAAACAGCAGGTAACTTCAAATTGCCTAAGTCAACAAATATTTAAGTCCTAAACACCCCCAGAGAGACCCCCCCTCACCCCTTGGAGTCCCTGACACAGGCAGTCAAGGAGATATGTTTGGAGGATTTTTATCCCTCTCAAAACTGGCTCCAGGGCTGTATAACCAGCTATAAGATCCCTGTGTTATAGCATCTGGGGAAAGGGGACTCAAAGTGTTTATTCCCAATGGCTGTTTAGTCGCTCAGCTGTGCCCAACTCTGCAACCCCATGGACTGCAGCCCGCCAGGCTCCACTGTTCATGGGATTCTCCAGGCAAGAACACTGGAGTGCCATTTCCCAGCTGGATTCCCAACCCAATACTGGGTTGCCATTTCCTTTTCCAGGGATCTTCCCAACCTAGGGGCTGAACCTGCATCTCCTGCATCTCGTACACTGGCAGGCAGATTCTTTACCACTGAGCCACCCAAGTGGCCCCATTTATTCACAATATAAAACACTTAATTGGCTTCAGATGCTCCAGCTCCTGTTACAAAGATTAATGAATGACTTATTTGGGGTGGAGGAGAATAAATTAAGGAATCACAATTTTAAAGCAGATATTTTCTAAAATTCTACCTAAAATGAAACTAAGGGTGACAAAACCCCCCACATTTATAGGTCTCGATCAGAACGACGTTGAGGAAGACATTTTAAATACATTTAGGAAATGAAGGGACTTCCCTGTAGCTCAAACGGTAAAGAACCTGCCTGCAATGCAGGAGACCAGGGTTCAATCTCTGGGTCAGGAAGATCCTCTGGAGAAGGGAATGGCAATCCACTCCAGTGTTCTTGCCTGGAGAATCCCATGGACAGAGAAGCCTGGTGGTCTACAGTTCGTGGGGTTGCAAAGAGTCGGACATGACTGAGCAACTAACACACACACACACACACACACACACACACACACACACGAAACAAAGAAGCTCGTTCATTTTCGGTGTTGATGTCTTACTGATCACGGTAATAGTTATAATGGACTTAAAACTGAGGGAGAGTAATAGAGTTTGGTGAAACACGTCGGCTTCTACTATTAAGAAAAGAGCACAATGTTCCTCTCACTCCTTTTTCTGAAATTTAATCCAAGACAGTCAGTGAGTCCACATGCTGTCTAGCTTGTCCTTTGTCTCACATTAAGAATTTCATCCTCAACAGGCCTGGAAAAAAGATCCACCCTTGAGAGATGCTCAGGACCCAGAGAGACGGGATGGGGCCCGGTGCCTGCTCCACGCAAGCATCCTGACGGCCTGTTTCCACTGAATTCTGATTACACGGGGTTGGGTCTTACTTACCCCCTGACAGGTTGAATTGTGCCCTCCCTCCATTCACATGGTGAGGTCCTGGCCGCAGAACCTCAGAGCGTTTGGAGGTGAGGTCTTCACAGAGGTTACGAGGTGAAATGAGATCCCTGAGGTGGACTCTGAGTCCACTGGTATCCTGGTGAGATTAGGACACAGACACACACGGAGAAGACCCTGGGAGGGTCACAGGGAGGAGGTGGTACCTGCCAGCCAAGGAGAGAGGCCTCAGGAGAAAGCAGCCCTGTGACATCTTGACCTTGGACATCCAGCCTTCAGACTGTGAGGGACGACGTTCCCGTGACCCCGTCTAGTCTGTGACACTCTGTTAGGGCAGCCGGAGTGGACTGATACAGCCCCATCTCCTGTGTGCTGTGCACAGGTGCCCAGCTTTTAGGTAGAACAAATTCAGCAGCTTCCCAAAACTCCTCCTTGCTTTGCTGACAAAATATCCTGGAAGCTGAACATCTCATAAGGTCTGACTTTTAATGATCTCAGACTGACTCCCAGAACACCAACAGAGAAGTCATCATCTAAAAACATCCAGGAGACAGCGACCCAGCTGAGCACCCCAGCTTGCCACAGATCGGCCAGGAAGGCAGGCAGCACGCCTCAACACCGAGGGTCAGAGAGAAGGGGACACCCGCTCCGAGGTGGAGAGAAAAGACAGTCTGAGGTGGCGCGGCGAAATCACTGCAGAGAGTCAGGAGAGGAATCAACTGGCGGAGGGGGGAATTCTAGTGGAAAAGCAGGTCACAGTAATTTGAGGGGGAGGGAGTGTCCACTGATGATTTTAACAAAATGAGTTTTCTCCAACATGGAGACAGGAGTGGAAGGAACTCAACATTAAGCCAAAAGAGGGTTTGCCGACATTTGAAGAGAAAAGAAAAGAAAAAAAAAAACCTTTAATTCTTGCAGGAAAGACACTTGAGAGATCTTGAGAGAAACACAGAAGTCTTCAGGCTAAATGTTGTTTAGTCACTAAGTCGTGCCCGACTCTTTGCAGCCACAAAGACTGTAGCCTGCCGGGCTCCTCTGTCCGTGGGATTCCTGGTAAACACGACGGTGCTAGAGAAACAAAGGGCGTGCTGTGCACGGAAGAATAAGGATTCTGGTTGCCTCCCAGTAAGTCACAGGAGCCCCAGGAATAAACTCCCTCTTCACAGGCATTTTCACACGATTCCAGTTGTTACCTCATTAAACTAAAAAAAATATTTACTTTCTCCTTTTCAGAATGTTTGAGCCAAATTTACTGCTCTATATTATCTACTTAAAAGTCGACAGGCGATCAAAATGTGAAATTATTGATAAAGCATGAAAGTTAGAGGTCATCTCTTCCAGCTGCTTACCTGAAAACCAACTGGCAATTATTGAGACTTAAAAAAAAGCTACTAGAGGGTGACCGGCCGTGAGGCTTTGTTTCATTTCTTCTGGGCACCCTGGCCCCTTCCCCTGTAGGTCTTTGTCCCGGGCTTTCACTACTGAATCAGTTCTACGTTCAGCCCACCGCAATGCACAGGCAGACCAAGTCCCTGACTCTAGGCCTTGCTGGTTGAAGTCAAAAAAGAACAAAACTTGAATGTTTACGACAACCTCGTTTCTTCCTTCATCCGTTCATTGCACATCTACTGGGTGTCAACAACGTGCCAGGGACAGATCTAGACACTGACGCTACGATGGTGAAAAGAAAGACACGTTCCTGGTCGCGGCAGAGCTTAGAGCCTAACTGGTGTGCTGCACAGCCGTGCGAGGGTGTAAGGAAAAGGGACACCAAACTGAAGGGGCGATTCGCTGCTTAGAGAGGACCTCACCAGCTGCAGGAGCTTAACAGGATCGCCAGCCTCGTCCTGGAGAGCCTTCCAGCCCTGAACTCTGGGCAGCCAGTCAATTAGGGCTGACACGTGGGTTGTAATCTATTTACTGTTCCTGCTTCGAGCATGAGAATTTAAACAGCAAGCTCTCGCAGGTTCCAAACAGTTCTGTGTGGGTTTCTGCTCTAGATCACTTTGCCTGAGAAGACAATTCGTGTGGATCAAGCCAATCTCGAGGACATGAACCGCCACTTCCCTGTTAGGGGTTTAATTGTGGATAAAACTTAACAGATGGTCTTCTGACCCAAATAAAAGAGCAGAGTTGGAACAGATAACTCAGAGGCTTGAGGGTTTACGTTCCATAAGGAGCCTTTGGCCTGAAGAGCAGGCTTCCATTTCTCTTCCCACCTCCAGTTCTTTCTTTGCACCTTTCGCCTTTCTATTAGACTAGACCCCAGAAGCGTCAGCAGAACAGAGGCTGTGTTCGCATTTCCAATGCACTTTTAATTATAGGAAACAGTTGGCAAGATATCAAAACCCCATGTACAATTTCTTCTGGTTCCACTGGGAGCACAAAGGTTTGCCGAGAGAGGAAAAACAGAGAAAATATAATAAAGTTAGAGAGTTATGACAATGCAGAAAAGGAAAGAAAAGATGAAACATGGGCAGAAAAGAGTGACTAATTTACATCTTTCAGCAGCCACCCTACCTCGGGTCAAAAGCTAGAAATGTGCGTTCTAATAGAAGGTGGCTACAATTTTCTGTGGGCTTAACCTGCAATCACATTTCTGACCTCCACAGAGTGCACAGTTGGAAAAAGACTTTATTATTCGAGAGGGAAGAAAACGAGGTGATGAGGGGGGAGGGAAAGCGACAAAGTGCCCCTCTCCTCCAACCTCTGGCGCCCGGATGCATCACCTCCCACAGCCGGTCATTTTCGGAGGTGTGATCCCAAGGGAAGAACAGTCACTCCTTAAACAGACCAACAGGTTCGTTGGGCTACAAGGGTCAAATAGAAGGAAAAGATGACTCTGAACTACGAGGAGGCATGTAACAGAGCTATTTTCCATTGCTTTTTCCTCACCTCATTTTCTTTGGACAGAAGACCATCAGGACACCTTGAAGACTTGAGTTCTAGAGGGTGGGGCGGGGAGACAAAGGACACAGCCTCTCTGTGAGACTGTGCCTGAAACTCTCATCAGTCACGTGACCGTGGGCAGGCAACACGGCAAAGGAGACGCTGGGGAAGTAAAGAAGGCTGGCATGCAAAAGGGACAAGAGCGGGGGTGCCCGGAGTCTGAGGCTGGGCAGCGGGCAGAGAGGAGGAAGAGCAGGCGTCAGCTCAACCCTGGTTTGCCCGTCCACAGGGACCACCCTCTCCAACCGGGGAAACGCGTCTCCACTTTGCTCCCAGTGCTAACGGGAAGATGGAGGCTGAGGACACGGGGACACAGCAGGGCCGTCAAAGCGGGCCTGAGACTTCGAGTCCCTGAGACTCGAAGGAGGAGGCTCTGGAGGTGGCTGCGGACCCCTGAGATCCTGCTGACGGGGGTCAGAGGCTGACAGTGGACTTACTCCACAAAGACACACAAAATGACGACACCCTTAAAGGACAGCACAGGACAGAAGCCAGGTTTGCTGTGTCCAGCGCAGTGGTCACCCTGCTTGGCAGACCACGTAAGCAGAGGCTGCAGGGACAGACAGCAAATGGGTTTAGCAACACAGAATTTACCAAGTGAGAACAAATTATTTTTTTAAGCTACATTAATTGGGGCTCCGATTATATAACAAAGGCATTGAAATAATCAAATTATGTAACATTTCATAATCACCAAAAAAGAAGAGGCAGCAAACGCGCTCCTGAAGTGAATATAAGCAACATGGATCGGCGCTGAGATGACGAGTAATGAGACGCAAGAACAAGACCGTGTCCGACGCAGACCCATCCCTCTACACTCTCCGCTTTTGGAGGCTGGAGACAAGACTGAATAGTGCAAGGACCTCGAGCGCACGTCCTCCCACAGGCACACCCGAGTCACAACTCAGAGCTGGGTTCCCACCGACAAAAAGACTGGAAACTACAGAAGAAGACATTCTTCAGCCAAAGACATGACACCTGTCCAGCTTTGGTTCCAGCAGCCGCGCCTGCTGCAGCAAGGACACACGCGGGCATGCGGGTGCGGTCCTTTCGTTCTCTGTGGGCCCCTCGTCTCGCACGCTCTGGGACGCCACTGCCCTATCCTGGCCCCTGGGAGCTCCTGCTGGCCATTCAGACTTCAGTCCCAGTGTTACCCTTCGGGAAGCCTTCCCTGGCAGCCCCAGGCTCCCGTGTGCTCCCGGAAGCTGCCTCCGTGCTTTGTGTGAGCCTTTCCTGCTGATTCAAAGTCACCAATGTGGGCACCACCCTCCACCACGTCCACCTCTCACCTGGGAGCTCCTGGATGACACAGTTTCTGGACTATTCACCTTCATACATGAGCTGTGCCCAGAACACAGGCCTGATAAATACCAGATGAAGAGCAGACAAACTCAAGTTCACAGGAAACATGCCAAGCGTCATGTGGCACTCACAGACCTAGTGCAATGCTTAACGTATAGCAGATACTCAGTAAACATTTTCTGGTATCAAAGGTCCATCTACTCAAGGCTACGGTTTTTCCAGTAGTCATGTATGGGTGTGAGAGTTGGACCATAAAGAAGGCTGAGCACCAAAGAATTGATGCTTTTGAACTGTGATGCTGGAAAAGACTCTTGAGAGTCCCTTGGACTGTAAGGATATCAAACCAGCCAGTCCTAAAGGAAATCAATCCAGAATATTCATTGGAAGGACCGATGCTAAAGCAGAAGCACCAATACTTTGGCCACCTGATTTGAAGAGCTGACACTGGAAAAGACCCTGATGCTGGGCAAGATTGAGGGCAGGAGGAGAAGGGGGCAGCAAAGGATGAGATGGTTGGATGGTGTCATCAACTCACTGGACACAAGTTTTAGCAAGCTCCAGGAGATAGCAAAGGACAGGGAACCCGGCTGTGCTGCAGTCCATGGGGTCGCAGAGAGTTGGACATGACTGAGTGACTGAAAACCAACAATGATTCCACTGCTGGTAGAATTAAAAATTTGTGTTTAACATAAAGCTGTGAGATGTTCATTTATACAAGACTAGCAGTAAAGGCAATGGCAGCCCACTCCAGTGCTCCTGCCTGGAAACTCCCACGGACGGGGGAGCCTGGTGGGCTGCAGTCCATGGGGTCTCGAGGAGTCGGGCACGACTGATAGACTTCACTTTCACTTTCCACTTTCATGCATTGGAGAAGGAAATGGCAACCCACTCCAGTGTTCTTGCCTGGAGAATCCCAGGGACGGGGGGGGGCCCGGTGGGCTGCCGTCTGTGGGGTCGCACAGAGTCAGACACGACTGAAGTGACTTAGCAGTATTAGTAGCAGCAGTAAATAGCAATTTTGTAATAATGTTTGCAGAATAGATTTTAGTTTTTTGGAGTCTAACTTTTAGGTCATCTCTTAATACAGGAAAGTCAGGATATATGCTATCTTATTAAATCTTTATAACAATCTCATGAGGTAGATATTATGAAAATTCTGCTAACCTGAGAATCGCTCTACTAGAATCCCTTACTATTTTTAACCTGATTTTGAAGGGTTAAGAAGAAGAATATTCATCTCCTGACATCTAGAAAGCACAAAAGCAGTGAGTGTTAGAGGGACAAGTCAGAAAGAAGATAAGATTATGATGGAAACAAAAATTAGGGATGATTATAAAATATGAATACAAACTTCCCTGGTGGCTCAGACGGTAAAGTGTCTGCCTACAATGCGGGAGACCCAGGTTCAATCCCTGGATGGGGAAGATCCCCTGGAGAAGGAAATGGCAACCTACTCCAGTATTCTTGCCTGGAGAATCCCATGGATAGAGGAGCCTGGTGGGCTGCAGTTCATGGGGTCGCAAAGAGTCGGACACAACTGAGCGACTTCACTTCATTATAAAATATGAATCAGGTAATTAAAATGATGAACGTTGCACATGTGTGTAGAAATGAAGCAGATGCTGGGAGAAAAAATTCTAAGGGCAGAGAAGCAATCCTGCAACACGGAAGAAGCACACCTCTCAGGAACTGGCAAGAGAAAAGGAGAGTGATTAATGACATGGAAGATATCTGAGTGGTGGCTAGAGAATTAGCATCAGTGGTGCCTGATTAACTCAAGGTCACTTCAGAAATAAAGACAGGGAGATTGAGAATTTAAGGCTAAGCACAGTCAAATACTGTTAAAAAAATTACAGCAATTCTGCTCAGCAACAAGGGCACAGGCCACAACCGGGAAGGACCCTCAGCTGCTGTGGAGATAGCGCAACAGACCTGCAGGGCAGAATGAGACTTGCAAGGAGGCAGGAGGCCCCTATATTTAAATGTGCAAAAGCAGGAAGAGACAATTCACAAATGGCAATATTTTAAAAAACATGAATAATTTGACCTTTAAAAAAAAAAGAATGATGCCCAATATCACTAGTTGTCAGAGAGATGCAAATTAAAATCACAACGAGGTACCACAAGACACCTGCAAGAATCCCCAGTTAAAAACGCTGACGGTACCCCCAAGCCACTCAGTAGCAGCAGTCCGGTCAGCCTCAGGTGACCTCAGGGTGGCAGGCCGCCGGCCTGATGTGGGGCGGAAGGACCGGGGGCCTTGCTCCGGGTGTCGGGCTTGTGGCCAACAGGGTTGCTCGGGAGAAGACTGCCAAACTGCACTGCTGCATCGCTGGCAGGGAGCAGCCCCCACGATGCTGGAACTGCGGCAGCCGGGGGGCCCATCGCGGGGGGACGGGCTCTTCTGCCCTCAGTGCCACGCGCTGCAGCCTCCTGACCCGACTCGAGACTACTGCAGACTCATGGACTGAGCCGCTCCTTCAGAGTCGACACTGGGAAGCTCCAACAAAGATACCAGCAACTGCAGCGCCTTGTCCACCCAGATTTCTTCCGCCAGAGGTCTCAGCTAAACAGAAAGAACTGACTGATGACATCAACAGAGCTTTTGAAAGACAGGATTTTGAAAAAGCCAAGGAACTCTTAACAAAGATAAGATACTTTTCAAATGTTGAAGAAAAGATTAAGTTAAAGAAGATTCCCCTCTAATGGTTGCTAATTTCAAAGTTTTAAAAATAAAGTTCTTATTAAAAAAAAAAAAAAAAAAAACGCTGACGATGTCAAATGCTGCCCAGGAGGTGGAGGTACTGGAACTCTCACTGCTGTATAATAAACAATCTCAAAGCCCAAGGGCTTGAAACCACAAACATTAATCCTCTCACAGCTTCTGATGGCTCGGAGTCTAACAGCAGGTTTAAGTGAGCAGTTCTGACTCTGGGTCTCCCATGATTTTGTAATCAAGGTGTCTCCAAGGCTGCAGTCATCTGGAGGTATCACTGGGCCAGAATATGTGCTTCCAAGCGAACTCACAGAGCTGTCAACAGGACCTATAAGTTTCTAATTGGGGGTTGGCCAGAGGCCTCAGGTCCTCATCTCATGGGTGTCTGCAGAGGCCTGCCTGTAACCCTGGCTTCCAACCAATCAAGACGCAAGTGTACTTCATAACCTAAGCTCAGAAGTAAGGTCCCTCATTTCTGCTGTGTTCCACACTCAAACCAACCCTGACATAGCATGGGAGAAGACCACACATGGGCGTGAACCCCAGAAGGCAGGGATTCCTGGGGGTGACTGTGCAGGCCAGCTATCACAGTCAGACATCCTCAGTGGGAACACACACAGTACAATCACTTGGGGAAATAACACAGCAGCCTCTTGTAAAGTGAAACATAAGCTACCAAGTGACCCTCCTCTCACTTCCAGTCCTGTCTATTCAAGAGAACCGTATACACACATCCACGCAAAGCTGCGTGTGGATGTTCACAGCAGCATCACACGTGACAGACCCACACCGGATGCAGTCCAGATGCTCACAAGTTGGTGAACAGACAGACAAGCTGAGATAAACCCACTCTAGGGAACACTACTTGGCAATTATAAAGAATAGAAGATACTGAACTAATAAATGTTCAACATGGATGAACCTCAAACACTAAATGAGGAAAAGCAGACAAACACACAAGTCTACACGCTGTGAGCCCACTGACACGACGTGAAAGCTTCTGCCCTACATGAGCCCACTGGCGTGACACGCTTGAAAAGGCAAAGCTATCACGACGGTGACCTCATAGCGACTGCTCAAGGCTGGAATGGAGACAACTGCAAGGGGCATAAGGAAGTCTTTCAAGGGGGGAAGCTTTCTATGTTTTGCCTACAGACGTTACAGGACTATATATACTTTTCAAAACTCACCAAACTACACACGTGAAATGGATGTTTCATTTTATGTAAAATAACACCTTAATAAAAAGTATTATCATATGTGCATGACAATATTATATGCTTCTCAACTCCCAAGAAAACAGAAGTCTATGAAAAGTACGAAGTTTCATAACCTATTTTTTCAGTCATATGTTCACTATACATAAAATGCAAAAGCCAGGGATGACTAATGAGAAAATCAAATTGAAAAGGGACTGGTGCCTCGCAGGCCTCTCTGGGGACCAAGGCAACCGAGCATTTTGAGAAAAGACGATGAAGGCTGGAACCAGAAGTAACGGCAGAGAGGGACTTCCCTGGTGGTCCGGTGGATAAGACTCTATGCTCCCAATGCAAGGAGCTTGGGTTCGATCCCTGCTCAGCGAACAAGGTCCCATATGCCACATGGCACTGCCAAAAAAAAAAGAAAAAAAATAGAAGTAATAACTGCCGAAGAGAGAAGGAAACGGACCGAGCTGTGCCACCCAGGCTGAAACCACCGGACCTGTCAACTGACGGCAGGTGAAGGACAATCAAAGGAAAGCTTCATGTCTGACGACTGGAGGTCACAACACTGTGGACGTGTCAGATGTCACTGCCCAGCAAGGCATCGGCAGGCTCTCCTGTTTTAAATGGAAACACTCGCCCCTCTAGATCAGAGCTTCCCACCCTTCTTCTCTGCTTTGTTTCCACAACATCGTTTATGATCCTGTGACACTAGATAATGTAACGCAGTCCTTCACCTTGTTGACTGTCTAGTCCTACTGGACTGTAAGCTCCAGAAAGGAGCGTTCTGTCCTATTTTACTGACTAGTGTATACCCAGTGTCTAGAAGAGCTCCTGTCACGCAGGAGGAGCTCCATAAATACTTCCTGAATGAAATGGATAAAAGTAGTAAAAGAAATAAAATCAGGAAGATAAGCGGGCGTGTGTGTGTTTGAGGAGAGCAAGAGGAATGATGGTCTGGGTTTAGACTCGCCGAGTCTGAGCTACTTCACAGCTGCAGCAGCGCTGGAGGCCACAGGGGTGCCCGTGTTGTTAGTTTTCCCAAAGGTGAGGGCTGAAGCTCTGCAGATCCACGAGCTCCCTGAGAGGCACTGCAGCCCCAAGTCCACAAGCAGGCTCTCATGCTCCGTGACACCCGCTGTCTTTCCACAGGGACCTGGGAACACACAGACACATACCCAGAGCATCTCCTTCACCGCTGGATCCACTGTGCCGCACCGGCCCTCATCTCCCTGAGCGTGGAGACAACACACCCTTTACGACACGTGCAGTGACGACTGTGTGTGGTCGTCAGATAGCATCACGGAGTAACTGCACCCACGGAATCAGCTGTAGGCGCAGAGGTCAGCAGAAGCACTTAGGAGGTGCAATCGTAGACTGCAGCCCTCCTGACTCTTTGAGCCCCGACAGATGGGCTGGAAGAAGCCTGGGCGCCTGATATATACGGAACTCAGTTCTTCACGAGGAACCTAGTCACAGCCTGGTGGCAGACAACCTTGTGAATACGGCCACAAACTACCGCTGGGCTTTACCTGCAAAGCCTGAGCACTTCAGCCGCCGTTGTTTGGGGGAAGATAACATGGAGATGTGGGCAGGGTTCAGAAGAACCATGAAAGCAAAGGTCAGAGTCTAATATACAAGCTGAAGTTTGACTCCGGAGCTCGGGAAAAACTTTAATCCCAGGACACCGCTGACCCTATTTCCCAATGAAAGGTCTTGAAGAAATTAGCCTCAGGAGTGACAGACGCTGCCTCAAGGTGAGAATATCCTGCAGAGTGGACACGGCCTGAGGCCACGGGGGAGCCGGGGCATCCTTCCCTCAGTCACTACCTCCTGAGCCCACCACGTGCCTGGCAGACAGCACGCCTGCCCGGCAGACAGCATGTGTGGCCTCCCAGGGCTCAACCCACAGGACTAAGCATCCCTGTGATGCTGGGATCTAAAAACCTCAGCCTGGTAATGACCTAAGGCTGGAACAGTCGAGTCAAACCACTCAGTGTGCAGACGAGAGCTGAGACCCAGAGGGGTGCGCCAGGCATGGGCACAGTCGGCAGGGGAGCAGAGCAGAGAAGCACGGGGGTGGGGGGCGGGCACACCCCCATGGACATGTGCGACCTGGGGCTGTCACCTTCTCCAGGGCGCCCCTTTGTCCTCGGGGAGGCGGGAACGGCAGCAGGAGTGCCTGACGGGTCGCTGCAAACACTAAAGGTCTGTAAACACTAAGGGGCGTTTCTGCCCCGGCTTCGGCCCAGGCGCTGCGCGCTCGGACTCCCGTCGGCGGCGCCGGCACAGGTGCCGCGCGTTTGGAATCCGTCGACTGCGCCGGCCCAGGGTGCCACGTGCTCGGAATCTGTCGGCGGAGCCGGCCCAGGGTGCCGCGCGCTCGGAATCCGTCCGCCCTTCTAGAGCTGGTTGGTGCCGCTACTGTCCTGAGTCTGTTTTATCCACCAGGTGTTAGGGATTAATTCTGATAAAGTCCATTCCAGGACTGAGAGACACTGAATTACTGTGTCTAACCCGCTTCCTGAGCCTGTCAGTCTCGATTCCTTGGTTCCTGAAATTTCAGCTCCCTGCCTAGAGGCCAGTCACTAACTCCTCCAGCCCCCTGCACTGAGGCCCCGCCTTCTGGATTCCACCCATCAGCCATCAGCACTTCCTCACCCCATGTGCCCGGGGCAGAGACGCCACCTCTGGCCCCTGAGGCCAGGAAGGTCCCAGCAGGGCCCCTCTTGGTCTGCCCAGACATCTGCTTCCCCCGCAAAGGAATCGCCCATTTGGTGGCCCAGCGGCCCAGACCCACACACAGGGCTGCACGTCCCAGAGGGAAACGGGACACCTTGATGTGCAAACTGAAAAACAAAAAACCAGAACATCTCCTCTAAGCTCCGTTGCTTCAGCCAAGCCCTTCCAGGTATGTACCTCACCATAACGTCTCTGAATAACCACCAGCATCCCTGGATGTGAACAACCAGGATCCAGCCACTTCATGTCTATTGGCATGGGGCCCTCCTAGGATGCTAACAGTATGATGTGCGCACACACACACACACCCCCACCCAACGTGATCACTGATCATCTGGGATTACTAACAGTACTACCGTTATCAGCTGATACCAGCTGGTAATGACCATGACCTCTGATCGGTGGGGACACAGGCAGATCACGGCAGGAAAGGGCTGGCTCTCGGTGGCACGTTCCCACCGTCACATGATGGATACGGCTGACAGGTGCCCACGGGGAGGGGCCTGAGAAGCCTGCGACCCCCAGGCTAGCCTCCTGCCGTCACGCTGGGTTCGGGGCTCTGGATGAGAGGAGACTAGAGTCCTGAAGGAGAGCCGATCAACCCGGTGTTGCTGAACTCCTTCATAAGCCAAAGTCAAACAATGACTGACGACATTCTGACTGTGGGGCACTGGCCCCTGGGAGCTAACCTGAATCTCCACCCCATGGCTAAGCTCAACAAGTATCTAGCGTGGATTTTTCACAGTTACTACAGGAGAAGCACCAAGGGGAACAGAAGGTTAAGCTGAAGCCAAGTCAGAGGAATGAGAGACAGGAAATTCAGGGCCCAGAGACCTTCCCCTGCACTGGGCGACTATTACCCAAATGTAGGATCACATTTGACAAATGTCCCGTAAAAAGAATGATGACCCTTCTTCTAAATAAAACTTTTGAAGTGAAGCTTTTCCAGAGTGAATAATAACGCGCCGTAGCTAAACTGTAGTATTAGCAGTGAGCTGAAGTGTGGCCAGGCCTACAGCAGGAGTTCAGATTCACTGACTGACCACCGCGTCCTCAGGAGAGGCGAGCTCTTCTTTTCCCCATTCTACGGGTGCATGCACAGAGACTCGGAAAGATTCGACAACTCGTTTCGGGCCATCAGGCTAGTTAGCGGCAAAGTTGGGGGCTGACCAAACTCTAGAAGAGGGCTGCACCCGGAGCTCCCCGTGCTCTGGGGAGACTCTGCCCTCTTGCCCAGTCCCGCTGCCACCAGATGTGACAGGGTGGTGACGGGGCACCTGGCACATGGCTGACATTAGCAGGAACTGAACTTCCATTTTCATTAAAATGTCCATGGCCCCGGGCAGCGAGCAGCTACCACGCAGGACTGGACCGAGCAGGTCAGGAGCTGGGGTCATGACATTTGGCGGGGGTCTGCTTCTGCATAATCAAGAGCTAAGGATGCGCTTTGTATTTTTTTAAGGTTTTTTTAAAAGAAGCAGCAGCAACAGAGGCAGCATATAGCGCACAAAACCCACAGTGCTGACGCCCGGCGCTTTCCAGGACGAGTCAGTGGTCCCTAGCCCCGAGCTGCCCTCTCGACCACAGTCACTGCCCCAGGAAAAGAGACTGCAAACCCCCCTCCCAGTTTAAATCTTAACAGTGTGAGGACGACATTAAAAACCACATCATGTGAGCACTTTCCTATTTCCATTCTGGTGTGTAAGCGATCTGAGCCCGAGCAAAGGCAAAGATGCTGACCAAGATCTGAGAGCCTGATTAATTTCTGCACAGTCAGCCACCAAAATAATTTACAGATGGCCTCTGAATTCGTTATCTCGTGTTTTACTGAAAACAGGCTGCAGAGCGAGGAAGCCCACTTCATAGAGGAGAACACGGAGACCCATAACGGGACCCAGTGCTGCCTGGAAGGCGCGGGAGTTCTGAGTCTATGAACCAAGACGCCAGGAGAAGCTGCAGAAGACGCCTCAGGAAGTGCACCCCTTTGCACTGGGCCCGCAGCCTGCCCCCCGGTTCTCCTGGGGGTTGTATTCAAGCCTCTCATGTTTCGTATCCTTTTCTCATGCCTGCGTGGAGCCCCCTGATAAGGCAGCTGACAGCTTCATGTGGCGCCTTCAGTCTGAGCCAATTAGAACTGAGTGGCACTAAACCTAGTTCCTCGGTTACGCTCAGGTGCAGCCTCAGCTCAAGGCCACGTGTGGCCAGCGGCCACCACGCTGGACAGGACGGAGGACATCCCCATTGCTGCTCAAAGTTCTGGTCGACAGTGCTGAGGTCTGAACCCTGCATTCACACAGCCCCGGCCAAGCGGATATGAGATGGGGGGACAGTGCTTCCTGTGACTCCTGACGGCTCCCACGGCCCAGGGCCACCACCCCAGGGACCACCCCAGCAACTTCTAGCACTGACTCCTCCCTCACGGCACCGCACACTGAACTCCCCAGGATCATTTCCTGAACGCTTCCCTGCACGGGTCCCCTTCGCTCATCTCAAACTGAGTCACATACTCACGTGCCGGGAAGTTTTACTCGGCAACATAAACCTCCAAACTAGCAGGCCTCTGTGTAGCTTTGCGTTCCTCAAGTTACTTCCTTTATCGCACCAACAGCCCAGCTCGGGTAAACCGTACTTCATCAACCCCGGGCCACCACCGAATGTAAGATCCTGCAGCAGGCTTTATTTACCGTTAGGAAATGCTGCCACAATAATCGAGAGATGATACCAGTTGTAAGACAAATACTGACTTCAGAAATACAAAAACGTGGAGGAAAAAACCTTCTAGAATTTATAAAAATGTGGTATTTATCGCCCATCTGATTCCAAAAAAGATTTAAGTTAACAGGCCTTTGAGACAGGATTATTCACATTTACCAATTAAAGAAATGGAGGTTATCAATACCATTCCCCTGGATTCCATATGTATATGTTAATATACAATTATTTGTCTTTCTCTTTCTGACTTACTTTACCCCGTATAACAGGCTCTAGGTTCATCCACCTCATTAGAATTTACTCGAATTCATTCTTTTTAAGGCTGAGTAATATTCTGTTGTGGGGCTTCCCCAGTGACTCAGGGGAAAAGAATCTGCCTGCAGTGCAGAAGATGATCGAGACACAGGTTCGATCCCTGGGTTGGGAAGATCCCCTGGAGGAGCGCATGGCAACCCACTCCAGTGTTCTAGCCTGGAGAATCCCATGGACAGAGGAGCCTGGTGGGCTACAGTCTGTAGGGTGGCACAGAGTCGGACACGACTGAGTGACTGAGCACAGCACCCACGGCAGAGCATTCCGTTGCGTGTCGACCACGTGTTCTTTATTGAGGAACGGAGACGTGAATGTAGAGAACGGGCTTGTGGACCCAGTGCGGGAGGGAGAGGGTTGGATGAACGGAGAGAGTAGTATTCACAGATATGCACCAGCATGTGTAAAATGGACAGATGGTGAGAAGCTGCGTGTAACACAGGGAACCCAGTCTGGCCCTGTGACGACCTGGAGGGGCGAGACGGGGTGGGGGAAGGGCCGGGAGGCTCGACAGGGCGGGGATACATGTGTAATTGTGGCTGGTTTGCATTGTATGGCAGAAACCAACACATTATAAAAGTTAAAAAACAAAAAATAGATAAATTAGATTGTGACTGCACAACCCTAGGCATATGCTACAGAGCTGTACACGTTACACGGTGAACTGCATGGGATGTGAATTACATCTCATTTAAAAAGAAAGAGAAATGGAGGCTCCTAAGGAAGACAGCCTGGGCTCCCTTGGCCCCCTCCCTCTCCACGTCCTGAGGCCCCCTCCTCCCCCTCGAAGCAGGACCTCCAATCCAGAATGCGGTATGACCTCGTTCACACTGGGAGGGAAGTTGCAAGGACAGTCTTTGGAGAGCGGGCGTGAATTCCTGCCCTTCTCACACTCGGACCAAACTAGCGGGAGCCGGCCCTGAGGGCTGCGTCTCCAGGTGGGAAAACGCAGGAAGGCGAGGGCGACCGGGGGAGCGAGTCTGGAAGCAGGGAGTGTTTTCAGAGAGCCCGCGGCGCCATGACGTGTACCAACACACGCTCAAATTCCCAGTAGAAGATGACCGCGCACGCTGAAGCAACCGGTGAGAAAGGTAAGAGGAGGTCCTGGACAAGCCGCGCCCCGCTACACAGCGGCAAGACCGGGGTTCTGAGAGACGGTGGGACCTGCGCCTGGAGACTGCATCGCGGTTTTCATGTGGAATCTTAATTCCCCAACCAGGGATTGAGCCTGTACCCTCTACACTGAAGACGGGGTCTCAGCCACGGGCCACCAGGGAGTCCAGCTTAGCCTTCTTTTGAAGAGTCAACTGAACGGGTACAGACTCTGGCTACTGACCACCAGTGGTCAGAGTCCCCTTCCCGTTCTGAAGCTGCATGGTAAAGAGCTCAGGGGGACTCAAGCAAGAGGAAGAAGGGAAGGAAACCGAGGTTGTAATTACAGCTGGCACCCTGCTTGCGACTGACAGCTTGCAGTGCCCCAGGCCTTTTATTCCCCCTCAGACAGCAGGCAGCCTTAATGAGCTAATATAATAAAGAGGGGCGGGGGCTGGGCACTTTGGGAAGCTGGCACTTCCCTCCGTCCCCCCCGCCCCCCTGCCCCCGGCGACTGCCCCCTCCCCCGGCTTATTAGCACGGAGGCCTGGCACGGCCACCTCGTCACCAGGTGGCACCCGGGCAACGCACACAGGGCTCCCCCGGGCTCTGGAGGCAGGTGGTACCCGACCCAAACAGAGATGACAGGGGCATGCTGGTGCCAGAGCGTTTTTCTTCCCAGGGCCAAGAGACGGGACTGAAAGGGAGTGTGAGACGTGCAGGGGCCCGGCTGCCTCTTCCTGCTGCCAGGAAATGCCATGCCGCAGGCTACCTGCAGACGAGAAGTTTTTAAAGAGTGCTTTCATTTTTAATTTTGCAAAATGGATTCTACCAACAGACTAGTTCAGACACACACACAGTGCTGCTTTCCGTTTTTCAATCCTCTACAGAGGCTGCTGGAGAAGGAAATGGCACCCCACTCCAGTACTCTTGACTGGAAAATCTCATGGACAGAGGAGCATAGTAGACTACAGTCCATGGGGTCGAAAAGAGTCGGATACGACTGAGCGACTTCACTTCACTTCACTTTATTTCATGGAGGCTGCAGAAGTCTACTCTACAGAATCATTCAAAAAAAAAAAAAAATTCAAATTCACCATATAGTTAAACCTGTTTAAAGAATAAAGATTTCAATCAGTAAGACGATACTGATTTGGGAGCTTTGTTTTAGGTACAAGTGGCAGCAGAGACTGTAATTTCAGGATGGGCTGGGGTGGCAGAGAGCCAGGAAGGGCGAACCAAGAGCGGGGGCTTTTTCTAGATTGTTAACAATATCCGAAGATCTCTTCTGAAGTAGTGTCACTTCTTTGCGTCAAAGGGTTTATCTCAAAGTTCCGTATCTCACCTTGTGCTGAAATATTTTTACTTAACACATTCAAACAGACACACCACTTGGTAATCTCTGAGTTCTGGGGTATCTCAGGCAAGGGAGAGGATTCACTGCAATGACCCACACGACCTCTCAGAGCTAAGGCTTTTCTGGAACCCCACACGATGCTTCCATCACATCATCGACATTTTTCAACAGCTTTATCATCGTGGTAGTTCCTCAGTCGTGATCCTGTAGACTGTAGTCCACTGGGCTCCGCTGTCCATGGGACTCTCCAAGCAAGAATACTGGAGTGGGTAGCCATTCCCTTCTGCAGGGGATTTTCCTGACCCAGGGATCAAACCTGGGTCTCCCACATTGCAGGCAGATTCTTTCACCATCTGAGCCACCAGGAAAGCCTCTTGTCATAAGTAAACTCACACTGAATTTCTGACAAATTATGTCTTCCATGTCTCCTCATGTCGGAGCTGTACAATTTTTTTTTTTTTTGTAACCTATTTTAAAGGCTTTCTACTTATCTTTCCTATTTCTCACCCTGTTATTTTGGGCGCATCTTTTTAGACTATCAACATTTTCTTGACTCAAGATCGAGTCACTAATCATATCAGCTGTCGCTCCCAGCCTTGTGTCAACTGCTGACTTGATAAACACATCTTCATCAAAGCGTGAGCAAAACAAGTCTGAAGGCAGAGCTTGGCCTGGATCCACCATAGATATTCCTGCAGGTCCACAGTAAGCCGAGAGTCCACACCTAGAAAGATCTATCCACATAAATATAAATCCAGGCAAAGCCCAACCCACCGCTCTCCATGGCACTCACAAGGGCCGCTGGGGACACTTTAGCACGTGCCTTGGACATCCACACACACAGTGTCCTTCGTGGTCTCTGCCTGCCGTTAGACCGGTGTAGGCGCTAAGGTCAGCGGGAGAGGGCAGAGTTTCCAGCCAAGTCCAGCAGCACCATGGCCTGGACAACCTGGTCCCAGCCATCGAGACATTCCCAACCCAAACAACAGTTAATAACCAGACCCTCCTTTTCACCCAGAACTTCATCCTCTCTACATCAGAGGATGATAATCTGATGGCTTATATACCCTATTTTTGCATATTGGTGGATTAAAAACCTGAGGTTAAGTCAGCAGAAATAAAATAAATGCAAAATCTGAACTCAACTTTAAAAAAAAAACATGCCTCAAACAGTGAAAGCCTAAAATATGAGCCCTTGGCAATGGCCACTTCACCGCCTGCTTGAACTGCTGTCCCGGGAAGGGGCCCTGAGCCGGGTCTCGTGGGCCCGTCCCCAGAGCCACCAGGAGACGCTTTGAGCCTGGCCCTGTCGTCTGCCTTCCAGGCCGTCCTGTGAACCGTGGGCGTGGCCTGGAGCCCCCGCTGGAGGCGGGGCTTCCTGCTGCACGAGCCTTTCTTGGCCTTTAGTCACCTGGTCCCTCTTTTAGGGGTGGGTGTGGGGCCTAGGCTGCTACAGACAAGAAAACTCAATACAGGGTGTGTGCACCGTGCGTGTGTCTGTGTGTGTGCATGTGTGTGCCTCTTGCGTGTGCTTGCTCACTACAGTGAGGAGGGAGATTGGAGAGAACAGACACGGGTCCCTGGTCCTCCCAGCCATCCTTCCCAGCCCTGCTCCTCAGGAGCGGAGGCTGCACTGGGACGGGTGGATCACGATGGCGAGCTGATGCCCACCTGAGGTGACGGGTGGATTGCGATGGCGAGCTGACGCTCACCTGCGGTGATGGGTGGATCTCGATGGCGAGCTGACGCCCATCTGAGGTGATGGGTGGATTGCGATGGCGAGCTGACGCTCACCTGCGGTGACGGGTGGATCTCGATGGCGAGCTGACGCCCACCTGCGGTGACGGGCGGGTCACGATGGCGAGCTGACGCCCACCTGCAGCTACCAGACCCAGGTGCAGCTGTGTGGTGTCGGCTTAACTGTTGTAAAGCTGTTAAGTTAACCTTTAAAATTAAGCTGTGAGCTCAAACCAGAATGATGTTTTCTTTACTCTTCTGGAATTTTATATAAAGGACACCATCTGAACCGGGTCACTGCACAGGGCTTTGGCAGTTGCTTGGGCTGAGACTTATTATGCAGAGACTTGGGCTGTAACAGCATTTGCTACAAGAGGCGATGACTTTTCTAGAGAGAACTGCAAAAGCAGAATGGAGGGAAGCACCTTCTCCTGAGTTACCAAGGGTCAGCGTGGCCCTTACCAAGGGTCAGTGTGCACAGCCAGGCGAGGGAACAAAAGCAGGGAGCCCTGGCTGGGGTCCACGGCAGTGAGCCACTTAGGGTCAGGACGGAGGGAGGGCAACTGCAGGCTGGGAAATAGGTCAACAGTACAAGAACAGCAGCCCGAATGATGAGAAAGAGGTGGTCCTGCAAAGCCCAAGGGGAAGAGTGTTGGAGGCAAGGAGAGCAACGTCAGGCTCCCCTAAGTGCACAACAGCCAAGACAGCAAAACAACCTAAACGCCCAGCGACAGAGGAAGGGGCAAAGAAGAGGTGGCGCGTAATCAGATGGGGAGCTGCTCGGCCGCAAAAAAGAACGAAATGCTGCCACATGCAGCCACGTGGACGGACCTACAGACTCTCATACTAAGCAAAGTACGTCAGAAGGAGAACGACAAGCACCTTGATACCACTTTTGTGCAGAATCTAAAATATGAAACAAAGGAACCTTTCGATGAAGCTGAAATAGAACAAGAAACATAGAGACCAGATTAGTGGTTGCCAAGGAGGAAGGGCTTAGAGGGCGGGATGAAGAGGGAGCTTGGGTTAGCAGATATAAGCTTTTACATTCAGAATGGGCAAACAGCAAGGGCCTGCTGTAGAGCACAGGGAACCACACTCAGTGTCCTGTGATAAGCATCATGGGAAGAAAAACTTACAACAACGTATGTAGGCATATCCGAACAGCCGCTACACAGCAGGTTTAACACAACACTAAATCACTATACTTTGGTTTAAAAAAGTACTGAGATAGATAGATAGATAAAAGAAAAAGGCCACCTGCTCAGAAGCCAGAGACCACCGTAACCACCGTGCAGGGAGGGGAGGAGAGAGTGGCCAAGGGAGTCAGAGCCGCTGGCAGGGGTCAGAAGGACAGGGTCCCGGAGGCCCTGGAGAGCAGCTGCTCCTCACCTGCAGTGCCACGAGAAGCCTGCAGAGTGTGGTCAGGAGAGGGAGCTGCTTCGTGAACCACCGTCTCCTTCTCTTGTTGTGACTCAATTCACGGACTCGAAGGTGAAGCACAAACTGCTTGGCTGAGCATCTAAGGTCCTCCCCCACTCAGCTCCAACAGCTGTCTCCACATCACACACGAGACTGGATTCTGTCCTCCCGTTCTGCCTGGGCAGGACTACAAACACGCGTGCACACACCTAGACTGCGGTTCTCTTGAAGCCCACATATCCAACCCAACACCAAGACAAACGCCATGAAACGGTCCAATAACCGGGGAAAAGTCATTTTTCCACCTGCTAAGTTTCGCCCAGTTTTCCTCTGGAGGCACTTGTCAACCTCTACCTTGCATATGGCATCTTGGAATGAGATTACAGAAACGAGATGGCAGCTCGAGTTACTAGAGTAACTGCCAAACGAGATGGCAGTTACTCTAGTTTGGTAACGATGAGGAGTGTTTCACGAATGAAGTGTTCTTCTACTTTTATATTAATTCCTGGCAGAACTGAAGGGCTATTAGGAGGCTGACGGGGAAGGACCCTAAGGCTCCCAAATGGGCCACAGTGAGACTGGGTTTCTCGGTTGACGCTGTAAAAAGTGGTGCTGCCAGCGATCAGGGAAGCTGGCTTCCAAGGGCATCTAACAGAACAGCGGCTGTGCCGTGCCACCCACACAGTAGAACTTTGCTGATTACCTTCTTGTACACGGCTGCCCACGCCACACAAAGACCCTCCATTTTTACAGGCCTGGGTACATCAGGCTAAAAAATACAAGTAACGAAGATAATGAAATTCTCCAGGCAAGAATACTGGAGACGGTAGCCATTGCCTTCTCCAGGGGATCTGGAGGGACCGACCCAGGATTCGAATCCAGATCTCCTGCATTGCAGGCAGATTCTTTACCGTCTGAGCCACAGGGGAAGCCCTATAATCTACGTTAGCCTGGGAATTAAAACTGAGTTGTGGGCTTCCTTGATGGTGCAGTGGTTAAGAATCTGCCTGGCAATGCAAGGGACATGGGTTAAATCCCTGGCGCAGGAAGATCCCACACGCCTCGGAGCAAGTAAGCCTGCGCGCTACAACTACCGAGCCCTGGTACCCTAGAGCCCAGGGTCCGCAACAGGAGAAGCTGCTGCAGTGAGAAGCCTGTGCCCCACAACAGAAGTCCCCACTCACCGCAACTAGAGAAAGCCTGGACACAGCAACAAAAACCCACCATAGTCAAAAAATTTTAAAAAAAATCTTAAAAAATAAAAAGGAAAAAAAAAAACACTCAGAGTCTTCTGCAAACTTCACTTTGAACAAACAATGGACTGGAGAAGCCAAAGGAAGACTGAAAGAAGAAACAGCGTGTCTGCACGTGTAATCCCTGACTCCTGGAGCCTTAGGTGCCCTGACATGAACGAGGAGTGGGATAGTCTTAACTTACATGTATGTGCAACAGGAGTGAGTTACAAAGCACGAGGCTCTGCTCCTGTCGGTTTGTGTCACCAGCCCCTTGGCATTGTTTAAATGCAAAGATTGCATTGCTTAAATGCAGAAATATGAGTCCCACCGAAAGTAACATCTAAAACAAAATATAAGAATAGTACACATTAGTTAAAGATAATCCCACATGTGAACGTATCTACGGGCTACAAGAATTACCCTTTGATGCTATGCATATATGTTGCCAGTATATGCAAATATTAACATTATTTTTTCTTGTGTAAAAAAACTGTGTGTGTCAAATCTGTATTTGTATTGGACAAATTTATATGTGCACCTCTCATTTAACAAAAATGTGAGCCCGTGTGTGTGTGCTCTTATTTCTTCCACCCAAATAAACAAGCAGATTGACATCACAAGGCTCCTTTTTCGCTGAGGCAGACTATCGAGCAAACAAATATTTATTCTGAGTTACTCAGCTGTGATACATAAGGGGATTCATGACATGCTACGTCTGGTGCCTGCTTAGCTTTTACGAGATAATTGCATCTCCGATCACCTAGGACATCGCCTTAAATGCAGAGACCTGATTTTAAAATTTAAAAAACATGGAATGGGCAGAATTTAATCAGTCATGCCTCCATAAAATCACGGGGAGATATAAATAAATGGGCAATAGAAAGGTGCAATAAAGCAGGATTAATCAAACTGTGATTAATTCGGGATCAGATGAACCCCGGTGCCAGCTGCACCGGGCCCCTGTGTGGCCGTTATCCCCTCCTGCTCCTTCTCCCAGCCCTCGCTCCTCCTTCCCCTCTGCTCTCACCCCGAGGGCACCCTCCTCCTCCGTGGATAAACCTGCGGGAGAGTTAATTGTCACATACACGGGTTTAATCACACTGTCCATCACATCTGGGGGCCCTGCCGGTAGCGATCCGTGACTAATTGTTGTGGTAATTTTTCAATCATTAACAGCAGCACATATGCTGCAGACAAATCCCAAGGTGCCTGCTAAGCCCTGGTGACAAGCGGCTCGAGGGCTACAGGACAGCCGGCACAAGCCTGGCCCCGCCCCCCAGACCCATCAGTCACGCACGGTCATTAGTGCACATGGAGCCCCAGGATGCCTCCGGCTGCCAGGAGGCCCCAGGGGCCTGAGCGTGCCCATCTATTCTTTGAAAGAGGAAGAGGAAGACGGGGGTGGGGGGGAAGGAAATTAAAACTCCACGTGGGACAAGTGCCCTAGGGCCTATTCTAAATTCCGTTGTTTCTCATTCATTTCGGGCAGGCTCCAGCCAGTGGTCTTTCTTGGAGTTTCGGCAGCAGGAGCGGTCTCCATGGCAACCACGGTGCTCACTGAGGCTCACAGGGCAGCTTCCCAGGGCTCCATTCTCTGGTGCACGGGTGTCGGGCGGGGTCCCGGGCACACTGGTGGGACCACCCCGCCCTGGGGGACGCTCCTGCTGTGAGCCAACACGATCACGCCTGAGTCTGAGCTGCCCGCACGGGTTCCGCGAATGCTGTTTAGTTTTCATTTCCCCTTTTCTAAGGCTCTTTGTTGGCTAAGAGCAAAGGACCACGGGCATAACTATCTTAGAAAAAAAAAGACTCAACTTAAAATAGGTGGTAGAACAGGGCATTCCACTCAGTATTCGGTAATAACCTATGTGGGGAAACAATCTGAAAAGAATGAAAGAAATGGAAATATCTGAAAAAGATATATATAGCTATATCTCCATTCTATGGACAGGGAGGCCTGGTGTGCTGCAGGCAATGGGGCTGCAAAGAGTCGGACACGACTGAGCGACGGAGCTCGACTGATTCTTTTTCAGATTCAGTTATAACTGAATCACTTTGCTGTACACTTGAAACTTAGACAACGTTGTAAATCAACTATCCTCCAATATAAAATACAATTTAAATTAAACTTTAAATTCTAGAAATAGGCAGTACAGATGATGTCGTGGGTATCGATCTGCTGGAGGCATCCATCTCATATATCTTGCATGAAAAGAATAGTCAGGAGGAAATTAAATCTCCTGAGTTTTCCCTCTGGCTCTTCCTTGACGCAGGAACATTTGGGATATTAGCCAGAGTAGGGAAAAGCCAGAGAAGGATTCTTGGGCTGTGACTGAAATTCTGACTCTTCCTATGGAGTCTCAGGAAATTCCCTCTGTACCTCGTTTCCCCAAGATTCAAATAAGACCTACTTATCTTGATCACTTAGCAGTGGATCACTGCACAAGGTCTCGGCGAGACTTTATTAGTCTGTGCCATTCGTTTTTAGCTCCTCAGATGAGAGCTGTTTGTGCGGCTCTGCTGCAGGAAACGAGAGGCTGGGCGCCCTCTGCTGCTGCTTCTGGGTTGGCCTCTGGGTGTCTGCAACCCGCCGCCCGCCGGGCGCACCCACTGTTCCCAGGCATCCTTACACTGGCGAGGAAGGCATTTACTGGTAGGAGCAGGAAGGAAGGTGCAAGGGAGGAGGAAGAGAAAGCAGAGAGCAGGCTGACGGCTACCAGTGGAGCATCTCCCCCCAAGACGGCTGCTCAGAGCAGGGTGAGCAAGGCCTGTGAGGGTCCAGCGCGCGCGGCTCTGCGTCAGCCACGCACACCAAAGAGGGAAACGGAGCAGAGCAACAGGATCGCGCTGACCCATCTGTTTCCTAGAAAAGTTAGGGGGACAGAAAACCTCGTTTTTTTTAGATTTTATTAACATTCACATTAGCTCCTGACTTGTTTCTGGGTTTAGTTTGAACAGCTTCCCTGGTGGCTCAAAGGTCAAGAATCTGCCTGCCAATGCAGGAGACGTGGCTTCAGTTCCTGGTCTGGGAAGATCCCCTGGAGAAGGAAATGGCAACCCACTCCAGTCTTCTTGCCTGGAAAATCCCATGGACAGAGGAGCCTGGTGGGCTACAGGCCATGGGGTCACAAAGAGTCGGACACAACTTAGCAACTAAACAACAAAAACCATCAGGAAGCTTAGAGTCTAATTTATAGCCTAATTTGCATCAGCTATAGGTTAATGCTCTCCTCCATTTCTTCATTTAGTTTGAACAAAGCCAGAACCGCATGTCATAACACTCCATGAACAAATCCATTTTTGAGCCTAGATGCTCTTATTAACTCTCACCATGAACAAAAAGTTATGCAGATGAAAAAGAAAACCATTTGACATGATTATTTTTCCTCCATTCTGTAAATAATGACCCTTTTAATAACATTTGAACACCTGCAAATACAAATTCAGTGAGGAGCTGACGTTGGACAGCAACTTTCTTTTAATAAAGAAATTCTGCTTCTTTATTAGAAATTATTCTTGAAAGATGCTGGTAATGATAGTAATAATAACAATACACTAAATAAAAATATATTCAAGCCTAAAATTCACTGAACTCTCGCTCTGTCAGAAACAGTTCTAAGTGGTCCACCTGCTATATTCTTTAATCTTTGTAACTCTTCAAGGTCAGGAACAATATTACTGCCACTTCGGAGTTAGGGGGACAAAGCACAGAGGGAATAGGCATCTCGTCATCGACACTGTCAGACAACGGACAAGTGACGAAGCCAGAACTCAGATCCAGGCCCCTGGAATCCTAAACCCACCAGGCTCACCAGTAAAACACGTTGAAGAACACAGCAGAATCCAATTCCCAAGCTGTTCGGCTTCAATAAAAGCTGCAGTTATGAAAGCTCTGTTCAGCTTCTGTATTTCCTCCTCCAAACCAGACCTTGTCTTGTTAGAAGCCAAAACCACGTATTTTTCCATTGCCTTTAATTTTTTCACAGGACATCATCAGTTCACCCTTGAACTTAGTCAGTGTCCCTGACGGAAACCCACCCCGAGGACACCAGGGCCGGCATTCAGAACCTGGCGGATGTGAGCGGCTGCATGGCCGTGGGCCGCCAGCACCAGTCCTGACCCGCTATGTGCGCAGAAGGGCTTCTCTGGACCCTGAGCAGTGTCTAGGGAGAAGGGCAGGGAGGTGTCCAGGAGCAAGATCAGCCTCTCATCGCCCCTGAGCCTGTCCAGCGGATGCGGGGAGCAAAGAGCAGAGGAGGCTGGGAGATGGGGAGCAGGGCTGCAGCCGGGCCAGGGGGGTGAGGACGGGGGTGCCCAGGGGGTGAGGACAGAGGGGCCCAGCGGGGTGAGGACAGGGGGCCCATGGCAGGTGAGGACGGGGGGCCAAGGGGGGTGAGGATGGGGGGGCCATGGCGGGTGAGGACGGGGAAGCCAGGGTGGGGGAGGATGGGGGAGCCCAGTGTGGGGGAGGATGGGGGAGCCCAGGGTGGGGGAGGATGGGGGGGGCCCAGGGAGGTGAGGACGGGGAGCCCAGGGTGGGGGAGGATGGGGGAGCCCAGGGTAGGGAAGATGGGGGAGCCCAGGGTGGGGGAGGATGGGAGGCCCAGGGCGGTGAGGACGGGGGGCCCAGGGGATGAGGACGGGGAGCCCAGGACTGGGGAGGACAGGGGAGCCCAGGACTGGGGAGGATGGGGGGCCCAGGGGGTGAGGACGGGGAGCCCAGGACTGGGGAGGACAGGGGAACCCAGGACTGGGGAGGATGGGAGGCCCAGGGGGGTGAGGACAGGGAGCCCAGGGGGGTGAGGACGGGGAGCCCAGGACTGGGGAGGACAGGGGAGCCCAGGGCTGGGGAGGATGGGGGGGGCCCAGGGGGTGAGGACAGGGGGCCTGACTGCAGGGCTGCCACCCGGCACCCCCAGGAGCGGTCAGACTGCAGGAGGCAATGGCGGAGGACAGGTCCCACTACGACATTGCATCAGGGGCTTATGTCAGCCTCCGGCCCCTTTCAGGGACCCAAATCCCATCGGACTCAAAGCGGCTGTGCTGTGTTCAGTCGTGTCCGAGTCTTTTCAACACCATGGACTGCAGCCTGTCAGGCTCCTCTGTCCATGGGATTCTCCAGGCAAGAATACTGGAGTGGGTTGCCATTTCCTCCTCCAGAGGAATCTTCTCGACCCAGGGATCTAACCTGCGTCTCATGCATCGGCAGGCGGGTTCTTTAGCACTGCACCACTTGAGGAGAAGCCTCAGAAGGACTGCTGCTGCTGCTAAGTCGCTTCAGTCGTGTCCGACTCTGTATGACCCCCATAAACGGCAGCCCATCAGGCTCCGCCGTCCCTGAGATTTGCCAGGCAAGAACACTGGAGTGGGTTGCCAATTCCTTCTCCAAAGCATGAAAGCGAAAAGTGAAAGTGAAGTCGCTCAGCCGTGTCCGACTCTTAGCAACCCCATGGATGGCAGCCCACCAGGCTCCTCCGTCCATGGGATTTTCCAGGCAAGAATACTGGAGTGGGGTGCCATTACCTTCTCCATCAGATTGACTAGACTTCAGCAAACTGAGATGGTCAGGAAGACGTATTTTTCACATTTTCCCTGTTACACTGGCTGGAGAGGGGGTTATAAGATACCATGACGAACGCACACCTACATCTGTGTCCACAGACACAAATTCCAGAGACAGAATCCCTGAACACACCCCCTGAGAGAGCCACAGCCTGCACACAGGGCCCCTCCCCCACCCCGCCCTCTCCCCCGGGGCCCTTCCCCTCTTTTCTTACTACTCTTCCCCAGTCCATCTGCCCAAGGCCAGGAACCCCCTGCAGCATCCCGGGCAGTCCACTCACACAACAGTGTGAACAATTCGCTAACTGTGTGGAAATGAAATGGTTTACAGATCACACAAGGAATCCGCAATAGGAAAAAGCTGAAAGATCAAACTCTAGTATTTATGATTGCATGATTATGTTTTATGAGTGAAGTGGCCCCCCTTTGAAACTGATTTAAAGATTCCTGGTCAAACTGTATTTTAGAAAATGAGGACCCTTTCTGTAATGTTATAGATTACCCTTAAATAGTTCTCTCTTGAGCTACGAAACATTTGAGGAGACTATGAAAGGGAATTCAGTTATCATAAGATACAACCTTACTTTACCATCACACAAATTATCCTTTCATTATATGGCTAATTTTTTTTCCTGTTACAAGCCAGGGGAAAAAAAGAGCTAATTGGCATGCTCTGAAATACTGAGTTAAACTCCGTACTACAGATGTGCAGTGTCTCACAGTTTAAGATTTCTATTTTGCAATGCACTGCAGGATGAGAAATACCACTTAGAAAAGCATCAGCTTTGATGCTTCTGACCCAAGGGTTTCCATGACACTACAGCTCTTGAAGGAGTTTACCCTGATGTGTTTGACATCACCCAGAAATCCTGGGTTGAGAATACCCCTGCCTCTCTGCCAAGAATGGATAAGATGCCCCTTCCGGTCCCTTCCAGCTCTGACGCTGGGTGACTGTAGGTTTTTACTCACCGGAGAGAGCTCTCCGGTGGCTCAGACAGTAAAGAAGCTGCTGGCAATGCAGGAGACCCAGGTTCGATTCCTGGGGAGGGAAGATCCCCTGTAGAAGGAAATGGCAACCCACTCCAGTATTCCTGCCTGGGAAATCACGTGGACAGAGGAGCCTGGTGGGCTACAGTCCTTGGGGTCACAAAGAGTCAGACACAACTTAGTGTCTAAAGTGAAAGAAAGTGAAAGAAAGTGAAAGAAAGTGAAGTGGCTCAGTCGTGTCTGACTCTTTGCGATCCCATGGACTGTAGTCTACCAGATTTCTTTGTCCGTGAGACCTTCCAGGAAAGAGTACTGGAGTGGGTTGCCATTTCCTTCTCCAGGGGATCTTTCTGATCCAGGGATCGAACCCAGGTCTCCTGCATTGCAGACAGACGCTTTATCCTCTGAGCCACCAAAAAATATATAGAGAAATAAGCAAAGACAGCTGCATAAACAGCCGTGTGGGATAGAGAAGAGAATCTGTTTGCTACTGCACCAGTGGATGGCAGTTAGCTTGGCATGATCTCCCAGTGCTGAGCACTGACCTAGCCCCAGACACACTCCAACTATGGGGACCTTTGGGAGACTGGAAGAGCGCCTGTTCCGACCATTGAAAAGTGAAAGTGTTAGTCACTCAGGCTCCTCTGTCCATGGGATTCTCCAGGCAAGAATACACATGCTCTCCTCCAGGGGATGTTCCTGACCCAGGGATCAAACCTGGGTTGACTGCATGGCAGGGTGATTCTTCACCTTCTGAGCCACCAGCAGGGTGGGGCAGAGATGGCTAAATCCTCTTATTTCATATCATACAGCTAAAGGAGAGACTAACGTGGAAAGAAACCAAGAAGTAGCAACGTGGGTGTGTTACTTGGAGATGGAGCAGATGTCAGGAACCCGGCTGCCTCCAAGGGAGGAGGCGGGGGCGCAGTGCGAGGGGCAGAAGGTGGAGACGCTGGGGGTTTGGCCTCATCCTGGCTCAGCTATCTGACCCCTAAACTACACAGTGAATAACCTTTAACAAAAAGAAAAATCTTCAAAAGGAAGAAAAAGAAGCGGTCTGGACTCTCCCACCACTCCACGGCTGAGGCCCAGCGGGTACAGATGCACGTGACTCGTGCCCTGGGCCCTGGGCACAGACAGCAGCTCTGGGCCCAGCAGCATGGACGGCACTCACTGGGCGCCTCCCCCTCACTCTCCTGCCCAGAGAGCCACCCGGGTCACCGCAAACCAAAAGCACAACAGAAGGACAAGTTCAAATAAAACTGTAGTTACAGCGATAGGAAAAGACCAGACACAAAAGCGACATTTCAGGACACCGGGGGGTCAAATTAAAAATCATAGATCGGTTTTTAGAGAGAAAGAATCTGAAATAAGTTGGAGGCAACCACTAGCAACTGTCTCTATCTAAAAACAGCTGTGAAAAGACCAACGTTCTGAGCTAAAGGTTAATTAGCTTTCCTAAATTCAAATTTGCTTCTGAAGTATCCAAGAGCCACGGTTTCCAAAAATACAGAGAACCGATGTCTTCTTCTTGGAAGCAGAGCAGGTCTGAGGAACGGCTCGGACGACGGCCTGCAGAGGAGGGGCGCGTCCCTGCAGGCTGCTCTCGCGCACCCGTTTCCAGCGGGTCTGTGAGCCTTCACGTGTGGAGCAGCCAATGCAGAAGTTTTACAAAGCAACACGTCCAGCTCAACGATTCCATTCAGTCAAATTAATATATTTGATCCTTTAATTTTTAATCTAATGCAGCTGAGGGAACAAAAGAATAAAAGCCACAACCAGCGCCTCTGTTAAAATTTATCTTCGGGGTAGAACTGCGCCATTTATACAGGCATGGCGCTTCTCCCCACAACAGATAAATCTGCGCTTGCCTGAGCGAAATTTCATTCTTCCCGCAATCAAACTGCTACCAGCATGCTTGCGAACACTATAAATCTGCCCGTGTTGATTCTTAAAATGAAAAATACCAAGGGAAATAAATAATCCTTTACTCCCTGCCCTTCTCAGGAATAAGAAACCACAGACATCCTGACAAGACAGAAGACACAGTGAAAACGCCCACTGGAGCGGCTTCAGTGGACCCAGTGGGTCACAGAGCTGTCCCAGGCTGACGGGCGTGATCCCCACGTGGAAAAGATCCCCATGGTATGCTGCTGGTAACTCACAATTATTAGCAGTTATTTGGGAGAGGGGAGAAATTCAGATCGCATCCAGCTCTCTGTATTTGTGAGTTTCTGTGCATTTCAGACTATGGAGGGCGATGGTCCGGCCACAGTCAGAAAATGCTCCCTATCTAGAGGGTAGGGCTCCAGGGCCCCGGGCAGGAAGGCTAGCCACAGTCAGAGAGACAGTGCTCCCTGCCCAGAGAGCGGGGCTCCAGGACCCCAGGCATCAGAGAGACAGTACTCCCTGCCCAGAGTGTAGGGCTCCAGGGTCCTGGGCAGGAAGGCCAGCTTTGTCTGCCTGGGCTCCCTGCCTCCCTGCACAGCCGCATGTGTTGTAGACACAGCAGGGCAAAGCCCTCTTCAGCTTGGGCAGCCCTCATTCACCATGCTCCGGAAGGATAACACCCAGACAGGCCCAAGGAGCGAGAGGCTGAATCAGACTGAATCAGGGCCGAGGGAAGGGCCCCAGGGGCCCAGGGGTGGGTGCAGATGCACGAGCCGTGCCTGGAGCTGAGTGGCCCTCACCTACGGCCACGGGCAGAGGACCCACGACAGCCACGCAGAGGCCACGGCAGAGGACCCGAGTCTCTCTCCATCCTGACTCAGGCACTTCTCGGGCACCAGAGCAAGCACCATCAGTATCAGGGAGCTTTTCAGCAGGCCGAGCTCAGTCTGCAGAGCAGATAAGCGCAAGAGGCTGGAAATGCTTGTACGTGGAGGGACAGGCCTGGAAGCCCTGAAAACCACCACGTTCTTCCACCACTCTCAGCGACATACCCCAACGTCCAGTCTTCGCTGAGACGTCCACGCATGAGTTTTTTAAATTTTTCTTTGACTCTTTTTCCTTCCTTCTTACAGGAAGGAAAACCATAGGCTAATTTCCACCTCTCAAATCCAACTCTCCAAGAATTCAATTCTATTTATTTCAGGTCATTAAATTTTCATCACGTCCAGGAACCAGGTGCTTCAAGGGATTAAAAAACAAATAAATAAAACACACACAGGCCCTGCTGTCAAGGAGCTCAGATCTAGAAGGTTAAACACAAAAATCCTCACATGATACCAGAAGGTAAGCTCCAGGAAATACGGGAGAACCAGTCACAGCGCACTCCGCAACCAGTCCTGTGGGTCGGGGATGTTCAGGGAGTCCGGTGAGCTGCAGAGGAGCCGCACACGGGGGCCAGCCCTGCCCTGGACGGTGTGGACAGCACAGGCGGATGGGGGTCGGGGCGGGAGGAGGCGGCTCTGGGGCCCGAGCGTCAGAGAGACCCGGCAAGCCGACTGACGGCGCGGTCACGTCTGACGGGGGGACACCGGCCGGTAGAGGGGGGCCCGGAGCTGTGAGCGGCCAGGGGAAGGGGGCTCGGGCCTACCCCCGTGACCACCTGCAGGGAGGGAAGGGCGAGGACAGTGGCTTGAGGTCCGGCTGGCAAAGCAGGTGCTCGCGGTCTGTAGGGCAGCGGGTAGGGGATCCCAGAACACTTTTGTGCCATGACTGGAGCTTAAACCAGTGGCAGGAAGACTCGGGCCATGGCGAGGTGGCCGCTCAGCCTCCCCTCGTCTCCCGTGCTGTGAGTCAGAACGCTGGCCAGGATGTGGGGACAGACGGGGCAGGGAGCAAGACGAGGGCCACCCAGTCCAAGGCACTGGCCCTCACTTCCGGCCATGAGAGGTGGCCCCTCGGCCCAGGGGTGGGATGTCCAATGGTCATCGCAGGATGGGCTGGCTCTCCAGCGCTGCTGCCCAGGGGGCCCTCCCCGGCCCCGCCCCCAGCCACAGCCCTCCCGTCACACAGAGGAGCTGGAGCTGACTCCACCTTCAAATGCCCGGAACACGGGCCGTGGTGGGGCGGAGGGCTGGCTAGGCTGTGCTCTGCGGTGCCCCGAGGGCCTGGGAGAGTGGCTGGCACCCAGTAGGGGCACGATAGATATTCATTCGTTCAATGAACAAAGCTGAGACTGCGAACAATCCCAAATGTCTTCTTAGACTCTTCCTCTGACAGATGAGGACACAGAGGGGCCGCAGGACCCCCAGGGCCAGGCAGCCCCTCCGTCAGTGCTGAGACCACAACCATCCCGGTCTCCGGACACTGAGGGTGAAGGTCTCAACACTGTCTCACGAGTCACCCCCGGCTTTCTGCTTTTTCAATGCCTTATAATTGAGAGCAACGAGATTAGAAAGCAGCAGTTTACAGACCGAACCTCCGTGACACAGAACGTTAAGGTAATAAACACCAGCAGGGAGCTGGGTGGGGAGACATTCTGACTTCAGGCCAATGAAAGGAGAGCAGCGTTCTGCGCTTTCACAGCTCCGCCACCTAGAATTTCCACGATTGCCTCCATCACTCTGCTTTGAAACTGCTCTGTAAACCACATCAGACGTTCCTCGACTGCCACCTCCACCGCCGGGCCCTGCCTGCCGGCTCCCTGGAGACCAGCACGTGCCCAAGCTTCACAAAGCTCCCCTTGGCACCCAACGTGTAAATGTTTTGTGTTACCTTTGGAGTGGCTTTTTGGAATCTTCTGCAGAGATTTAAAATCAAAAAGCTGCTTGGGAACCATCTGCAGAGTAAGAAACAAATAACGAATGAGCAATAACCAGGAGAGTCTTCGGTGAAGACCAGAAAAGGGAACCTCTCGATGACACCACCACTCTAAAGTATCTGTGACCTGGCTCCACACCAGGCACTGCGAGAGGCTGGGGATGCTGGGCCGTGTCCTCACGGTGCCTAGTCTTCGGGAAGAGCTGAGTCAGGGACACAATCACCATCGGTCCGTTGCCATGGTGACACGGATGGTCCTAAGGACCAGTAAGTACACAGGTGCTTCAGGTATGTCCCATGGGGTCCCCTGCCAGGCCAGGCTGGTCCCAGCAGAAGGGCGGGCACGTAGAAGAACTGAGAGGCCGGGGAGGCAGGAACGCCAGGGGCCACAGGGACGGGCTTGGTGGGGGCAGAGGGGTGGCCAGAACCAGAGCTCAGCAGGACTTCACCCTCCAAGCACTGAAAATCCTAAGATTATGAAAAGATTGTAATAACGAAGACCTGACTGTTAAAAGATCATCTCTCGAAAAACAAGCGTTTGTGCTTGCAGAACAGTACCAACCGCTTGACATAAAAGGATGTAAACTAGGACATGAGGATGGTTGGCTCAGCATTTAGGAGAGATGGCACAAGTGTCTCCAGGCGCCGGTGGAACGGAAGGCGTCCTTGGTAACCCCAAACGGCACCAACTGAGCTAACAGGCACACTCCTATGCCAGAAAAAAACCGGGGAACATGATGTTTCCAGAGACTGTACCGAAAATCAAAAAGTGTTTAAAGAACCAACTAATGACTCAATTCCCAATTTAGTGCACAAACTAAATAATAAAAACATCGAGGCTATCACAAGCTAATCACTCCTTCTTCCCAGACTCCCCGTGGGGCCCCCAGCCCACACCAGCCTCTCCGTCAGCTGAACTGGCAGACAGCCTTGAAGGTCTCAGCCTGGAACACACTTTCCACGCATGTACACCTAGGTTGCCCACTGGGACTGTGAGCTCCTCAGGGAGTTCCCACACACGTGTGCCCCCGGGGTCCCGGGTGACATGCTCTGCACAGAGGGGGCTTGCCAGCGTGGACTTGTCGAGTGGCCAACTGGTGAAAGACAGAAAAGGGATTTGGAAGTAATCTGTGGATTTGGGTTAGAGAGATCTTAGCAAATCGTATCACACCAGCAGGAAAAAAGGCCAAAGGATGTAAAAAAAAACATGAAATTCAACTGTGTTAAAGACGTCATGCCTCACAGGAGGGGGGTATTTTCTCACAGCTCTCTGTGCCCAGAATATTGTGCTTTCCCTTCAAAAAAAAAGGGGGGCCAGCTTTTGTCTTGCAGATATTATCCTATAGACTGTGTTAACTAACTGTGTTTCCCACCTGCCTTTCCCCACTAGGCAGCAAGAGCCAGATTTATGTCTCCTTACAGCAATGGAGACAAGCGTGTGTTTCCCGGACCCAGCCCTAGCCCAGCGGCCTCATTTTCCTGTTCTTGTTTTCTTTTGCCCTTTTCTCCCTCGGATTTTTAACCAGCTGACTCTCTTTCTATAAAAGTCACTATTATCTCATAGCCTTTCTAGAACTGTTAAGAATAAATCTAAATAATCAAATAATTAGGCAAAGGCTGCTTCGGCATCCCCCGATTTACTCTGCTGTAGAACCTTTGGTCATGGTTTCTCAAACCAAGGCAGCGGACCCTTAGATAAGGTGATTTTCAACCGGACCTACACAGAAGGGCCTCCCCACCACCCAGAAGAGCAGCTGGGGGCGGCGTGATGCGGGGCGTGTCTGGCGCTGGCCCTTCTCTGCTGCTTCCCCCGGCACCTCTGCTTTGCGTGACACCATCTCCTTCGTGAGTCTCGGGGCCACCAGCTCTCCTTCCTCCAGCCTCCAGAATCCATTTCCTTCCTGGATTTCTGCTGCCTTGGATGTAACTCATACTCTCACATTTCTCTCCGAGGCAACTGGAAGACACTCCCAGCCAACTCACTGCCTCCCATCCCTGCTCCATCCAATCCATCTTTCAGTCTGGACGTGGGGAATCTGCACCACAATGTGTTCCTCCATCCACGCGTTCAATATCTACTGAAGTGTGAGTCACTCAGTCGTGTCTGACGCTTTGTGACCCCCCTGGACTGTAGCCCTGCAGGCTCCCCTGTCCGTGGGATTCTCCAGGCAAGAACACTGGAGTGCGTTGCCATTTCCTCCTCCAGGGGATCTTCCAGACCCAGGGATCGAACCCGGGTTTTCAGCATTGCAGGTGGATTCTCTACCGTCTGAGCCTCCAGGGGAGCCCAAACGTCTACTGAGCACCTACTGAGGTGAGGCGTGTGTGAAGCAGGGCGCCCGAGAGGTGAGGAAACAGCAGCTCAGGCAGAGTCTGGAGGCACAGCGGGACCCAACCTCTGCCAGAGGCCACGCGAGCGCCAGGAGCCCTGGGCAGAGTGTGCATGGCACCTCTGGCTCCCTGCAGGGGCATCTGCAGGGGAGAGCAGGGCGAGTGGGGGCCGGAGGGGCAGCCAAGGCTGGTCAGGAAGGACCTGAGGGGCCACCAAGTTCTCCGCGTGACCTGTTTGGGAATCCCCAGCGTCCCTGTCCGCCCCGTGGCCCTGTCTGCCCTCCCGATCATTCCGTTTCCAATCCTGCACCACCCCCTGTGCCTGCGCCTCAGGGACGCCGAGCACCTGGGCCCTCGACCTGAGCTGAACCGTCCTGGTTCCATCACAGACACCTGCGCCTGCTGGAAACCTGCAGAGCATCTGCTCAATACCTGTGACACTGCAGCCACTGACCAGGACGAACTCACAATGGCTCCCACCCTCCAGGAGGTCAGGGTCTCAGGGAGAAACCGGCAAACTGAGTAACTATCACGTGGGCTCCGAACAGACCCCAGATGCGGTGGATCCCACTACGTTAACCATGGACCACGTGAGCCTCCGAATAGATCCCAGATACGGTGTATTCCACTGCATTAACCATGGGCTGCGTGAGCCTTCACTGGGCTTCTCTCAATTCTAAGAACAATCGAGCAGGAATGCTAAACTCACAGGAGCCTGATAACCTGGAGACAGATGTGGTCCAAACACAGGGTCAGGGCCGCAGGGTGACGAGGGCCCACTGGGTGTTTCTCCACAGAATAGAAAAGAAAATGGGGAGCTCGAGGGCCCCAGTTCTCATGACAGTTCAAGAATCATCACACTGACTTCCTTGAGAATTAAATACGAGGCAGAGCGTGTGTCTCGGAGACGGGAATAATTGAATTTTCATGAAACGCAATGTAATGTTTGTTCATTCTATGTAAACACATACAGATTGCGAGTAAGGCTAGATTAATTCCTTCAAAGCACACCGGATTTCCACAAACATAATGAAGCTGCCTCTGGTAATAAAGCCTTAGAAGTCAACATCTGAAGACGTTTTCATTTATTTCACTATACCTGAAGTGGCAGGATAAACACGAGATGAAAATATAGGACTTTTATATGTAAATTAATCCAAAAGTAACTTTTCTAGGAAATAGACAAGAAGCTCAGAATGAAAGTAAACTCTGAATGCAGACCTAGGAACGGCAGTGACCCAGAAAGTTCTGACAGCACCTCCAATCACATTGAAAATATGACGTGACTGTCGGGGAGCAAAACTCGTCCCAAGGCCTTCCTGAAGGGGAGCTGAGGCAGACAAAGTGAGGGCAGTGTCTCGACCACCTTCAAGGAGAATCCCTGGGAGCTTTTCAGAAAAGCGCAGAAACAGTGGAAGAGGCAGCCCAAGAAGACCCGTGGAGTGACTGCTCGAACAAGCCCACGTCTGCCCTGGAAACCACTGGACCACCCGGGGAGCCCCAGGCCCGCTTCTAGAGACGAATCCCGCAGAGACTGGCGCACGGATCGTGACACGTCCACAGCGATTCACTGAGACACCGCTGTGGACAAGCTCAGAAACCACACAGAGCGCCTGTCAGCTGAGCACCGGTTACATACAGAACGGCTCACACACGTGATGGAGACAGACCCTCCAACATGCAGGCCTCCAGAAGCTTACTGACGTGGGGAAAAACAGATGTAAAGACATATAGTCCAGCACGCCACCTATTTATATTAAGAAGGAAAGAAAAAGAACATACGTTTGCCTCTGCATTAAACACTGGAAGGACCTGGGAATCCCCTGCTGGTCCAGTGTGGAGACTCGGTGCTTCCACTGACCTGGGCCTGGGTTCAATTACTGGTCAGGGAACTAAGAGCCCACAAGTCTCAAGGTGTGGCCAAAAAAAAACCCCAAAAGAAACTAGAAGGATCCAAAAGAAAAAGAAAAAAAAAGTGAAGTCAGCGGAAGGGAGAACACATGCAGACACAGGCACGCACAGCGAGGAAGCGACCTAGAAACAAGTTCACAGCACAGATGGACGGTCGTCCCCTGCTCGTCTTCCCCTCGGCCCCCAAGGACGTGCCCTGGCCGTAGTGACCCCCGCCTGAAGCCCACCCTCCCTAACCTGTAAGCCAAGGCCATCGCCCCCAGCCCTCTGGACCCACCACCCACACCTCCCCCGCAATCACATCCCAGGGCTGTCCTCAGAGATATCCCCCTTCAGAAGCCCTGTGACCTGCCGCCCTCTGCGAGAAGGCCTGACACGTCTCTGTCCTGGCAGAGTCCTGGGCAGCCTTCAACATCAAGGTTAGACAGCAGCTCTGTGGGGTACAGGACCCCCGACAGCCCTGGCTGCCAACCCCGTGACCCCGCCCTGATGACCCACCTGGTTCGGGGTCTGCTTGGGACTGGACCCCTCGTTTGCCCACTGGCTCTTCGAAGCCTGGGGCACTGTCTCATCCATCTGCACTTGCCAAGCCTCTAGCTTCCCAACTGATGCTCCCTGTGCCCTTTCCTCAAAAAACTAGCGACGAATGCTTTGTCCTCCTGGGGAACAAGCGCCTTCACCTAACAAATTATGCTTGTCTGAATAAGGTCCTCAAGGCGACAGCGTTATTAGTCATGAGTGGGTCCGGGCCCTCAGGCAGACTTGCGTCTGCTTCTCTACCGCACACCCCTCAAACCGCCTCATCACACGAGCCTGAGCCCTCCTGTGCAAGGGCAGGGGACTGGATGACACCGGTGGTCCCTAACCTTTCCAAGTCACAGAGGCCTGGGAGCATCTCGTGTCTTCCTCTGCACCCACCCCAGAAAGAAACCGCCCTTACACAAGCGGCTGCAGACGCGGACAGGCAACTTCAGGAGACGCATGGAGTGAATGACGCCTGGAATCGTTTCCAACTTAACTACTCTCCGAAAGACGGAAGGCGTAAGGTTAGAGGAGAAAGGATCTAACACTTTTTAATCATTTACCGAACACGAGACACGCGGCTGGAACTTCCGAGGTAGCTCAGTGGGTAAAGAATCTGCCTGCCAGTGCAAGAGACACAGGAGACACGGGTTCAATCCCCGGGTCAGGAAGGTCCCCTGGAGGAGGGAATGACTACTTACTCCAGCATTGCCTGGAGAATCCCATGGACAGAGGAGCCTGGGGGACTATAGTCCATGGGTCACAAAGAGTCGGACGTGAGCGAGCAACTGAGCCCAAGACACTGGGCTGAGCACGTTACACCCATGGGCTCATCTGTTCCATCCCAGATCAGTGAGGTGCATGTCTTATTCTCATCTTCTAAATCAGGCACTGGGATTCAGGGGCAGTAACAGATGAACGGATTTGTCAGTGAAAGTTCCTCTTTCTGGTCTGAAGCTCCCAGTATTTTCTGCAGGGACACGTACACCCTCCCCGTAGTGGTTGAGGGAAGAGTAGGCTGCAGCCAGGAGGCACCAGAAGGAGGGAGTCTTTTCTGCCCCTCCAGGTCCTCCCCACGTCACTCTTCCAGCACCACCAAGACAGGACACAGGAGGGACGTGCAACCAACGAGAAGCTCCTGCGCCCAGGCCCCTCCGTGGCTGGCATGGAAATCACCAGCCATGGCCAAGGAGGACAGGTCCTGATGGCACAAACCAGCGATAGGGCCACAGACCTGGAGAAAGGATGAGCCCAAGGACCCTTTCCAGTCTGGCCTCTGAGGCACAGGTCTCTTTATCCCATGACCCCGCAGACCCCCTCCTGCATGTGGTCATGCCTCTCCTCGTTGGGAAACAGACAGGCCTGGGTGCAGGGAGGACCCTGGAGGCCTGCCAAGGGGAGCCTGAGCCACCATCCGGAGCCCCCAGCACATGCGCGTCCGCTTGGCGGGAACCCAGGTTCCATAGGGCTGGCGGCCCACAGCATCCAGAAGAGCTCTCTCTAAAACAGGAGTAAGAGGTCAGCTCTTTAACCTCCGAGGAGATCTGCCTCCTCTTCAAACCTCCAAGATGAAGGAAGGAGCTATGCTGGTTACTAAGGTAACTGAAGGTACCAAAGCAGGGCAGGCGGGGGAGAGAGTGGGCACTGGAACCCCCTGCGGTCCTGTGGAGGCTGCACGCTGGTGAGCACACCCGTGTTCTGCGTGTCGACGAAGCCCGGGAAAGCTGTATGCAGGACCTGCTGTCCCCCACAGGGTGCCCTCTTCACCACACCGAGGTCGGGCCCTGGGCGCACAGACCTGGAGGGGACCCTGGGGCCCCTCCCTCCCCCATGGCGCTGCCACATTCCGTCTAGACCGTGTGCCCGGTCTCCTGCTGTTGAAGCTGCATTTCTTGGACTCAATCTCAACAATGCTTCAATCTCAACCGCGTGCTCCCACCAAGCTGAGATGGAAGGTCCTTGTCTTGCCCTCCATGCCCTTCCAGGGCGGACCCAGCCTCGACGTGGTGCCCGGCCCGGGCTCTCCCAGCGCTCCGCACTGATCTGTATCAGAACCTGCAGTGCGGCCGCCCCCCCGTGCATCCAGCCCAGGCCCGGCTCTTTCCCCCGAAGGATCCCCTCCTCACTGTGCCATCATGGAGCCTGCTCCACTTCACAGCTCAGGGCCAGCATCACGGCCCTGGGAAAGCCTTGCCTGTCTCTCGAGGAGCCTCCCCCTCCTCCGACTGTCACCGCAGCCCCAGGGACACAGCTCACGACCTGCCGTCCCTGCCACCGGACTGGGCGCCCCTCGGAGGCAGAAACCCCTCTGTGTCCGTGGCCCCTTGCGTGGCGCCTGCCAGGCCGATACTTCACAAACGTGTATTAAAGGAGCAGACAGAGAAGGGACAGGCGACCTAATACCTGGAAGCATCCAATAATGGGTGAGAGCTTTCGCCTCCTAATGCCTTCAAAACCCACAAACCCTCCATTTCTAGGACTCTGCAGACAAATAGCTTAAAATACCAAATGAATGTGCTAAATTATGAATGCTGATACTGGCTGCTTCCCTTCACACTGAAGGCAGTCCTCAAGGTAAAACTGAAGAAGAGTCATCTGACCGTGCTTTGTCATCACTGCCCCAAACGACACCGCTGCAGGCCTCCTAGTTCACGGGCAACCCAGCAGCCGATGGACAAGCGTCGCTCCAGGTGTCCTGGGGACGCAGCCTACAGAAGGGACCTTCTCCCGGCAGGACTCTGAGTCCCATAGGCCTGGGCTCTGCTCACTCGCCCAGCTCAGAGACACTGTCCACTAGACAGACACACGGCTTTTCCAACTCACTCTGTCCCACACTTCGCTGAGTATCAAGTCTTCTTTGTCCTGTGTTTTGTTGTTCAGGCGCTCAGTCGTGTCCAACTCTTTGCAAATCCATGGACTGTAGCAGGCCAGGCTCCTCCGTCCGTGGAATTTCCCAGGTTAGAGGACTGGAGTGGGTTGCCATGTCCTTTTCCTCCTTTTTCCTATGAAACCCCTAATAAATATGAGCATTCTAAGTTATATGGTCTGAGAGATGCTACACTTGGCCAACTCCTGAATTACGTCCATTAAAAACACAATTTGAGAATCTGGCCTAAATTTTTGCCTAACGATGTCACTTCCTTTTATCCACGGGCATGACAATATGGCTGCTGCACGAAGACACTGCTTCCAGCCTAAAATGCAGAAACGAAGCTTAAAAAAACAACGTAGCAGATTGTGTTTATCCCCACGGTGCCATAAATAATTCCTAAACTTCCAAACTGCCTCTTTGCAGGGGAGAAAATACAACTGTGCCGTCGAGCAGCAGCACATCACTGCCTGCAAAGCTGCAGTGACTCTAGGCAGCACACGGCTCATAAATAGTTTAAATAAAATTCAATTAGATGAGCAACTTTTAAAAAAATTTTTGACAGTCTTAGAGGGTCTGGGGAAGAGACCTGATTAACCAACCAGAGATATCAAAAGCCAGAGCTATGCAACTTTCAATTGGTGGTGTTTAGTCGCTAAGTCCTGTCTGACTCTGCAATCCCACGGGCTGCAGTGCACCAGGCTTCCCTGTCCTTCACTCTCTCCCAGAGTCTGCGCAAACTCATGCTCATTGAGTGGGTGATGCCGTCTAACCATCCCATCCTATCGCCTCCCTCTCCTTTTGCCTTCAATCTTTCCCAGCATCGGGGTCTTTTCCAATGAGTCGGAAAAGTCTTAGCATCAGGTAGCCAAAATACTGAAGCTTCAAGTTCAGCATCAGTCCTTCCAGTGAATATTCCGTGTTGATTTCCTTTAAATTGACTGGTTTGATCTCCTTGCTGTCCAAGGGACTCTCAAGAGTCTTCTCCAGCACCACAGTTTGAAAGCATCCGTCCTTCGGTGCAGTTTTCCACGTGGTGTTTTAAAACAAAACACATTGCCCTGTGGGTTGTATTAATACTACACACTCTGGCTTGTTTCAAGTTCAAAGTTATTAGTTAGTTGCACAGTCGTGTCTGACTTTGCGATCCCATCGACTGTAGCAGCCTGCCCGGCTCCTCTGTCCATGAGATTCTCCAGGCAAGAGTACTAGAGTGGGGATCCTCCCTTCTCCAGGGGATCTTCCCATCCCAGGGATCAAATCTGGGTCTTCTGCATTACAGGCAGATTCCTTACCAACTGAGCCACTAGGGAAACCAACTGGTTTGTTTAGGAGACCAAATAATGGGATCCAAGAGCTAAAAGGAAATCTGGAGGTTATATCATCTGAGACCCTTATTTTATAGATGAAGAAACTGAGACCCTCAGGACTGGCCCAAGATTTCCAGCACAGCGCATGGCAGGGCCTCAAAATGGTTGAAAAAGGAAAATTAAGTCCGCACTGATGGAGGTAGGACAACTGCTTTATATCTGCTAAATATCCAAGATCTTAGATGACGAAAATAAGACACAGGGCAGAGTCTCTGCCTTCCAGAAGTCTCCTATGGGTAGAAATGATGCCACAGATGGTATGTAACATACACTGCAGCTGCAAAAACATCAGAAACATATATACAAACTGCAGCTTGAATCAACTTACCAAAATATTTGCTTTTGTTACAATAGCAGAAATATTGCAAGGGATGGCATGGATTCTAAGCAGGATCAGGAAAAACTGCAAAATATACAAGGAAACAAATCAAATTCTGTGAAATGATATAACTGGAGTGCTCAAGCAAGCTCCAAGCTGTGTCTCCCAGTCAAACAAGGGCGTCCCAGAATCTGCCTTCCAAACACCAGAACAGTCACAGAGGGCAGGACCAAGCCTGACAACATTAGGAGAGAGAAGGAGGATGCGTGAATGTCACTCAGTATTCAGAACCCCCACATAAGAACTATGAATGGTACAGCAATAATATCAGAGACTTAAACCACTAGCATCAAGCATGACAAGCAGAAGGGTTATCTTTACAGAACTTGTCAACTTACACCCACTCACATTCCCCGACGAAGCGACTTTTTGGGAGAATGACATTATAGAAAGAAACCTAAAGCAACTCAAGTAAAAACTACAGATATTCCATTTCTGAAAGAGCAACTTAAAGAAAGAAAGAAAAGCCACAACCTAGAGAATATAATTGTAATGTATAAAAGTGACAAATAATTAGCTTTCAAAATAAATGAATTCCTACCAATCAATTAAAAACGATGAAAAAAAATGAGCCCCACTCAAAATGAGCAAAAGAAAAACTATATGTGTCAAATAAATATATATTAAAATGTGATCAACCTCAATGGCAGTTGCATGTAAACAAGACCATAGTGAGAGACTGTTCTGGACTCACCAGACTGGCCAAATACACTGAACCAAGCCACATGCTGGAGAGGGTGTGGAGCGACAGGAGCTTCTGTGGAAACCGGCCCGGCTCCTCAGGAAGCAGCCTGGTGATGCCAGCGAAGCTGAGATGCTGAGGGCCCCCGCTGGCTCAGCGGGAAAGAGAGAGCCTGTGACGTCGGGGCTGCAGGGAGATGCAGGTTCAACTCCTGGGCCCGGAAGGTCCCCTGGAGAAGGACACAGCAACCCACTCCAGGACTATTGTCTGGAGAAGCCCATGGACAGAGGAGCCTGGCGGCCTCAGTCCAGGGGGCTGCAAGGAGCAGGGCCCTGCTGAAGTGACTTGGAGCGCATGCGAACTGTGCAGAAGTGCTGACTCAGCAATTCCACAGCTAAAGAACACGTAACTCTAAGAAACTCTTAGTCCTATACATGCAAGAAATACAAAAGTGTGCACAAGTGGCATCTGAAACAACAAAAGAATCGCAAACAGTCAAATGTCCATTAAAGAACGGATGATAAACTACGGCACGCTCAGCCACTAGAATCTGAGCTGTGAAAAATGGATGAACTGAAACTCCATGGAGGACCACAGAGTGGAGCCTCACAGCACTGCGTGGAGGGCTACAGTCCCCGTGAAGAACCGCAGGGAAGGATGAGTAGCACGAGTCCACTCGTTAAAGCACAAAAGCTGGGGAAAGTTCACTTGTTTACGAAATGCAGAGAAAATCAAGGTAACAACACAAAATCCAGAACAGTGAATGCTCATGGGGCGGGGGAAGTGCTAACAGGGAGGGGACACATGGGGGCCTCAACCTGCATGGTGTCCCAACTCTTCAGCTGAGTGACAGACCCTGGACTGGCTGGTACAGTAAAGGACTAGAAGACAGAGAGACAGAGACAAGAGAGGGGCAGACAAAGTATCCAAATGAAGTCTTTCAGTAAAGGGTAACTTTAAGGAAAAAATTATTTTTAATTAGGGAGACTTGAGCACGTCATGGCTAAGAGTAAAGAACGAAGAGAGGAAGAACAGAGTCGGACTCACACGTCCCGATTTCAAAAGTTACTACAAAGCTAAAGGGATCAAAACAGTGTGGACCTCGGACTTCCCCGGTGGTCCAGTGGCTGAGAATCCGCCTGCTGATGCAGGAGACATGGGTTTGATCCCTGGTCCAGGAAGATCCCATGTGCGGCAGGGCAACTAAGTCCGTGAGCGACTCCTGAGCGCGTGCTCTGCAGCCTCTGCTCGGCAGCAAGAGAAGCCCGCACGCGGTACCTAGAGAGTAGCCCTGCTCTCCAGCTAGAGAAAGCCTGCCCACAGCAACGAAGACCCAGTACAGGCAAAAATAAATAAACAGTAACAGTAAGGACGTGAGGATGGGAACACAGGCCAACGGAACAGAGCTGACAGTCCAGAGATACACGCAAACGTCTACGGTCAGCTGACCCTGGACAGCAGGGCAGAGACCCCTCAGTGAGCGGTGCTGTACGTTAGACCCCCACTGGCCTACCAGTGGACAGGGCTCCCTCCTCACACACCCCAGCACCCCCACGAACGGCACGTGAGTTCATGCTCTGATGACACAGCCTCAGCTTCCCGACCTCAGGCTGAGTTTCACCGGGAGAGGTCACCTCTCACCATTTTCCGTGTCTTCCTGCTTGTCTGTTGCAGAGCCTCGAGCAGACAAGGTGCCAATTACAGGAGCGGCACGTCTGCTCACGTCTGACACAGGGATGCGTGGTCTTGGTCTGTGCCACCTGGGAGCTCACCACCTTAGACTGGTAACACTGCACGACACAACCGTGTGCAGAGCTTAGGGACTGTCTACCAGAGAGAGGGACACACTGAAAACAGGGTCACAGCTAGACAGGGAGAAAAGCATCAGAGGTGTCAATTGCGCGTCCAGGCAAAGACCAAGGACATGACCCCTTGCGAACAGGAAGCTTACTTATGCTGGGATGCTCCCGTCACGCTGCAGAGCAGCCCAAAGGGACCGGAGGTTACCTTCCACCCTGCGTGTAACCAGCACGAGGGCTTGGCACCACCTTCCCCAGCCCTGCCCACGGCACCTCTGTTACAGACACACGCCACGTGGCACTCTGACCATTTACGTCTGTGTCTGGCTGTGCTGTGCTGTTTTCAACAGCCAGGACAATGCTTTTTTGCTCTTCTACAGCCTTAGAAGAAATATCTGACAAACAAATGACAAAAGAATGACTTTAAAACTAGAAAACGTTTATGTGCATATTTATAAGGTTTTTTTCCCCAAAAGTCAAGTTTTAAATTTTAATGAAGAGGTAAGGAAAGTGGTTCCGTTTTTTTTAAAAAGTTACTTCCCGGGACGGAGCCTCTTCTCCTCCCTGGCCTGAGTACAGTCTTCTAAATCTCTCAATAAACGGTGAATTCCTCCCAGGCACGATGACAGCCACAGTCGCCCAGTGATGTTTCGTGCTCCCGATCCCTGTAGTACCTGGAAAGACGGCGGCCTGAGTCAGCCCACAGGGAGGTACGTGTGTAATATTTGGACGCATGACTCACTGCTGCCTTCCAAGCATCTCCTCAAGGGGAAAACAACGAAGTCATCGGGACAGCAGTCGCCGCCCACATCACAATTACCAGATCTCAGCGGTCGGGAAGCAACGGTGAAGGCGCCGTCACTTAAGGGAGAAGAGAGAAAATTCTCTCAGCGATCCGGAAGAGCCTAATCTTACTTTGTGCGCAAAAACACACATACGCCACAGTCAACTTAAATGTGTCACAAAGTGTTTTCACTGCCTGTTCAAATTAGCAGTCTAATCTATGCATTTAATTAAATGCACTTGGTCACAGAGATAACCCACACGGGCGCAGGGCCCCTCTGCAAGGGTAATAAATAACCACAGGACAAATAGAGCTTTGTTTGCTGTTGCTTCGGTTGGTGCCAGCTCTTCATTCTATGTTCAGTGGAATTATTTATTTGAAAGGACTTCTAGCCACTTCAAAATCGTGTAATTTACTACTCAGGCAGCAGATACAGTAACTGACTATTGTCAGCAAGATCTGGGCAACGGGTGCTGCCAGCCATTCAATGCTGATCACCTTTCGGAGTCTCCAGAAGAGGGAGTGTGACAGTATCCACCCCGAGCTTTGCTGGCAGGTCACACCAAAGCGAGCCTCCAGGGCATCTCGGGAGCTGCTGGCCCCTGCTGGTGTCACTGTGCCCTCAACCTCTTTGGTCACCAAGTATTTCAGCATTAAGCAGCACCTCAAGGAAAGCCATGACCAACCGAGACAGCATATTAAAAAGAAGAGGCATCACTTTGTCAACAAAGGTCTGTATAGTCAAAGCTATGGTTTTTCCAGTGGTCATGTATGGATGTGAGAGTTGGACTATAAAGAAAGCTGAGCGCCGAAGAATTGATGCTTTTGAACTGTGGTGTTGGAGAAGACTCTTGAGAGTCCCTTGGACTGCAAGGAGATCAAACCAGTCCATCCTGAAGGAAATCAACCCTGAATATTCATTGGAAGGTCTGATGCTGAAGCTGAAGCTCCAATACTTTGGCCACTTGATGCGAAGAGCTGACTCACTGGAAAAGACCCTGATGCTAGGAAAGATTGAAGGCAGGAGGAGAAGGGGACAACAGAGGATGAGATGGTTGGATGGCATCACCGACTCGATGCACATGAGTTTGAGCAAGCTCCGGGAGACATTGAAGGACAGGGAAGCCTGGCGTGCTGCAGTCCATGGGGTTGCAAAGAGTCAGACAAGGTTTAGTGACTGAAGAACAACTGGAAGAACCAGCTGTAAAGATGGAGCCTGTAACGGCTGATTTTAGCATTGCTTGGAACTTCTATTTTTAAAAGCTGGAGGGGCGGGGAGGGGCGGTGGGAAATGCCAGAGAAAAGACAGCAAGAATGGCCAAGTGAGCGGAGGCAGTGTGACCAGAGCCCGCCAGCCCGGGCCGCGCCACAGGCACTCAGAAGACAAAGCCGGCAGTACCTGCACATGCCGTCCGCGGTTAGTGACCGCCTGGCGCACAGCGTAAGGATTACGACTACAGACGTCAAAACACAAGCCCGTCTGACAGCACGGAGCAGAACTGTCATAATAACTTCAAGTTCAAGCAGAAAAGCCCACACAAAATTTCTTTTATACAAGCATCTCTTCTTCCTTTTCTTTCGTCTCTCTCTCTCTCTCTCTCTCTCTCTCTCTCGCAAGGTATTTAAATTTTATGTGTACATTTCCCAACAACCGAAAGCACCCCCCCACCACCCTGTGACTCTATCAGACACATTTCCATCTCAGGTGTCTTTTTTTATTTTCTTTTTCTACTTTGCCATTTCCTCCAAGAATTACCTGATAGGGCTGATCTAATTGTAGAACAGCAGTGTCATTAATGTACAATAATGACTTGGAAACCTGTTTCAGAGACGATATTCAGCCAATTACTGTGCGAATAAACCTCATAAAAACCTATCAAGGACACTGGCAATGCACGAGGAAGTGACAACTGATTCAGGAAGTGACAACCGATCCGTAACTAACCCTCTCTGCTTTACGTTCTGAGTGCTGGCCCCTGACACCAGGTGCCCCTGGGAGGAAGCCTAGGATCCAGAAAATCTTCTGTCTAAAAAACAAAGCAAAACAGACACAGGCACCTTTTTTTTGACGTTAGTTCCGACTCGAGAAGAGATCACAGCTCACAGATCTGCTCCCAGTGTTCTGTGCTTTCTGTTAAGACGCGCATCTTTCCTTCTCGTGTTTCTTACCACTTTCAATCTTCTTTCTCCCTCTAAAGTTATTCACTCCATCTAGTATCACGGATGCGAAGATCACAGAGGAAATCTAGCTCTGCCTGACCAGAAACTGTCTCTCTGACATGCTGGACAGCCTCTGTTTAACCATTTCTAACTAAGGGGGCTCTCTGTTAATAAGTGGCTCTTACCATTTGGGAAAACAAACAAACAAACAAAACACCTGTTTAATGATATCAGAGATGCACTTTTACTGGCTACGTGCTAGAGCCTGTGCTCAGCTCGCCTCCACAAACCGTCAGAAGGAAACTTAGGAGGAAGGTGTCTCTGTGCTCGCTTTAACTGTGAAAACCGGAGACTGGCGGGGTTAGACAGGCGCTGAGGAAGACACAGCCTCGGCGGACAGCACTCCTGAGCTTCAGACACTCGGCCCCGCCTCCCACATTCACTCACAGGCCCTCCGAGGGCACCTCTCTGCTCCCTCGTCTCCAGGAAAGACCCAACGTTGGAGAACCATCCAAGAAGGGTGTGGCCCGGGGCTGGGCTCTCCCATGAGCCTTGCCCGGCCGAGTGGAGAGGAACCCCACAGCTGGCTGGGTCTGAGCCCAGGGCGGGCCCCACGGCCCAGGCCAGGCAGCGCCGACTCCCCGTCTCCTGTCTCCCTCCAGCCTCATTCTCTCACCCCTGGACCTTAACACAGGGTCCATCCTCAGCTCTGAGTCCCCAAGAGGGCCCGCTCCCCTCCGGTCTGCTGTGGCAGGAAGCCCGTGACCAGCCTGAGTCCGAGCCGCCTCACCCCCCGGCCACAGAGGGCATGTCCTTCTACGTGGGGAGGGGGCTTGGGGGGCGGTGGAGGCTGTCAGCATCAGCCCCCTTCCTCCTCCTCCTGCCCATGCAGGGACCCTCCTACCCCGGTGCCCAATCCTAGCCAACTTCCCTTGGAGGATTCCCAATGTGATAAAACATTTTTAAACTTAAATTCTGACAGTGACTTAAAAAAACAATTCACAGCTCTGAAATTAAGTGTAGAAATAATTTTTTTTTTTGTGGGGGGTGGTGGGGGTGGGGGTTGGACCTTGTGGCTTTGTAGGATCCTAGTTCCCTGACCTGAGGCTCTTGGCAGTGAGATCAAGTCCTAACCATGGATCCCTGGAGGATTCCTAGAAATAATCATTTTCATGAAACAATGGTCCTACAGAGAAGAGCTAAAGTCCAGGGAGAATTTCATCAGAGCCCCCATTTTCCACTCCCTCCGCATCGGGTGGTCTAGCCAACAGGGAGGGTCGAGGACAAACCAGCAAACGAGATGGGCCTACGTGTCTTACACTGCGCTCTCAGTGCTTACGAAACACCTGCTGGACCGGGGCACAGTTCCAATCGCAGTGGGAACCAAAAAAGGGACCTCAGGCTGGCGTTGTTCCTAAATAGTCTGGAAGACAGACAGCTCTCGTGGGACATGCCTCAAAGGCTTGTGGGCGATCCCAAAGCAGCCGATCAACAAACATGACATCGTAAGCGCAAACCCACACTCGGCGCTGACAAGGAAGAGCTCCAAGAGCAGGAAGCCTCCGCAAAACCAGGCGAGAGAGATGGTGCTCTCCCGGGGGCAGCGCAATAAATCCGGACAGCGATGCAAGCACAGAGGCCGGGCGGCAAGCCCTGCAGGAGCGTGCAGACGTGGATGCAGACAGCACGCACGTGGGGCTCCCTGGGAAGAGGGCGTCTCAGGAGAGCTGTGCCCACACGCAGGGTCCTCCCGTACCTGAGTTTACCAGCTGCTGCTCCATCACCCCGCAGCCCAGAACCTCCAGCCATTCCCCGTGGAAGTTGATCTCCATCTCGAAGGAGGGATGAGTGAAAGGGAAGTAGCAGTCCACCCATCTGACGTCCAGTCCTGCAAAGACACCGGAGAAAAACAGGCACGGAGCGTTACAGGCAGTCTTGCCTTTCCCGTGATCAAATCTGCTAATGGCAGATTGGCTGATGACACCAAAAGACTATTTTCTCAGTAAAATAAATAGCAAATAAATTAATTTGCAACACTTTAGGGGGAGGCAATAAATTTTAAAACTTGTGGAAAACTGAGCACGTCTTATCCAATATGACAAACATTTTGTGTAGTTCCAGGACCCTCTGAAACTCAATCAATCACCCGTCAACCCTGTGGCCACCTGGCAGAGGAGAGAGTTTAGGTCGAGGAAAGGGGGCTTCCCGGTGGGCTAGCAGTAAAGAACTCGCCTGCCAGTGCAGGAGACACAAGGCATGCATGAGATGCAAGTTTGATCCCTGGGTTGGGAAGATCCCCTGGAGGAGGAAATGGCAACCCGCTCCGGTGTTCTGGCCTGGAGAGTCCCATGGACAGAGGGGCCTGGAGGCCTACAGACCACAGGGTCGCAAACGACTGAAGCAACTTAGCACACATGCATGGGAAAGCAGGTCTTTCTGCTAGCTTCTATAAAAGCAAACGATGTCTAAATCAGACCCGCAGCCCTCTAAGCTGCATCTGTACCAAGAGTGGACAGGCCTTTTTTCACACTTCTCAATACTGCTCTGCTCTAATAGCTTTTTAAAAAAAATTTTTTTTGAGTAAGTAATATATTCACAGGGTTCAAAATTGAAACACTGTAAAAAGAATACATTTTCCTGTATAAACAGGCCATGAGTGAAAAAAATTCTAAGTTTGCAAGGTGACTGGCGTTAAGTAAACTTACCGTGGCGATCCTTTTGCAATATACACCTATATCCAATCATTCCATCATATATCCAATCATTCCATCATATATCCAATCATTCCATCATATATCCAATCATTCCATCATATACCAACACAGTGTTCTATGTCAGTTACATCAATCAAACGGAAATAAAAATAAGCATTGTTTACAAGTCTCACCAGCATACTGGTTCCTGGCTCCTCTGCCCCCTGAATCCCACTGGGTAAACTTTCAGGGTTTCCTTTTTATTAATAGACGTGAGCAAACACACGCGTGCGCCTCTCGTTCCCCTCCTTCTCTACACAGAAACACCACATCATCCCACACCACGCCGCTCTCACGCAGTGACACAGAGGCCCACCCCCAATCCGAGTCTGGCCCCAGAGACGTGGGTGGGTCCCCCGTGCGCAGAGAGAGCGACCACAGACGCGTGACCGAATCCAGCTCCACCACTTCAAGCCAAAGGGCCTCAGGCACGTTCCTTCAGTTCTCCCTGCCTCGGTCTTGGTCAAAATAAGAACAACATTCATCTCGAAGTGCTTTGGTGACAATTTATTAAGTGTGTAAAAACTTAAACACTCAATGGGTGATTTTCGACAGGCACGCATTGCAAATCAGACCACGGTCTAAACTCTCTCTCGGGTTTTCATAAAAACATGAAGAAAAAGAAACATTCCTAAAGTGCACACTAAGGTCACTGATGTCCATCGTTTATTTACTACAGCGCCGCAACACGAGATGGTTCATGGGCCTCCTTCAATCCAGCCTTTACGCTGAGGACAGGCGGCCGTGAACACGGCACGATCATCACCCCTGCTCCCGTCTCACAGACGCAGGACCATGCCGGCTCACACCTTTCCTCGACATTTACAGTTAGAAAACGCGGAGATGCAATCTGCACCAGACGGCGGGCGGCATGGCCCTCCGCTGCCCTCCCCTGGGCAGACCATGGAGACAGACCCCGCTTGGCTTCCAGGCCAAGCGCCACCAGCCAAGAGCGCACCGTCAGCCTCCTGCTCCCCACGCACCACGACAGGCGTGATAGAACAGAGAAAACTGCACAGGCCAGGCTGTGATCAAAGACGAGAGAAATACTTCCCCCGGCCAGACACAGGCCGGAAAAGCAAAGGGGCAGAGAGGGCAAAGCTCCGCGTTGCTGGGCTTGGGGTCCACAATCAGGAGAACCGCCAGGAGCTCGCCACCTGCAGGAACACGCGCTGCTGGCTTGGGATACGAGCGAGGCCAGAGGCCTGCGGTCAGGTGCTGGGACAGCAGGGGCTCCCTGCTGGCGAGAGAAGGGGGACCAAAGCCGTCACCAGCACACGTGGGGCTGCGGCTCTGAGGAGCTATAGGCCTGGAGAGAGCCGAGCCCCGGGTGCGAGACCTGCTGCGTCCCCATCAGGGCTGTGAGTGCATCCGACAGGCCCCCAAACCTCTCCTGGACTGAAGGTCCGGAGAGCTTGGGGCCCTGGGGCCGGCATGCAGCCCCTGAGAACTGGGGAGCAGGGCAGTGAAGCGGAAGGGAGCGCCGGGCTGGGGCCCAAAAGGCCAGGCCTTCAGGTTCCGGCCACAGCTAGGCTTTGGATGCGGACAGCACTGGGAAGGGCGTGCCCACAGGTGAGGAGCCACTGCTGCGGCTGCTCTGAGACAGACACGGGTCACCCACAGCTAGGTCCGGGATGGGCAGTGGGGAGCGCGTCTCACGGACAACGCCAAGCCTGCTCGGTTCTGAAACAGAGATGTGACTCGCCCACAGCGATGCATCTAGCCAGCAGCAGGGGATCACAGTCCATCTCTTCTTCAGATGCATTCGTCTAAACTGTGCCAGGAGGCCCGTGCTTCCTACAGGGAAATGTCAGCCTTCAGCAGGGAGACGGGCTGGAAGCCCGGAAGGACAGAAAGTGAGACCACAATGTGAGGAGTCCTCCACCCAACCTGAGCTGCTCTTAAAGAAACCATCTGCTACAGACGGCACAAGACGGAGGGAAACAATTCAGCAAAGTTAAAAAAAATGTCAGGAATTCCATGAGCATAAAAGCTGTCTGCAGGTTATTTTCTCTCTTTCCAATTCTAAACGGATAACCTCTCTTATAACAGCCTTAGGATGCTGGTGCAATTGAAATGTTAGCAGAAAATAATCAACTGCTTTGGCGAGTGGGGGAAAAAAAACAACCCTGAAACTAAAGCAGCTATAATAACAACAAATTGCCAAAGGAAACAGCGTGTTGTAATTTTTAATTTTGCTTTTCAAGAACAAAGGAATACAACACTAATAATTTAAAACAGTAAAAAACGTGGACCATAAAAACAAATGAAAAAAAGAGTTGCTGAATAATTCTGAGGCCTGTCCAGGCAGTTCCTGTTCATTAGCTGATTAAAGAAGGACTGAATTTGAAGTTTACAAGTGATCTTTGGTACCTGAAATGTACCTGAATTTGCCGTCATGGGCAGGACTTTATCCAGAGCAGCTACAGGGGAGTCAGAGCTACAAAGTCATGGGCAACACCCAGGAGGAGGCCCCATTTTTTTTTTAATCATGGCTTTTGGAAACACCAGTGTCAGAAATAATATTGAAATGATGTCTTTCCTTTCAAAAGAGCTAACATCTAACACAGGCTCGGAAGTCAAAATTAGGGGACTCAAAGTGAAAGTGTCAATCACTCAGTCGTGTCCGACTCTTTGCGACCCCGTGGACTGTAGCCCACCAGGCTGCTCTGTCCATGGGATTTCCCAAGCAAGAATACTGGAGGGGGTAGCTATTCCTTTCTCCAGGGGTCCTCCCAATTTGGACCTCCTGCATTGCAAGCATATTCTTGACCATCTGAGAGGCTCAAACCAGGCCTCAGGTTACTCCTGAGCTGTGTGGTTACTTGGTACTCCATTGCTCCGTGTCCAGGTTCCCAAATCTTAAAACTGTAGATTACAGTCACACCTACGTCACAGATGCAGGTCAGAACAAAGAAAGTCCTTGTGAGAGCGTAATGCAGCATCTGACACCGTTAACTACTCTCTCTTCCTGTAATCATCACTACTACGGCCATTATTACTCTAAACCAGGGGCCCCAACCTCCAGGTGAGGATCGGTACCGCCCGTCAGATGAGTGGCGGCAGTAGATTAGAAATAAAGAGCACAATAGATGTGATGCGCTTGAATCATCCCCAAACCACCCCCCGCCCCCTGCCCAGTCCGTGGAAAAACTGTTTTCCACAAAACCCATCCCCAGTACCAAAAACGCTGGGGACTGCCGCTCTAAAAGACGTCCAGGCGGCTTGTACCCAGAAGGTTTACTGAGACGTTTCTCAGCAACTAGCACCCCTACCCCAAATAAAACAACTAAATGACCCCCTGAAACGTGTGAAGTCAGAGCGTGGCGTCCCTTCAGCCAGGTCCCAGGGAGCTGCGAACACTCACCCCCCTGAGCGCTGTGAGGGCACACAGCCTGCCCCCTGTAACACAGCCCCTCACTCTTCAAGTTCACAGCGTGAGCCTGGCGGGGGCACCTCCCCTCCCCCGAGAAGCATCTCAGTGGATGATACAAACGCCCCAACACCCCTTCAGCGATACCTCGCAAAGGTGCACTGGGCTGGGCGAGGCTGGGCAGATGAGGCGTGCGGGAGGATTTTTGGGGTGTTCAGCATCTGTGTGAATGGGGTTAGGGATGATCTCATAGCTGGAAGGAAAGAAAAAATAAAAGGCTTTTTCACAGACCAACTTCAGTGCCCGGGACAGGAAGTACTCTCTGAGCAGGTGGGTACTTTATTGCCACTCTATTATTCTGCTGACTCTGGTCTCAAAACAAAAAAGTAAGTGCGAAGATTTATGAAATAGTAACTCCGATCTGTACTGAAATCTAAAACCTAAACGTCTAAGCCGGTAGCATTTTAAAAATAAAGCAAATGTTTGCCTGAAATAGAGATGCCACAAATTCATTGCTGTTTCAAAACTTGAGATTCTTAATTCTTGGCCATGGGCATAAGAGGTGTATGAGAAAACTCACACACTGCGGGAATGGTTTTCTATAAGGAAAACAGCTACCTGGACACTTTGACCTCAATGCTCAGTTTTGAAAGCTATTCACATATAAATGTAAAGAATAATGAGAAAAAGGAAAGTTCAAGACTACGTTCAGAGGAAGGCATGTCCTCAGGGCCCCTGGGAACATCTTTATAACATATACAAGGTCCAGCAGCGTGCATGCCTGTTTAATTACCTGCTGGAGCCCAGAAAGAGTTTTAGGGCACCATCAATGCCAGTCTGAACTGCTGTGCTGTTGTCTGGCATAAGTTTACATCTCATCTTACTAGGCAAAACAAAGACAAGCCAACGAAACTGCTGCTGCTGCTAAGTCGCTTCAGTCGTGGCCGACTCTGTGCGACCCCATAGACGGCAGCCCACCAGGCTCCCCTGTCCCTGGGATTCTCCAGGCAAGAACACTGGAGTGGGTTGCCACTTCCTTCTCCAATGCATGAAAGTGAAAAGTGAAAGTGAAGTCGCTCAGTCGTGTCTGACTCTAGCGACCCCATGGACGGCAGCCCACCAGGCTCCTCCATACACGGGATTTTCCAGGCAAAAGTACTGGAGTGGGGTGCCATTGCCTTCTCCGAAGCCAACGAAACTACTGTTCTTTGATTGTATGGCCCCATTTAATTGCCTTCATTTTCCTGCCCTTCCTTATTCGTTTTTTTCATATTTACACACGCATTTAATATCTTCTTAAAGGGCCCTGTTCACATATGTTATCTCACTTTATTCTCATGGGAAACAGTACTATTTATTATCTTGGGCTTTAAAAATACTAAGACCTAAAGCACTAAATGACCAGTTCAAGATTTCAGAGCAAGTGGAGGAAAGAGAACTTAAATGTAATATTTCTGGTTCTATGCGGCCATCTCCAAGTGGCCATATTTTTCTTCTTTTCAATCTTTCACATGGTCCAGCTGCATGCTCTCTCTCAGTGACTAAGGCAGCTCAGATGTCCCCCACTGGGAGCTCTCCTGGCCAGATCCCGGAGGACCCGCCCTTCCTACACGCTCCCTTGACACTTGGGCCTCCCTGGGAGAGGACTTCACTCTCAGCTGCTCAACGACTGGGACTGTGTCTCATGTACCCAGTAGTGGGACGCCAGCAGCATGGTGAAAATCCAGCAAAGTGAAACCCACCCGAGGGACTTCAGAGGAGCACAGAAGAGGCGGCTCCCCAGAGTTCAGCACAGACTCCAGGACAGTTCCTGGCTGGAGGACACCCGAGGTGAAATCAGAGGTAAGTGAGAATTACCCGGGTGGAGGGGCCAGGAGAGTAAGCAAGGGGAGGGGGGCAAAAGGAATGAAAAATAACAAAGAAATAGGAGAAACACAAATGCTAGCTGTGAGAGAAAGGAAGCTATCCGCCAGTTCAGAACCACTCGGTTATCCGTGTAACTGCAAGGCAGCTTCTAAACCGCACAAGGGGTTTCCTTGGTGGCTCAGCGGTCAAGAATCCGAATTCACCTGCTAAGTACAGGAGACATGGGTCCAATCCCTGGGTTGGATTGAGAAGATCCCCTGGAGAAGGAAATGGCAACCCACTCCAGTATTCTTGCTTGGAGAATTGCACGGACAGAGGAGCCTGGTGGGGGCCCATGGGGTCAGAAAAGAGTTAGACACAACTTAGCAACTAACAACAACAACAAATCTCACAAGCGGGGGATCATGTGATGATAGAAATGTGTAGCAAGATATAAATAAGGAGGGCTTAAAATCAATTTTCTTCATAGGTTGACAACAGAAAAATTGAGATGATCCTGAATTTTTTTGTAAAGCAATTTGAGACAGACTACTATCTCCCTAAAATGTTAGAACTGTTGCTATTCAGTCGCTCAGCTGTGTCTGACTCTTTGCGACCCCACGCACTGCATGTAGCACACCAGGCCTCTCTGTCCTTCACCATCTCCCGGAGTTTGCTCAAACTCATGTCCATCGAGTCAGTGATGCCATCCAACCATCTCATGCTCTGTCCTCCCCTTCTCCTCCTGCCTTCAATCTTTCCCAGAATCAGGGTCTTTTCCAGTGAGTCAGTTCTTCCCATCAGGTGGCCAGAGTATTGGAGCTTCAGCTTCACATCAGTCCTTGCAATTCAGGGCTGATTTCCCTTAGGATGGACTGGTTGTATCTCCTTGTATCCAAGGAGATGTTAGAATTCCTTTACCATTACTTGCCTCGAAAATGCCCTGAATAGCACAATCCATCTCCCTGTATTATTCCAGTGTTAACTGGATTACATTACTGCTAAAAATATCACAATTCCTATCTTTTATCACGAAAGTAAAGAGAAGCTGGCTATAAAAAGATTTTTGCATCAGCAATCTCTATCTGAAACCTGCCTCACAATTACATTATACCATTTTAACATGAAATATTCCAAAGAGACAGAAGGAGAAAACAGCAAACATCTACACACTCGCTATTCAGTTTTATCAAATCATCACATTTTGTCACATGTAACTGCATTTCTGTTTTGTTTTAGTAGAACCCTATAAACATACTCGAAAGCCTGGTTTGGACCTTCTCTGTAGTACCACTCTCTGCCTCCTAGAAAAAGACAGTAGCATGAAACTGATGTACTTTTTAAAAAAAAAAAGTATGAATATACACAATATATGGGGTTATTAGTGGTTTCTTAAATAGAACATGAACAGTCAAGATATTTGAAGAAACCTTGCTTAATAAATCATAATCAGACTCTTTTTAACCGCATATTTGAGCTCACACATAAGTAGGGAAATCTAGAGGTAGGGAAAGGGAGGGGCACAGGAGGAGCGAGCGGGTGGCCAAGCTCCCAGGGGGACAGCGCTGCAGACCCTGAAAGGCCCAGGCTGTGTGCTGTAGCCCATGTTTATATCTATGTCGATACTCACAGCTGCTGGGCTTTCAGCTTTCTCACACATGAACAGCGACTAAGGGCAGCTCAGGTAGCTTTCATGTGCTTCTCCTGATTACTAACGAGAGTGAGCATCTCTTCACACATTCAAGAGTCATTCTACTAATAACCATGTCACTTGTTGCCTTCATGATCACCGGTTTGTCTCACAGGTTGATTTTTCCTTGTTCATTTGGAAGAGTTACTTATGTAACCTAATGTTTATTTGACAAATCACTCCTGTCCTATCAGAATGGCTAAACTTTTAGCGCCTGGCCACCTCGGAGCACAAGCAGTTTCCATGTGCTACTGGACAGCTTAGCGGCTTCCTAGAAAGTGAAAATTCACCTCAAATGATCCAACCATGGTACTCCTGGGCACTTAACAAAAAGAAATGAACGCATTAGTCCAGACAAAGACGTGTAGGTGAATATGCACAGATTCACCTGTAACAGCAGAAGACTAGAGACAAGCCAAAGGTCTCTCAACGGATGGCCAGGTAACGCCAGGAACACTGATCATCAAGAAAAAGGGAACCAACCGCTGACATGACGCTACAACACGGATCAATCTGCAAATAATCGCGCTACGTGAAGGTGCCGGCAGGAGGGGCGGGAGAATACGCAGCACAGGCCTCACCCGTGTAAACCCAGAAGCAAACCAACCGCAGTGGCAGAACGCAGGTCACCGGCTGCCCGGGGTGAGGAGACACAGGACACGCAGGAAGGCGCGTCTACGAGGCACCAGAGGGGGCCTGGGGGGACGGACCCACTGATCAGCTTGATGCCACAGTGGTCTCACGGGTGTGCACAAATGTCGAAACTCATAAAACTGTGTAAATGTGTTGTTTGTTGCATTATAAACTTAGCTGATTATACACTCTAGATATATATATAGTTCACTTTTTGTCAATCACACTTCGATAAAGAACCTGTTCTTTTAAAAAGCTCACAAGAGTACGAGAATAAAAGACGACCCTAACCACGCAGGCCTTCTGTTTTCTAAACATTTTTAAATGCAGATCCCAGGGGTCTCCCGGTGGCTCAGTGGTGACGAGTCGCCTGCCTCTATAGGACACGTGGGTTCGATCCCTGATCTGGAATATGCCACCCACCACGGGAGCAACGGAGCCCGTGAGCCGCAACTACCGAGCCCACGGGCTGCAGCCAACTACTGAGCCCTGAGCCCGAGAGCCTGCGCTCCACAGCAGGAGGAGTCACGGCGGCGAGAAGCCAGCCTGCACACGGCAGCAGAGGGGCAGCCGCTCACCGCAACTAGAGAAGGCCCGCGCAGCAACAAAGACCCGGCAGAGCCAACAGCAAATGAATGAATGAACAAAATCCTTAAAAAAATTAGGCCGTAATTAAGGAACAATCTCCCCTTTTCTTTACGTCTTTATACAAACAGACAAAAATATTATCTCAAGTAAATCAGAAAGAGTTGGAGGGGAAATGGAAACGTTACAATTTCTCAGAGAAAGAATGAAGGGCAAGTGATTAAAGTGAGAATCCACATCTTAAAAACACTGTTCTCCCTCCAAGAAACTGTTGGTATTTTGCTGCTGACAGTGGTGATCAGTGTGTCAGAGTGTAAAATCTTCCGCTGCGCTCGCTCACACAGTTAAGAATCCTGCCCCATCGATCAAGGCTGACCAATGATAATATATTAATATTCCGACATTAATCAGCCTGTTCACTTCCTCTCCATTGATGAGACTGATCTCAATTCATTATCATTCTTATCAAAAGCCGTAATCATTTTTCTTTTTCCAGCTAATTCCATTTTCATATCCTCCTGCTCCTCACATGGAATGAACCAGGAAATCCATAAGCTCTATCTGACTAAGGACTGAAACCATTAACTACAACTTAGACCAAAAACTCTAGACACAAGTAGGCTTAATGATTTCAGGAAGATGATAACTGTTGAATATTTAAGCCCCCAAAGACAAAGGCATTTAGTACCTACCGTCTCCAAAGATATGTGTCATAAGCCGGGTAAGTGTTTGCTTAAGGTCAAACTCGACGAGCTTCGTGGCCTCCAGCGTATGTGTCTCTTGTTTATGGGCAGAGCGGGAACTCTGTTCAAAAAGCTGCAGGTTTTCTCCATCTTTTATGCCAGCAAATAACTGTAAACCAAGAGGAATAATGCAAATAAATTAAAACAGTGTCTTCACCAGTCTATATCAAAAACCACAATGTGGAAATGAAACTCAGTAGGTCTTATCATCTTTATTTTTTTTTTTTAATAAAATCAACTTTATTTTTTTGGGCTCCAAAATCATTGCAGATGGTAACTGCAGCCATGAAATTAAAAGACGCTTACTCCTTGGAAGTAAAGTTATGACCAACCTAGATAGCATATTCAAAAGCAGAGACATTACTTTGCCAACAAAGGTCCGTCTAGTCAAGGCCATGGCTTTTCCAGTGGTCAGGTACGGATGTAAGAGTTGGACTGTGAAGAAGGCTGAGCGCCGAAGAATTGATGCTTTTGAACTGTGGTGTTGGAGAAGACTCTTGAGAGTTCCTTGGACTGCAAGGAGGTCCAACCAGTCCATTCTGAAGGAGGTCAGCCTTGGGATTTCTTTGGAAGGAATGATGCTAAAGCTGAAACTCCAGTACTTTGGCCACCTCATGCGAAGAGTTGACTCATTGGAAAAGAGTCTGATGCTGGGAGGGATTGGGGGCAGGAGGAGAAGGGGACGACAGAGGATGAGATGGCTGGATGGCGTCACCGACTCGATGGATGTGAGTCTGAGTGAACTCCGGGAGTTGGTGATGGACAGGGTGGCCTGGCGTGCTGCGATTCATGGGGTCGAAGAAGTTGGACACGACTGAGCGACTGAACTGAACTGAACTGAAGTCTTATCATCAGTGAACATACTGAAATTGACATTCATTTGGTATCAGCGTTGAACAAGGCCCTGTGCCACATGTAATGGGCAGTCTTCAGGAAATTAAAGACACCATTCTGATCGTGCTGATCACCTCTTTTCCTTTTGCACCAACTTATTCACATGCCATTTCCTTACAAGACACATGACCCTCCGCGCCACTGGAAATACCAGCAAACTGGGTTTTCACCATCCTTACAACGTGACCTGAGACCAGGTGAGAAAGGACAGTCTAGGCATGAAGTCCTGTGAAGCCTCTGAGGCCAGACGCGCCCTGCACTTGTTGCCCTGTGACCCCAAAGGCCAGGACAAGGCTGGAAACGTGTTTCTGCCATTTACTGTCCAATAAGCTACACAAATTCAGGTTTCCCTGGTAGCTCAGCTGGTAAAGAATCCGCCTGCAATGTGGGAGACCTGGGTTCAATCCCTGGGTTGGGAAGATCCCCTGGAGAAGGGAAAGGCTACCCACTCCAGTATTCTGGCCTAGAGAATTCCATGGACATTATAGTCCATGGGGTCACAAAGAGTCGGACACGACTGAGAGACTTTCACTTTCAAACTCCAAAAAGTGATACAGGAGCTAAGTTTCAGGGAGTGGTTCAGAAAGTGGGGAAGAAAAGAGACTTTATGATAATTAAATAAAATAATGCAGAAGCATAGAATCCTTGGCACATTGCAGTGACTAAATACACTGTTTTCACAATCACCAGTCACTAGTCACAGCTGTCATCGGTCCGAAGCTGCTTAGCCACTGTATAAAATGCTCCCGTCTTTAACAACAAAGCAGGTCTTCGCCCGGGAGGGAGATGGACTCAAGAGAGAAGTAACTGAGCACAAGCTGAGGAGGAGAGAGAAGACAGGGTCTAGCGAGGGGCCAGGAGACCGAAAACCAGTGCCAGACGGAGCGAGCATCCTAATCCTGAGCGTCCTAGTGGATCCGATCAGAGACCACGGAAAAGAGATTCAAATGTGTGCTCAATTTGAAACCACGGTTTTCGAAATGCATGGTTACAATGGCAGAGAAAGGGGCAAAAGAAAGTAAAAGATATTTTTTTGGCCATTAGGTAAGGAGGCATAAAAGAAACAAAAGAGAAAGTCTAGGGCTTCACAAAATAAAACAAACCTAAAAAATTAGAGGCTTTATAAAACCATTCCCCACCTCCCTCTAAAACAAAAAAATTCCACTAAAGATTCTGCACTTTGCTACACTAACAGAAGAGGGCACCAGAGAGCTGCAAAACCTTCTATACAACCAAAAATCCACAAAAAGGAACAGAAAAAATTCTACAGAACTATAGAAAATTACCACAAAAGAATTAAAAAAATTTTAAAACCATTCAAAACAGCTCAACTGATGACCCTCTTCCCCAATAAAAGAAATCCAAGAAGCAGAAGAAAAGTGTAAGATGATACTTGAAAATGAAATTAGATGTGCTCAAACAAGCATTTGGGGATATAAATAATTGCTTGATGTTTAGAACAAACATGAACAAAATACAGAGAACTGTGAACTCAAGGGAGAAACAGAAGGAAAAGAAAATCATGTCAGAACTGAACTCTAAATTACAAGATATACAAGGAATGATTCAATGAAGACTTAGAGAGAAGACCTGAAGAAAAACAAGGAAATAACCAAGAAAATGACAAAGAGACAAAGAAGAATCCGAGAGAAGGTAGTGGAAACGGAAGACAGGCAAAGAAGAAACAGCATTTATATAACTGGAGTCGGCGAAAGAAGAAACACAAGATCGTGGAGCAGGATACATGTGAACCAGGTGATGGTCCCTGAAGGACCAAATAGAAGACGCGTCCCAGCAGAAGCATGAGACCTCAACGATGAAAGAACCCTCAAGGTCTCCAGGCAAAGAGATCAAACGTCTTGGAGAGGCAAAGCCACCTGCCTCGCATCAGACTTCCGAAACAGCATACAAACGACGAACAGTGAGGCCACATATTCAAACAACTCAATTAAAAAAAAAAATACATGGACCAAGAATTTTACATTCAGCAACGCTGGGCTTTCAGTACCAAATCCATAGTAAAAGCTTTAAACATAGGAGAGCATAGGGAATTTCTTATTAATGAACTCTTTTTTCTATGTCATGACAAAATAGAAGCAGTGTATCCCGAAAGAGGAAGAAGAGAGACTGGCAGTGGAATAAACTCATTGGCTTAATGGCCGAAAACTCCATAGAAAAATGGGGGAAATACATGAACAGATAATTCACCAAAAAAAAGAAAACGAGCCTTAAACCTGTGAAGAGGAACTTGGACAGAGAAGTGCAAAATAAAACAGCAATGCCTCAGTGTTTTTCAGCCAATGCGTTGGCGGAGATTGAAAAGCAAGACGACATTCTTTTGGCGAGGCCTGGGAAAAGATGAACTCTCACACACTGCCGATGGAAGTGAAAACCGGGGGGACCATTCTGGAGGTAAATCTGGCAGTATCCAACAAGAGTGCATTTGCATTCATCTCTTGACCTCGTTCTTCCACTTCTGGCTATTTGCCCTGAATACACCTCCAGAATTAATACAGACATAACGAGGTTTTCACCGTAGCATTATCTAAAATTACAAAGTACCGAAAACCAAAGAAATGTCCACACGCAAAAAAAGAGAGAGAGGTTAAATAAAGTCTGGGCTATCCAGACAGTACTCCAGTACTTTGGCCACCTGATGTGAAGAACTGACTCACTGGAAAAAGACCCTGATGCTGGGAAAGATTGAGGGCCAGGAGGAGAAGGGGACGACAGAGGATGAGATGGTTGGATGGCATCACCTACTCGATGGACATGAGTTTGAGCAAGCTCTTGGAGTACATGATGGACAGGGAAGCCTGGCGTGCTGCAGTCCATGGGGTCGCAAAGAGTCGGACACGACCGAGCGACTGAACTGACTGATCCATACTGTGCAGTACTTAAAAGACATAATATTAATTAAAATGTGAGGACAAGCACTCTGAAATGATATGTGGTCTATCAAATTCCACCCCTACTAGAAGTACCAAGCCCCACGATGTGGAAAAAGCAATCTTACTATGGTACTTCTCATGCAAGAAAGAAGAGAAAATTATATTATGAATCTGAGAATTCCCTGGCAGTCCAGTTAGGACTCTGCACTTTCACTGCTGAGGGTCCGGGTTTGATCCCTGATTGGGGAACTAAGATGCCACAAGCCACTTGGTGTGGCCAAAGTATATTTAAATGAATATATTCTATACAATTTTTCTGGGCTCCAAAATCACTGCAGATGGTGACTGCAGCCATGAAATTAAAAGACGCTTACTCCTTGGAAGAAAAGTTATGACCAACCTAGATAGCATATTCAAAAGCAGAGACATTACTTTGCCAACACAGGTCCGTCTAGTCAAGGCTATGGTTTCTCCTGTGGTCATGTATGGATGTGAGAGTTGGACTGTGAAGAAGGCTGAGCGCCTAAGAATTGATGCTTTTGAACTGTGGTGTTGGAGAAGACTCTTGAGAGTCCCTTGGACTGCAAGGAGATCCAACCAGTCCATTCTGAAGGAGATCAGCCCTGGGATTTCTTTGGAAGGAATGATGCTAAAGCTGAAACTCCAGTACTTTGGCCACCTCATGCAAAGAGTTGACTCATTGGAAAAGACTCTGATGCTGGGAGGGATTGGGGGCAGGAGGAGAAGGGGAAGACAGAGGATGAGATGGCTGGATGGCATCACTGACTCGATGGATGTGAGTCTGAGTGAACTCCAGGAATTGGTGATGGACAGGGAGGCCTGGCGTGCTGTGATTCATGGGGTCGCAAAGAGTCGGACACGACTGAGCGACTGATCTGATCTGATACAAGTGAATATATATAATATCTATATAATGAACCTGTTCATTCGCATAAAACAAAAATAAACAAACACCGTTGGAATGATGAAATAGAAATGAGACTGACTGCCTACTAGAAGGGAGAAGGCAATGGCACCTCACTCCAGTACTGTTGCCCGGAAAATCTCATGGATGGAGGAGCCTGGCGGGCTTCAGTCCATGGGGTCGCACAGAAGCGACTTAGCAGCATCAGCCTACTAGAAAGTGGAATGGAACAGACTGCAGAATCAAAGGAACTGGGAAACAAGGCGGAGTGAAGAGGAGGTGGTGGGGAGGGGACGGAGACAGGAGGGACCCTTTTTAAGTAAGATTGTTTATACAGTTCTGAATTTTGGAGTCACATTAATATTTTACTACTTTTTAAAAACTAGTATCTACAGTGTCTGCAATATATAGGTAGAACAAAGGAAATACTCATAACATACAATAAAGACTAAAGTTTGGAAAATTCTGAAAGCAGGAAAAGCAGTGATTCATGACACCATCGGCATAATACAGCACAGGAGGAAAACCGACAACAAACATGTAAACAGTCAGCGCTTTTACTTCTAGAGGAAAAGCAAACTGGAGCTGGAAGGGACGCGAGAGCAGCGAGCCAACCTCCAGTAAGGGGGCGGCTCGGGAGACGTGCAGACCCAGGGAAGCTGGGACCACTTAGCCAAGCGGCCACCACGCGGGGACGAAACCACTCGCCTCACCCTTGATTCCAGGGAGCTTGAGGTGGCTGCCTTTCACTTAGCTTTCTGTTTGAGAGACATCCACTGGCAATAAAACTAAATTAGATTTCCATTAACTGCACACAATAGGCTGTGCCATTTGTTTTTCCACTAGGATTTCTTCTATTTCTCTGACATTTTCTTAAGTGTCCTTTCAGAAGCCTCAGTGACCCAGAATACAAATTCCACCCCTACTAGAAGTGCCTGCAGAAGCCAGGGCAGGTAGTTCACAAATGAGAAAAGAATAGGTGCCAGAAATTAATTCTAATCAGGCTTAAGAATAAAAATGGATTGCAAAAGCCAATTAAACTTGAAATTTAGAAAGCCAAAGGATTTTTGCAAAACGGCCCAGATTTTAAACATACATTTAAAACACAAATAAAAAGGCAAATGGTCAGAAGAATAACATACATCTATGCAAAATCCGATGGGCAGCCAAGGATAAATGGGGCTTGAATGACAGCAAAATTCCAGGCAGTTATTTAGGGCTGCTCTGTGGTTCCCAAGGCAGCCATTTTTCTATTCAACCTTTTAAAATTATGCATTGATCACTGGTTTAATCCATACAGTCCACATTACATATTAATGCAAACATCCCCCCGCCCCCGCCCTGCCTGTCTGAATTCCTGAGCAGATGCGAGGACCCTATAACTGACTTTGCTGCTGTGGCAGCGTGGACTGCTCTTGGCTAACAGTTATTGCTCGTTTACTAATTTGCTACCTTACTGCGGCCTTACCTTATTACTTGAGGGGTTCATTTAATTCTCAGAATCCTGTTCTTTCCCCCATTTCTCATATAAGAAACTTGAGACTTTGAGAAGTTAACCAGCCACTGGTACTCAGCAAGTGATGAAGCGTGAACTGAAACCAAACTCTGGCCCCTGATCCCACCTTCTGGGCTCTACTCTTATTCCCCTGACAGCATACACATGATCGTCAATTTGGCTTAGTGGTCAGAGGGCCTATGGTCAGACAGATGGGATGAAGGAGTGGACAGAAGGCTTGAGCAGAGAGAAGCAGTGGTGCCTGACACGGCGATGCAGCGGTGGGCACCGTCCATGAAACAGTTGACAGTTTATCCCAACTAAATCATTATTGTTGCACAAGGGCCAATGGATCCTTCAAAGAATGAAGATTAAAAGTCTGCTTTTTGAGTATCTTCTAGTGAGCACGTGCTTCAGGGTGCCGGGTTATTTGAGGAGGCCCGCTCTGGAACCGTGCGTGAGCTACAGCGATGCTGCCCCAGTAACAGGGAGGCGCTGGGTGGTGGAGGCCACGTGCAGGTCGAGGGCACCACCGGGCACAGGGAGGCTGGTGACCCTGTGGCTCCTACCACAACAGCAGTGCTTGACACGGGGTACCTCAGCCTGCCCTCCTCATCCAAGGAAGGGAGAGAAGCAAAGGAAAAGGGGCGAGAAACGAGGAAAGGAAATGCTTCAAGAGCTTAGACAAAGCAATAATCCTCATGCAGGCGGGAAACAGGAAGAGACGCTGCTCAAACCCAGAGGCGGTCAGGAGAAACCCTCCAGGAGGAAGAGACGTGGGTTAGTAATGGTGCTCATCGTACGAAACTCTGAAGGTTGATGACAGAGCATAGAATAACCAAAATAACACCCATGTGGTGGGGGCTCTGAACACGCAAGGGCCCTCAAGGAAACCCAAGGGGGATGCGCTAGGGACGTGGGATGCCCAAGAGCACACGCCCACTGCATCTCAGCTTGACCATGGTGCCGAGGAAACCACCCACCTCTCCTGCTGCGGTGCTGGAGCCCAGGACACAGGCTGGGGGCTGGCCCCGTGCCGCAGAGAGGAAAGAATCGGGCTCTTCGGGCCCACCTTCAATTAAAAACTGAGAAAACGAGATGCACACCCTCTCCTGATGGCGGCAGGTGTCACTAACGCGCCGTCCTCACCGCTCTCACCTGGAAACCCCCCCCCCCACCACGTCCCCAGGACCTTTGACCTCTGCCTGGCTCTCTCTGCTCAGTAAGCATGGTCCATTCTCTTTACAGAACGGCCCACAAAACTAACAAGACGCCCTCCATCCCGTCTCCTGCTGCAACCGCCCTTCTCTTCGCAGTTAGACTGGCCGCGCTTCCGTGGTTCTCTTCACGGCTTCCTCTCCTTCCTCCTGGTCGTTAAGTATTTCTGCTCCGCAGGCCTCTTTTCCAGCTTGTACCCATCTTGCTCTGCAGACGCTGCCTGAGATGGGCGCAGCCAAGCCACCACCCGTGATGGAGCCTGCGTCTGCGTCTCCACCCCCCACACACAGACGCGCCTGCCCGCTGGACACGCGCGCCGGCAGAACCTCCGCGCAAACGTGTCCCAGGTCCACTAGCTCTCCGGACCCCACCCCAAACGCCTCTCCTTCTGTGACCCCTGACTCTGGGAATGGTCCCTTCCTTTCCCTTCACTTCCCCGCATGCAGCCACCAAGCCCAGTAAACCCCGCACTGCCCCTGGAGTCTCCCCTTTCCGATCTGCTGTCCCCCGTTTTGGGGACTTTGACCCACCTTGGTTCTTAGATAATCATAAATAATCTAGTCTCCTCAAAACCAGTCTTGCCCTACCCTGCTCCATTTCCACCAGCTATTTGGCAGATTTTTCTAAACTGCTAAACCGATGACATCCTTTTTTTTTTTTTTTTTTTTTGCATTGGCTGCTTCTTTTTTTAATTTATTTTTAATTGGAGGATAATTGCTTTACAATAAGGTGTTGTTTTCTGCCATACATCAACATGAAACAGCCATAGGTATGCATATATCCCCTCCCTGTTGAGCCTCCCTCCCATCTCCCAGCCCATCCCACCCCTCTAGGTTGTCACGGAGCACAGGCTGAGCTCCCTGCATCACACAGCATGGGTCGTGTGTATGTTCCCATGCTGCTCTCTCAATTCGTCCCGGCCTCTCCTTCCCCCACAGTCCACGGGTCTGTTCTGTGTCTGCAGATGCCATCCCTCGTATGCTTAAAAACTAAAGACTCCTCTCTCTTTTTAAACTAATGCTCCAAAAAGCTACATGGAAGGCCCTCCACCAACAGCTCACAGCTCTCTGTCCATCTCCCTTCCCCACTGCTCCTCTGGGCCCGGGCCGCTCCAGGACTCATCACAGCCCAGGTCCTCCCGCCTTCCCGTCTACTGCTGATGCTCCCTGAAGCACCATGCCTGCCCCTCCTGGAGAGCTCCAAGCTCCTCTCTAAGATGCTACGTAAGCCTTCTCTGACTACTCCAGGGATACAGGTTTCCTTCTGTGCCATGGCCATGTCTCTCTCCTGGTGCTGGCCAGATGGTGTGGACCATCCAATTTACCTGCCTCTCTCACTAAGCTGTCCACGAAGGCCAGGACCTTACAACAATCCTGTTTAGGAGGGGCTTCGCATGGCATCTGATCTATGCCCAGTTTGGCTCAACCCAAACCCGTCACAGACCAGACCAGCTCTGGGCCCCAGGCACAGGCCATTCACCTGGAGAGGGACAGATAAAGCCGGGATTCTGATGAATACAGTCTCCTCTACCTGGCAGCCCCACTGCTTATTAATTCTTGGCTCAGGGATGGAGGAGTATGTAAGAATCACTTCTAAAAATAAGCACGTTCACATATCTTGCCATAGGGACTCCCAAGCCTTCCTGTCCCCTGAATGCAGCAGGAAAAATTCAATTACGCTATTCAAATCCAACTTAAGCATCTCAGCAAATATTAAGTATTCAAATCACTGTGGAGGGAGGATTGGGATGTCTTAGTGAGATGAACAGACAGACGTATTAAAGGGATAGCAGGCTCATCCAAGTGGATTTCGGCTGCTAATTTCCACAGTTTTTAATTTCTTTAAACAACTGGGCCCTGAGCGAGACCTTCGTTATTTGGGAAACTCGTGAGTGAAAGGGCCCCGCCAAGCACAGCTCCGTCCTGGGGTTTCTGTGGGAAGTCCGTTCCTGCTCTAGCTAATTGATATTGAATCGGGTTTGTCACTCTCCGGATTTCTGGAGACACAGCACATGCCGATTAATCAAGGTGCGGGGCTGAGCACAGGGAAGGGGACGCCGCGAGGCTGAGCCCCGCAGAGGGCACGCGGCACCTCCCCCAGCTGCCTGGCGCCCTCTCCCGGCCGCCAGGCTGGTGCCAGGGCGGTAACGGGAACAGACGCGGAATCGAAACGTCTGCGGCGAACGAGGCTTCAAAAACACCTCGGAGGCGGAGAAGCTACTTCCGCCAGGCAGCGGGACCCAGCACGGGCTGCCGGACACCACGAGGTCGAGAAGCTAAAGCTCCAGGTGGCTTCCGCCCAAGCTTTCTCGGGAGCCCCCACCCTAGGCCTCCACGGCAAACTCAGGTCCGCACTGGACGATGCGGTCTTTCCGAACCTCGCCTCACTCCAGCCCCCATGAGCGACGATTCAGGCTGAACCTATCCGAGAGGTGGTTCGGTTCCTGACGGACGCGTGTTCCCAGACGCCAGCATCAGGAAGAGCCTGCGGACGGCGCGCGTTCACCTCCCTGGAGGCATGCCCCTGGCACGTGGGAGGCTGGCCCCGCGGAACCGTGGCGAGCGCCATCAGCGAGCGGCCCGCCTCCTGGGGCTTCATCATCAAAGGACGGTGGACTTGGACACGTCTCGAGGAGGGCGTCTGTCGGCGCTTTTCTCTCTCGGGCTCTCCTAGGGGCTCCAGTGGGAAAAGCGTGTGTGTGTGCGCTCGGTCATGTCCGACTCCCGGCGACCCAGTGGACTGTAGCCCGCCAGGCTCCTCTGTCCGTGGGATTCTCCAGGCAAGAACGCTGGAGTAGGGTACCATTTCCTTAGGAAGACTTATGTACATTAATATTCTCCAAGCTCTGGGCTATACAGAGAACACATCAGGGACTTCAAAATGTCAAAGCAGGCAAGTTACCTACAAACTAAACGAGAACTTAGATGTCTGGATGCGTTGTGGCAAAACACAATGATAACAACAACAAAAAAACACCCCAACCCAGCATGAACCGGTTCTCATGACAACCATCATGTAACAGAGGAGAAAATATCACCCACTGTGGGGCCCACGAAAATCGTACTCTCCCATCATTGTCTTCCCCGGCCACGGTGACAGATAATGCAGGGAAGGAGATTGCATTTTCCTCTTCAGGCGGCTAGACAGCTCGTTGGTGATGTCAGCAGCGGGTGAAACGTAACAGGACCAAGCAAGGCTCCGTCTAAATTCTACTGCCTCCCCTCGAGGAAGGTGACATAAGACATGACTAATGAGTCCACAGAAAAGACAGCAGTGGCTTAAAAAAAGAAAGTACATCAGACCTAAAAAGTAGGTCCCACGAGATTACTGATTCATGCTGATGATACACAGGTAGACGAACGCTTAACCAGCATCTCTGTTTAAGACAAACATGGGGCGAGGGGCAGATATCTGCTGAGCACAGCAGACTCGGGCACCAGCCAGGCTCTCCAGCCACACTCAGGAGTGGTCTTGTGTCCACGAAGGACAATGAAGAAAACTGAGGCTCAGAGTGGCCCAAGAGCTCGTCTCAGGCCACAGACAGCGAGATGCAGGGTCAGGACTGGACTCCCCCACACTGGTGTCATTTTCGGGAGACAGGCACTGCTCCCAGAAACATTTCCCATGCCTGATGCCAAGGCCGTAGATGGGCTCCGAAAGACACGACCCAAAAGCTCAGGTCCTCAACTCATCCCTGAAGGGGAGAAGTGCGTGGTTGCACACTTTCAACACTCTCGTGTATAAGCACACTTTCATGTATTTTCTAGTAACTGACTATGTGTACGAGGAGTTTCAGAAGTGTGGCATCCATAGGATACAGGTGAGGAGTTACCAGAACTTCCCGAAGGCACTCGGCGTCCACTACAGGGTCAGGCCGACCAGGAGCGCGACGGTTCATCCTGTGTCCACTTACCTGGGCCACAGGGTCACCAGGCATTTGGTTAGACATTATTTCTGGGTGTTTCCATGAGCCTGTCTCTAGATAAGATTAACATCTGAATCAGCTGATGAAACACAGCAGACGGCCCTCCCTGTGTGAGTGGGCTTCATTCCGTCTGCTGAAGACCTGAATAGAATAAAGGCTAAGAAAGAATTCTTTCCCTCTGGCTGCCTGTCTCTGAGCTGGGACACTGGTCTCCTGCCTTCAGACTTGGATTCAGACTGAAGCTCTCCCGTCGGTTCTCCTTCGTCTGGACTTCTCTGCCTCCAAGAGCAAGTGAGCCACTTCCTTATAATTAATCTCTTTGCATAAATCATCTCTCATCATCTCCCTCTCTCTACATACACACACACCCACACACACCCTATTGGTTCTGCTCCTCTGCAAAATCGTGATTTATGCAAATGGACAACACCCAAAAGCCCTGGAACACGTTTGAAAAGCTGAAATCACTACAAGAAGGAAACCACCCCTACATCTTCAGTGGTGTTGTGGTTGGTTGTAGATTCTAAGTGCTGGTGGAACCTTTCAACAAAAAATCATTATTGGTTGTATTGTTATGTATGGATGAATTTATTGCCGGTTATTTAATAAAGACTATAGTCTATGTTAACACATAATGGATCAACATTAACAACTAGATACTAAAATTATATTTAAGACACTGTAGTTCAAATAAGAATAATTCACATCACTATTGCCAAAACTGATGGATACATATTCTACACGGACGCAATGCCAACCCCCCAAAGTGAGACGTGATCACTACCACAGGGTTCTCTCTGCACTGAAAAGGTGAAAGAGTTGGGCCAACTCGACCGAGGAGTCTTTTACCTCGTCTAAGAGTCCATGTCCTAAAAACACAGATCGCCCTGGAGGTGGAAACCCAGATTCCCTCTGAAAATCCATCTCTCACTCAAGATCCTTTCATGAGAGCTGTCTGTTCCATGTTCCATGTGTCTGGTGTAACCCTTCCCTGTCTTAAGCCTGGGCCGTGAACCTTAACACGTACAGCAAACGACTGAACCCCAGCATGTAACAGGCCTCCAGGAGTCAGCTTTCCTCGGATGAGTGGTAAGACCTGCTCCTAAAAGATCCATACTCTCAACTGTGTACCTGAGCCCAATCACCAGGGCCTCACCAGCTTCTCAACACAGAACTATTTCCATTTGTTGGATCTGGAATGTTCCCTGCCGCACGACAGAGGCTCTCAGATTTGCACAGAAACTGTCCCTTTGGCATCCCCCAAATACACTCATCCCACCCTCCAGTCCTAGGTGGCCTCTGACCCTTAACTGACTTCAACTCGATCCTCAAATCAACCTGATGGCTAACCCCTGGTCATTCCCAAGTTAGGCGCATCCTCCGCCCTCCTATGGCTAAGTTAACTCTAACTAGTCTGTCCATGAAATCCTCCACCAAACACAATCCCAGCCCAGCAACACGGTCCAAGAGAAATATTCCAGAAACAGCAGAAGTAGGAAGAGGGTTATTATGAGACTGGAGAGCAGGGCTCTTCTAACTTGTACAGACTTAGGCTGGAAATTAGCAACATGGAGACTGAAATGGCTCCTTGGACGCTGACTTCTAATTTCACCATCCAATCCAGGGGCCTACAATACCCCTTAGACTATATACAAAGTATGTGTGTATTTGTGGAGGTTGTCCAAATCTCTCATCACAGTCTCACATGGTAAAAGAAGGTCAGAAATCCCTGCTCTGATGAAATGCTGTCAGTCAGATACAACATTGTATAAAGTTTCAATAAAGCTGAAAACCCTGAATATTCATTGGAAGGACGGATGCTGAAGCCAAAGCTCCAATATTTGGGCCACCTGATGAGAAGAGGATGAGCTGGTTAGATAGCATCACCAACTCAATGGACACAAATTTGAGCAAACTCCAGGTTACAGTGGAGGACAGGGGAGCCTGGCATGCTGCAGTTCATGGCGTCACAAAGAGTTGGACAGAGCTTAGCGTCTGAACAACTACATGCTGAAAATAAGCAGCATTTAGATGACATATCTAGTTGAAGAAAACTCTATTTTATCTTCCAAACTCATTCATATGGACAAGTTTATGACTTCACTGAGACCTACTCCAGGCTGAGTCAAGAGGATGACACTAGAAAATAGATTCCAGGGCAGAGCTTCAGAGAGAGGATATTTAAAGTACCAAAGAAAAGGCATCAGGTCAGTTCAGCCGCTCAGTCGTGTCCAACTCTTTGCGACCCCGTGAATCGCAGCAGGCCAGGCTTCACTGTCCGTCACCAGCTCCAAGGCATGCTACTGGCTAAATGGCAGGTGTCACCCTTCACCTTTCCAAGGGCAGACTCGGGCGTCTGGCTGAACAGTCTGATGGGATGTGAGTGCCAGGGGGCTGCTGGCCCCTCGGAGGCCGGCAAAGAACCCCCTCCTGTCCCCACCCCACCTGCACCCAGCAAGCTGAGGACGTGAAATTCCACCACCAGCCACACAATAGCTCTCAGGAATGTGCAGCAGGCCAAGAAATGTGGTTCCTAGCGAGGTGTGAAGTCTACTGTGAAACAGCATAATATCACTGTGGAAATATTTCTGCTGCTTCCGCACAACACTTGAGCTGGTACAAAAAATACTGTTACTGTAATTATGCAGATTCAGTAAAACCAAGTGAGGTCCCTGCTGGTCTCCAACAGCAAGTGGGGAGCAGACATGGCAATGACTGTCCTGAGACCCTGGAGGAATGAGACAGAAGACCTCACCCGATTCTCTCTGGATGCTGTTGGCGCAGGTGCACGAGCTTTGACCCTTCAAACAACCCTCCAGCCTTCATACGTTCCAGGCACTGAGGACCAGGAACTGGAGGACTTCTCCACTGAAACTATACCCAGAAATCCTGAGCTAGCGTCAAGGACGAATGGTTTTGCCTCCTTAAATGTGACTTTCCCCAGCCACTCCTGCACTGGGTGAATAACAGCCTGCCTCCCTGAAGCCTTCTAGACACTCAGGAGAGGGAGCAAGCTGACTCTGCCAGTTACCAATCCACTGCCTCTCGACAAGCCAGTCCTTCATTGACTGCTCCGCAAAAACTGAGTTGGGCTCTTGAAGCATTTGTTCTTTGCAAGGTGGCGCGGTGTTAAGCTCAGTAGAGGTCGCTGAGATGCTGCGAGGGGCTTCGTGCTAAAACCTCGGGCCTCGCTTGCCCTGCCATGCAAGCAGCCCCGCCCCGCTCCCCTGGCCCCAGACTGTCTCCCCCAGCACCCATCTCAGGCAGTGTCATGGCACAGGGCTTCCTGCAAGACCCCTTCCCTCAAACAGCTTCCCTGGCACCCCAGAAAGCAGATACCCAGTCACTTCCAGAGTGTAGACATCCAGCAACTCCATTAGCATGAGACCACTACACCATCCAGGGAGCCATAGCTGGGGCCAGGGCCGGGTGGTGGTCGGGGGTGGGGGTCTCCTCTGGGGGCTCAGCCCCAGGCTGAGGGCGGCCGCTGCTCCCGGGTCCGTTACCTCCATGCTCTCCAGGGTTCTCGTCTTACTTGCCAGCCCCTCACCACCCAGCTCCCTGTGTTACACTTCATAATTCCGTATGTTTTCTGTGATCGAGTCACAGCCTGCCTCTGCCTTGCTGTCCAGCCCTGCCCTCCTCGGGAAGCCTGGGGCAGGAGTAACAGCTCTGGGAGTGAGAAGTGGACGGTGACCCACTGGGTTCTTGACGCTGTGCGCGGCCATCCTTGACACGGTGGACGTCTGGAGAATGAGGGAGGTATCTGACTGCCTCGTCCACTGACTGCTTCTCGGTGCAGGACCCTGGGCTAGAGACAGGACCAGGCACAAGGAAGAAAGAGCGACCTTCAAGGCACTGACTGGCCAGCTGGGGAAACCAGACGTGCACCAACCCTCAACTCCGGGCAGTAAGTGCTGAGAGCTCCCGGAGGTCAAGAGCAGTAAGCCAGGGGTCAGCACTGGGACCTCAGGCTAGGAGACCGTAGCTCCTACCTTGTCATGCGTGTGTGCTCAGTCACTCTAGTCGTGTCTGACTCTTTGCGACCCCAAGGACTGTACCCCACCAGGATCCTCTGTCCATGGGATTCTCCAGGCAAGAACACTGGAGTGGGTTGCCATGCCCTGCTCCAAGGGTCTGCCCAACCCAGGGATTGAACCTGGATCTTTATGTCTCCTGCACTGGCAGGTGGGCTCTTTGCCACTAACGTCACCTGGGAAGCAAGAACTAATCCTCTGACGGGCTCAGCACCACAGAAAACAGAGACTGGGCTCGCTTTAGATGGGTCTCCAAGCCCCAGTCCGTCCCCCAGAAACCAACTGTTACCCGAGTTCAATGTGTGGTGGGTCCTGGCTGTGACCAGCTGCCTTCTGCTTCACTGTCAAGAGATACACCTAAGTAAATATTTGGATAGAGAAAAAGACTTTTTAAAAAAGAAAAGCCATTTCAGCTTAAGTGTCTCTGACAGGGGGAGTCCTTCCTCTAAAAGATTTTTAAGAAGAGATTAGGGAAACATGGTGACTATAATCTATCAAGGCCAAATGAAAACTCCTTCAATAAAGCCCCTCCGCATGAGGCTATTAAGGAAACCCAATAACCACATGGTGGAGGATAAAACCTGTCATTCACTGAAAGACAGCATGGTGATTCGGGGGAGAGAGCAAGAATAAAGAGGCTACCCTTGGCTCGCGGTGCGAGTGACGGCGGGGGCGCCCAGCAAAGCCGCCCAGGAACAGTAGGGTTTTAATGAACCATCTGCAAGGTGGGAGAGGCATCAAAGCGAGGAAAATGGAATTTTCTGATGATGAATGAGAGCGGTTTTCTAACAAGGGTGGGCCACGGTGGAGGCTGAATGAAGGATGTCCACTCCACCAGAATCAAGTCACTGCAGACAAGTGAGTGGCTACGGAGGGGCCCCGACCTGGCCTCCTACAGGGGAAATGGGGAGTCACAGGGGTTACTTTAAAAAGGGAGGTGGGGTCTTCCCTGGTGGTCCAGTGGTTAAGACTCCTTGCCCCCACTGCAGGGGGCACAGGTTCGATCCCTGGTCGGGGAACTAAGATCCCACATGCTGCACGGCATGGCAAAAAAAAAAAAAAAGCTTTAAAAAATTAAAAAGGGGGCTGGGATGGAATCTGAGCTTGACACAGAGGTCATAATGAAGTAGTATATAGCAATAATGGTGGTCAAAATTATATCAAAAGCTTACTTCTCTGTATATCTTCATTCATGTCTTCTATGAAAACATGCCCCTTTGTTTCTATGTGAATATTCATGAATTACATACTTATAAAATACTTACAACTTCTCTGTAACAACACCTTCAGTTATTAAGACTTAAAGGTTTGTATTCCATAGACCAGCAAAAACTTCAAAAAAGTCAAGGCACTAAGAAAAGGTTGGCAACAATTTATTTTGCCAAAAGAGGCAAAATTTTTGAATACTATGACCATCACTTCATAAGAGAAAGAATACGTTGACACTCAGGAAAGTACAAGGAAATCACCGTAGGAAGGGCGAGGCCTTTAAAGTGAGTAAACATGCCTCTGCAAGACTTGCTGCTTTGCTCTTAAGTTTTAAATCTGCCTGCGAGATCAACAAAAACTTGGTCATGAACCAGGACTGTTAATACACCCAGGTTTGAGAACTACGAGCCAAGAAAGCAAAGGCAAGAAAAATATACACATTCTGAAAATGAAAAGAAAGTAAGACGAAGGGAGGGAGGGAAGGAGGAAGGGAGATAGGGAGAAGGAAAGTAGCATTTAGAATTTCTTTGATAAGAATGAAGACAGAACTGGACAGGAAGGAAGGCTCACATGAGCCATCCATGGCTGTCAGGAGTGTATGTAACAGGAAGACCCTGGATAACACCGACCCAGGGAAGTCATCAAAGCGGGGCAGGGACCCAGAGGAAACCAAGCCTCTGCAGCCAAGAGCGCAGGGTAAAGCCCGGAGCGTCTGCCCCGCCGCCCCCACCCCCAGCACTCGCTGGCCCCCGAAGGGCACTGCCTGAGAGACAGCACGGGCATTTCCCGAGACCAGCGGAGAGTGGAGCTTCCTTGAGCGCTGGTCCAGGCACGTTCCTCTGAATTAGTATATTTAAATCAGATTACAGAGATGCAGGGATCATATGGGCTCCCTCTGGTGGGTCTGGCAACTGCAGGGAATCTGCTACTTTTTACAAAAGAGACGTCTCAATAAGTTTTTTTAAAATTTGGTTTTGAAGCTATAGAACAGTGGCTCTCAAACTCGTTGATCTCACAGACCCTTCTGTGTGCTCCAGAAATTCGTGAAATCTCGATGCATTTGCAAACAATGACAGCACCTGCCACGACCACTCACCTTGTCTACACCTCACGGGAAATCACCGTCTTGATTTGGGTGCTTATTCTTCCCATGTACTTTTTTCACACCTACCTACATAGTCACGGAACCAAAAAAACTGTGAGACTGAGGTGTGCGTGTGTGTAGACAGAGAGAGAGGAAGAGCTGAGAAGCAAGTGAAACACAGACAGACAGACAGAGAGCCTGGACTAAGCACACACTGAGAGCACCGTGGGGCATTGCTGGGCGTATTTTGAAAGAGCTATTAAAAAGATGTCCTAGCTTAGTATCACTCATAATTTATTTGTTGCGCTCAACATTTTACTAAAACCTCATCTAAGCTGACATAGGTACATCTAGCTTATTTATGTTAATTGCTATGAAGTACTCAATGTACAATTACAGTCCCTTGTCCCTTTTTTTAACACTTAAAAGAAAAATGCCAGATCATAGAGAACACTGCTGCTGCTGCTGCTGCTAAGTTGCTTCAGTCGTGGCCGACTCTGTGGGACCCCATGGACAGCAGCCCACACGGCTCCCCCGTCCCTGGGATTCTCCAGGCAAGAACACTGGAGTGGGTTGCCATTTCCTTCTCCAATGCATGAAAGTGAAAAGTGAAAGTGAAGTCACTCAGTCGTGTCCGACTCTCTGCGACCCCATGGACTGCAGCCCACCAGGTTCCTCCATCCATGGGATTTTCCAGGCAAGAGTACTGGAGTGGGGTGCCATCGCCTTCTCCACATAGAGAACACAATGAAAAAGAAAAAAAGGAAAACTACCAAATAACTCTACAAAGTGGTGGCAACTATATGCTCTCCACAGAGCTGGGTGTAAGATTCATGGTTCCTCTGTGCTTTGTCGCTAAGTCATGTCCGAGCCCGCCAGGCTCCTCTGTCCATGGGATTCTCCAGGCAAGAATGCTGGAGTGGGTTGCCATGCCCTCCTCCAGGGGATCTCCCTGACCCAGGGATCGAACCAGCATCTCCTGCAACTCCTGCATTGCAGGCAGATTCTTAAACGCTGAGCCGCTGGGGAAGCCCATAAAAAGCGTATGTCATTCTGAATAATAATAAGAGCATATGCCCTGTGCTCACCACTCACACCCATTTTCAGAAAAGAGAACAGTATTATACCAAAAACTTTGTAGCCCCTTGCTGATTACAATCCTCTGCCACTCCTTTTGCAGGTAACGACAAACTTAATGTTTATTTGCTTTCCAGAACTTTTCCACATGTGCACAAACCCCTAAATAATATATCAGGTTAGTTCTGCCCATGACTTAAGTGTTACACAAATGCAATCAGAATATCTAAGCTTTGATAATTCTCTTTGCCTAATGCTACTTTCTATGTTCATTCATCTTGATGTATTTGGTTGTGACTTACTCATTCTCACAGACATGCGAATGCCATACTAGATCCATAGTGCTATGAACATTCTCACCTACCTGCTGATGTAAGCACTCATGATGCGTCTAAACTATAGGCTTGGGAGCTGGACTCCAGGCGTGGGTTTCAAACGCCCGCAGAGCCTTCTCACTGCCTCACATGCCGGCCAACTCTCGGTATGTCAGATTTCCCCCTGCCGGATTGTCACACTGAGGCCTTTACATCTGATCAACACAAATCCTCTGTTAATTACATGTGGAGCAGATTCCCCACCCAGCCCACTGCTTGCCTTTTAACTTCCTTTAAGAATTCTTTTATTAGACGTAAGTTTTACCTTAAGAGTCAACTTAAAACATTGTTTCCATTAAGCATTCCTCTCTTTTAGGAATTCTCAGTTCAAGAGGCTGTATTCTACCCCCAGAGTCATATCAGTAATGTCTTACGTTTTTCTCTGAAGTCTGGAAGACTTTCTATTCATGATGGATTGTAAAGCGATTTAGAATTGAATTCTGCATGTGCTGAGAGGTGGACAGCGGGTGTTTTTTTCCTCTATGGTCAACTAAGAGCAACTCCTGTGGAATCCACCATCTCCCCACTTATTTAAAGTCGGTTCCATTCTATAGTGAAAACAAATTCCCAAAGAGGAGGCGAGGTCTTTGAGAGTTCTCTATTTGACCACACTTGTGCCAACACGAAACCACCCCAACGACCAGAGTGCAGTGACCTGGGGTGCTTGGCAAGGCACAGCCCCTTACACTGGCGCGCTTACGTTTCTCCTGGCTATTTGTAAACTTGCTCTTCCTACAAATAGGAAAAATGGTTCTTCAGCTTCTCCAAAATACGCTTTTATTAGATTTACGATGAACTTATAGATCAATTTTGGGAGAGCTACCATCTTCATGAATCTACGAACACGGTATATTGGCCCTCTGTCTCTTCCTTTATGTCTTTCCATCATATCTGATAATGTTATCTACAAGTACCTTGAACATCTTCTGCAACAATGATATCCAGATGCTTCAAAGTTGCAGGTGATGTTATGACTGAAGTCTTTATTTCATTATATTTGCTAACTGGTTATAACCTATAGATAAGAAAGATTCTTGGACGTATTGTCTTTGTACCCACAGCTTTGCTGGATGGTCTCATTAGTGCTAATAATGGATCTGGACGTTCTAGTCAACTTCCTGGGTAGCCCATCATGCCATTTACAAATAAAGCAGCTTTAGCTCATGTTTCCCAAAGCTTAGACTTGCTTTTCTCTTTCTGGTTTACGGCGTAAGCTAGGCCCTCCCACACAATGATGAACAGAGATTGCAACAGTGCCTCCTACACACTGATGGCAAATAACCCTGAACTGCTAATTTGATAGAAGTGTTTATAATGACTCACCACTAATTACGATGTATGCTGTGAGTGCTTGACAAATACCATTTATCATGTTACGGAAGTTCCCTTCTGTTCCTAGCTTGCTAAAAGTTTTTATCATAAGATATTAATGCCGTCAAATGCTTTTTTAAGGTCCTAAAACATTAAATGCCTTCAACTTGCTTCCCTACATCTATTAAGGTGGTCACCTGCTTTTCCTTAATAATTATACCACGTTAACTCACACCAGTTAGGATGGTGTGACGCAGTGCACGCACAGGGATCACGTGGAGGGCACAACAGCCAGTGAAGTAAAGCTGCAAGCATTTCATTTAACAATTTTTACCTGTTCATCAAAAATGAGAATAATCCATGTTCATAAAGATGAAACCTCTAATATTGTCTTTTATACCTAGTTTGTTATTAACAAGTCTAATATGAAATGACCTTGATATGTTCCTTTTTTCTATTTTTTGAGAAAGACTACAAGACTTCCCAATTTCCTAAAACCTTACAATAAGATCACCTCTACCAGCTCTGTTTGTAGTGATGCTTCCTAAGGCCCACTTGACTTCACACTCCAGGATTTCTGGCACTAGGTGAGTGACCACACCACTGTGATTATCCAGGTCATTACGACATTTTTTTGTATGGTTCTTCTGTGTATTCTCACCACCTCTTCTTAATCTCTTCTGCTTCTGTGAGGTCCTTACTGTTTCTGTCCTTTATCATGGCCCATCCTTGCATGAAATGTTCCCTGGATATCTCCAATTTTCTTGAAGAGATCTCCAGTCTTTCCCATTTATTGTTTTCCTCTATTTTCTTGCATTGTTCATTTAAAAAGACCTGCTTATCTCTCCTTGTTATTCTCTGGAACTCTGCATTCAGGTGTATTTTTCCCTTTCTCCCTTGCCTTTTGCTTCTCTTCTTTCCTCAGCTATTTGTAAGGCCTCCTCAGACAACCACTTTGCTTTCATGTATTTCGTTTTCTTGAGGATGGTTTTGGTCACTGCCTCCTGTACAATGTTATGAATCTCCCTCCATAGTTCTTCAGGCACTCTGTCTACCAGATCTAATCCCTTAAATCTATTTGTCACCTCCACTATATAAATCATAAGGGATTTGATTTAGGTCATACCTGAATGGCCTAGTGGTTTTTCCCTACTTTCTTCAATTTAAGCCTGAATTTTGCAATAAGGAGCTCATGATCTGAGCCACAGTCAGCTCCAGGTCTTGTTTTTGATACTGGAGGTGATGGAATTCCCACTGAGCTATTCAAAATCCTGAAAGATGATGCTGTCAAAGTGCTGCACTCAATATGTCAGCAAATTTGAGAAACTCAGCAGTAGCCACAAAACTGGAAAAGATCAGTTTTCATTCCAATCCCAAAAAAGGGCAAGGCCAAAGAATGTTCAAACTACTGGACAATTGCACTTATTTTACCTGCTAGCAAGGTTATACTCAAATTTCTTCAAGCTAGGCTTCAGCAGTACATAAACTGAGAACTTCCAGATATACAAGCTGAGTTTAGAAAAGGCAGAAGAACTAGAGATCAAATTGTCAACATTCATTGGATCATAGAGAAAGCAAGGGAATTCCAGAAAACATCTACTTTTGTTTCATTGACTATGCTAAAGCCTTTAACTGTGTGTATAACAACAAATTGTGGATAACTCTTCAAGAGATGGGAATACCAGCTCACCTTATCTGCCTCCTGAGAAACTTGTATGTAGGTCAAGAAGCAACAGTTAGAACCAGACATGAAACAATGGACTGGTTCTAAATTGGGAAAGGAGTACGTCAAGGCTGTATATCGTCATTCTGTTTATTTAACTTATATGCAGAGTATATCGTGCAAAATGCCAGACTGGATGAAGCACAAGCCGGAATCAAGATTGCCAAGAGAAATATCAACGACCTCAGATATGAAGAGGATACCACTCTAAGGACAGACAGTGGAGAAGAACTAAAGAGGCTCTTCATGAGGGTGAAAGACGAGAGTGAAGAAGATGACTTAAAACTCAACATTCAAAAAACAAAGATCATGGCATCTGGTCTCATCACCTCATGGCAAATAGATGGGGAAACAGTGACTAATTTTATTTTCTTGGGCTCCAAAATTACCGTGGACGGTGACTGCAGTCACGAAATTAAAAGATGATTGCTACTTGGAAGAAAAGCTATGGCAAACCTAGACAGAATATTTAACAGCAGAGACATTACTTTGCTGACAAAGCTCCATCTAGTCAAAGCTATGGTTTTTCCAATAGTCACGTATGGGTGTGAGAGCTGGACCACAAAAAAGGCTGAGCACCAAAGAACTGATGCTTTTGAACTATGGTGTTGGAAAAGACTCTTGAGAGACCTTGGACTGCAAGGAGATCAAATCAGTCCATCCTAAAGGAAATCGACTCTGAATATGCATTGGAAGGACTGATGTGAACATGAAGTTCCAATATTTTGGGCACCTGATGTGAAGAGCCAACTCACTGGAAAAGACCCTGATGCTGGGAAAGATTGAAAGCAAAAAGAGAAGGAGGTGGCAGAGGATGAGATGGTTGGATAGCATCACTGACTCAATGGACATGAATCGGAGCAAAGTCCAGAAGGATAGGGGAACCTGGCAGGCTGTGTCCACGGGGTCACAAAGAGTTGAACACAACTTAACGGCTGAAAAACAACACCACAGTAAGATCATCTGAGAATGATGGAAGCAAGGCTATTAATTCCAGCTTTAACCTACTTCAGTTTTCTACTGAATATAATCTATGCTCATGCCCCAGAGTGTGATATTTCTGGCCTCCTGCTACTTTTTAATCTAAATTTCTAACTTTCCCATGAAACCAGGAACCTTCTCGTGACTGTCTGATACCGTTTCTCTCTCTCTGACACCTTCTCACAGCTTGGATCCCAGTTCATGTTCAGAAAAAAAAATTTTTTGATTGACAGACTGACTGATCCCTGACTGATCCCTGAAGTGTTTTCCTTCAGTCTTTTTCTTTAAACTTTTACTAGGAAAATTTCAAACATACGCAAAAATTGAGAGGATAATGATTCATCATGTATCCAACAGTCATTTCAGTGACTTCAGTTACTGACAATTCTTGACCCACCTTCTTACATTCATCCCCAAATGCCTGTCCCCCACTATTTTAATGAAAATCCATCCTTTGGTTCACAGTATTTCAATATGTATCTCTGAGAGAGAATAACTGTATAAAAATATAATATCACTGTCAGACTCAAAAACTAAAAATAAAGAACTCCTAAAACTCAAATGTTCAGTTAGTGTTCAAGTTTCCAACAGTCTCACATCTTTTTTTCTCTTGAAAGATGCTTTCCCTTGACAGGATCTGCAAGTGGTGATTGATTGAGATCTGTTTGTTTTTTTTTAACCTATAGGCACCAGCTATTGTTTTTTCCTTGCTTTTATTTGAAGAAAGGGAATCATTTATCCTGAAGGGCAGTGCTTCTCAAACTGTCTGTGGCAAAGATAGTTTTAGGTTTCTAATCGGTCTGGAACTGATATACAGGTGCTGTGCAAAACCACCCCGCAGACTGAACGCACAGAGCTCACCAAGAGCATCGGGGAAGGCCTGGCGGACTGTGTGCAGGCCCACAGACGTCCTCGGACAACAGCCTTTAACACGACCGCCTTCTCATTTCTCATCACTCGCTTTGATTCTTGTACTTTCTTCGTTAGGCAGACCTCACCTTGGGTAGCATCGCTAGAGAATTTCCCCAGGCTGGATTTTGTTCATTGCATCCACATGATGTAGTTTAACGTGCTTCTCTGTCCTCTGTGTTTCTATAAATGTGACTGTTAGATCCAGCAAGCTGAGCTGATATAGGTCCAGTTTTCTTTGACGGGACTTCTTACAGGTGGCCTTGTATTCTCTCGAGAGGAGACACATGTGTCTGGCTGCTCCTCCTTCTGTGATGTTAGTGGTCACGGTGGCCAGAGCTACCACCAGAATCATAGGGCGACTATCTTCGCCACACCTGAGCAGTCTGAAGTCAGTGTTTTCATTGCTAGTTAGTGATAAGTAACTTTTGATAACTCTAATATTTCTCTTTAAGCCATGAATCTATAGCTGTGAATTTTTAGATAGCTAGAGACAGGGAAAGCTTTATTATTCTTTTCTTACTGCTTTCCACATCAACTACATTGCAGCCAGGCCCAGTCCTAATAATGTTATTGGGTCTCTGACATTTATTACAACTTCAACTGTCAACTAGTACATGGACAACTTATTTTAGGTTTTCCCACGTGACTGTACACCTCTAACACTCGGGTATAGAATTTACGTGTGTGAGTGTCTGTCTGTGCAAACAAAAACACACATACATAGTTACAGAATGTTAAAAACAATCAAATCAAGCATGCTAATCATATTTTTCAGCTTTGTTCTATCTTTACTCATTTGTCTGCTAATTCATCAATCTTTGACTGAAGTCATTTAAAATCTACGATCATAATGAACTTTTCAAACTTGGATTTCTTCAGTTTTGGTTTCTGTATTATGGCTATGATGTCGGGCACATTGAAATTCCTAAGTCATAAAAGCATCTCGGTCCACGTATCAGCCCTCTTTATCCACAGTTCCGATTTCCCACGCACTCTATCCAGCGTTAGTAGCTGCGTTACCGATTTTCCCACGCACTCTATCCAGCGTTAGTAGCTGCGCTACCAGCTTTGCTGTCAAGTTTTTGCTCCGTGTGCCTTTTTCTTGCCCTTTACTTTCAACCTCTGGTGACTCTGGTTCAGGATTCTCTGATTGAAAACTGTCCAAGCTGATGATGGATGTCTTTAAATCGGTACATTTAACACATTTAAATTTGTGAATACTGATACCTTTTCTGGAACACAAAAGGGTTTTATTCACAACTAATAGTTAAATAACGTATATCCATTTCTATGCTTATTCTTACTTCCTTTACCCCACATCTGATGACTCACCTCTCTTCTTCCTGAAATACACCACGCAGTGAATAAAATAATGATTACCAAGATTATGAAATAATAGGAAAGCTTTAAAGAACGACCATACAGTTTTTAAAATTACATATGTAGCATGATTACAACAATTGGGATTAAAAAAAAAAACCCTATTCAGAGAGTAATAAAGTGAAAGAAGGAAAAAAACTCTTTTTGATTGTTAAGGTTAGATCAGACTTGGTACCAGCTGAGGCCAGGAATCCACAAAACACAGTCCTCTCTCCGTGACACTGCGCCTGGAACTGAAGCCCTGGCTGGGCCGTAAGCAACTCCTCCATGAAAAGCGACAGGGCAGAACAGGTGATGCTCAAGTGATGCCACCAGCTGGCGGGGAGACCCTGAGCATCACTAAACCTGCTGGGGCTTCAGACTGCCTGTGGCTGCAGTGGAAGTAACCCGCCTCGCAGGGTTTTAGGACGAGGAGCAAATGGAACAAGGTGTGTGGAACTACCTTACTGTATTGATACATACGTGTACATGTGTGCGTGCAGTCTTTCTGACTACAAGGCAGAACACACAGTCACATCATCCGAAAACCAGCCATGCCCGCCTCCCGCTAACCTGGCCTGGACCCCGCAGAAGTCTGAAACAAGAAGAGGTTAATTCCCTCTCCGCCCGTTTCCCACCTTCTCAGAGACCCTGGGTTCTTCCTCCATTAAAACACCAGCGTGCGTCTCACAGCCTCCACTGCCATTCCCATGGCTCGCAGGCTCACCAACCAGTGGGCACTGTCCTTTCTCATTTTTGTAACATGATAAACTGGGCTGAGCACCTGCCGCTGCCGTGACCTGGACACCTGCTCCCTGACGCCACCCCTCTGCTGGCTCAGTAACTGCGGGTGACATTCCACCACTCGGTCATATTCCCCGGACTCTGACCTGTTTCCTAACAAATCTGCATCCTTGTAACAGTTAACGTGGAAAATAGTCAGCTTTCCCAAATAGAAAAGTGCTCATCTCAGCAGTTCTGGGATCAAGCACAGGTGGACTTTTGTGCAAAGCTAATACCTATTTCTGCATTTTCACAGATTCCCAGGGAGAGTTGAGCACCCTGAGGCAGTGGTCTCCTACAACGTGACTCATTTTACACAACAAGCAATGATTACTTATCAGCCTAAAGAGCCGACACCGTTCCTGCTCATATCCAACAACCCGAGGAGCCAACACCGTTCCTGCTCACTCCAACAGCCCAAGGAGCCAACACCGTTCCTGCTCACTCCAACAACCCAAGGAGCTGACACCGTTCCTGCTCATATCCAACAACCCGAGGAGCCAACACTGTTCCTGCTCACTCTAACAACCCACTGACCTGATGCTTGCACGAGGGAGTTTTGTTAATAATTATTCCTCCTGTTTCAGTGAACACGTTTGTAAGAACCACTAAGGGAGTAACACAAGATATTTCCTGCGCCTCATTAATTCCATTTGTTTCTTACATAAAAACAGAGATGGTTTAAAAATATGTTAGTGAAAAACAAGTGACATTGCACTCTTTTAGGAAACAGACTCAAGCTTTCAGGAATTTTCACAAATTGCCAAAAAAAAAAAAGATTCGCACATGTTAGGATGTCAGCTACCAGATGCGAGGAGGTGGGTGCTTTTGAGAATGACCAGAATATCAGATTTCCCGATTAAAAAAGCTCTCTGAACCCAAACACAAACTTTGGGTATAGAACAGCGAAGCCCTTTCACAGAGAAAAACACGCACAGCAGCCACAAGTCGGCAGCAGGCGACGCGGAGGAAAGACCTTGGGGGCAAGAAGGCACCTTACAGTCTCAGCCAGAGAGCGCCAGTGCCCCTGGGCTACCTAAGAAATCCACTGGTGTCCAACACCATGTACGGGTGACCTCTGCTCACTGGGAACTGGAGCAACCCAACCAGAGGTCTCAGCCCTGCATCTCCAGCCCTCTGCAATGGAGGGTAAGTGTGAGCCACCGACTGCTCACTCATCAGGAGAAACGCAGAGGCAGGCACGTGGGGACCGGAAGGCAAAAGTCAGACAAGAGGCAGTAAAGGCCTGCCAGTTCCTGCGTTACTAACACAGCACGCTGGCCAGGATGTCCAGAGCCCCGCCTGCACCAAGCACCCCGCCAAAGACGGATGCCACAGGGCCCCGCGCGGCTCGCTGGGACCGACCGGGAAGCCCCGCGCCGCGGGGCCCGGCTCACCTGGTGGCGGGAGAAGAGGCGCACGGCCTCCAGCTGGTGGAACACGGGGTAGTGCTGCGCGTCGATCTGGTCGCGCCGGTACACGTCGCCCACCACCAGGAAGGCGTCCAGCCCCGCGCGCAGCAGGTCCCACTGGTGCGCCGACGTGTGCGCGCGCAGCATGTGCGTGGCGTTCAGGAAGTAGTTGTCGCCCTTCTTCCGGCTGGGGTGGTCGGCCGGGATGAGCAGGCTGTCGAAGTTCTGCCAGGTGGTGACCACCGGGGACAGGTCGTCGTACACGGAGAAGAGCGGGGTCCCCGCACGGCCCGGGTACTGCGCGTAGAAGTGCTGCTTCACGCGCTCCTTGAGCAGCCAGAGCGGGTGCTGCGGCTGGTTGTGCAGGTTCCGGCCCACCTTGGACAGGACCTTGCGGGTCAGGTTGCTGTAGTCGTCCTGAGGGTAGGACTTGCCCAGCAGCTCCACCGCGCTGCCCGGGGCTCCCGGGGCGGCAGGCCTCGGGCCCAAGGGCTGATGCTCGTGGCCCCGGCAGACTCCGCTGGCCTTCCGGGCCAGGTGGACACGCGCCAGACCGACTGTCCTGAGAGCCCAGCAGACCATGGCGGCAGCTTCCTTCACGGGTTCTGGAAAGAGGACACATACACAGCAGAGTCACCTCTCACCGGAGAGAGTCGGTCTCCCACCAGCACACACCCCGCCCCCCCCACATCAAGAGAATCATGAACATCATGATCCCCAATCTCCAGTTGTCCTTCCCTGGACACTCGAGACAATGAAATTGAAGAAAATGTCCTTTATTCATGTCATGTCATGTCCTGGATCCCTCACATGGAACAAACCTATGGATGTGACGACCTCCTTTTATTCTGACTCCATTCGGGGTCTCATTCCTGAAAGGAAGCCCGTGACTGCATCCACCGGGCCCTGAAGGATGGAGGGAGGTTTGAACTGCCATCCCCCAACTCCATCCTCATAATCACCAAGTTCTGCTCACTTCTGCCAAAAGGTGACTTCCAGAATAGTTCACTATGTTGTAAGATGACATGAACAACACTTTTTTTTTGTTTGTTTCAAATAAAATACATCAATTTAGGTAATGGTTATTTTTATGTCATTTAAAAAAAAAAAACAGAAGTGAAAAGCTTAAGGAAATATTACACAGAGTGATAGACCACACCAGTGGACAGCTGGAACTATTTTTATAGATGCAAATCTTTTCTACCCTCACATCTGGTCATGTCACTCCCACTTAATACCATCGCAGGATCCCATCAATGACACGTCTGTTTGGTAAAAGAGCAGGTTTCCACTGCACACCCACGGGAAACCAGGAGCAGGGCATCCTCACCCGGACTCGGGGATCTCGGGCATGACAAGCTTTAGATGTCAAATCCCTACAGTGGTAAAAACAATTGCTGTGAACTTAAATCAGCCAAACCCATCTTCTAAAACTTGGCAGTTACCAATGAGTTACTATCAAGCCCACAGGTAGATGGGTTATTTGACTTCTAGGCTCTACATACTACCAAGAAAGCACTTAATTTCATGATAATAACACATTAGACGGGAACAACATTGCTCCAAGTGACCATCCAGAGCACCCCGGGGGTGCACCCCAGCATCACAGCCCACCTGGATGACGAAGCTGAGAACACCCAGCTCCGAATTAAACGCCTGTGCACCTGTGAGGTGGCTTATTAGACGCCTGGGCGTAGACCTGGTGTGTGAGCCGTCACGTAAGAAGTTTTCACGGAACCCAGAAACTCTCTGGATTTGTTCATTTATGGCACTGTTTTGTCAGAGTTGTGGCGGAAAGTGTTTTTGGCTGAGCTTCAGCGGAAATCTGTCTTCCCCTCCACAGTGCTCAGGCTTGTCACCGCTGTGGATATAAATTTTAAATATGCCCGAGCCGCCTTATGCATCTCAGCACTCAGTCACGCTGGTGGGTTGTCAGCGACCCGGCTCAGCGCCCTTGGGAGACACAAGAAAGCCTCTTCTCTCCAAAGGCGTGTGCTGTCTCCACGCTCAGGAGCCTTCTGGGGAAGGTGCTATCACTGCACACAGGCTTTGACTGCTTTTGGCTCTCAGGCTTCTCATAGAAAACAGTACCTATCTCCTAGGGAAAGATCCTGTTCATAATGTGCTTAACTCATTGCCAGTATAAGACACAATATAAGTTAAATTAAAGGTTAAACATGGCCCATTAAAGGTTAAAAAAAGAACCCAGCCTGTTAAAAAAACAGTCGCCCACTGAGACAGAGAACGCAGGATGAACTCCAGATTTTGCCCGGATGACTCCACGCGTGTGTCTGTGGCTGGAGCGACCTGCACAGGCTGAAGTTAAGTACGGGTGACACAGCCACGTCATCAATCCCACATTCATCCAGCTTAGCGACTGAGCTGCTGGGTCCGCTTCTGGCGGAAGAAGAGTCACGTGGCATAACCTCTCCTTTAGTGACATGAAACCCTTCCGTGTCTCGTCTCCAGGTTCACGGTCAAACTTCACTGTGGTCCAGAGTCAGTGACGGGCATTGCGTGGTGTTGATTTACCAGCCTCGGTTCCAGCATTAGCTGCTGCAGAAAGAGCGGTTTCAAGGCTGAGCTCTTTCGGGTTTCAGAAACGGGAAGAATCTGTTCATTCTACGTGTAATCAGTTTCATTTACTCTGTAGTGACTGCACACTCATTCCTTGGGGGACATCAAACTCCATGGTCACCAGGCTCCTTGACATATGTCACAATGTTGAGTAGGCAAATGTCCAAAATACTGCTTTTCACAAGAAGCTGCAAAGTAAGGCCGTGAGCAACTTCGGGCAGGAAAGAGCTCTGAAGAGGGGGCCCTGTTTGTCTTGTCACTAACCTGAAACCAGACACCCCCAGTTGTATTCATCCAGCCCGAGCACACCTTTCAGATCTCTGGACCACACAATGCCTTGCCTAACCTGTTGGCAAGACGTCGTGTGGTCCAGAGAAATCAACCCTGAATATTCACTGGAAGGACTGATGCTGAAGCTGAAGCTCCAATACTTTGGCCACCTGATGCGAAGAACCTTTTGGTTCTTTCCATAGATCAGAGGAATAGAAATGAAGCCTAAGTCATTAACAGGTGACCAGACTGCTTCCCTAGCACCCCCTTCAGTAATCTCTCAAACAAACTATGAGAACAAGCTAACATCTAAAGAAAAATCACAAGAAGTCCACCAGCTGGCACACCAGCCTAACCGCTCCCCCATCTCAGTGATTAGCTGAGATTATTTCTTCAGTTTTTCCCTTTAAAACTCTCATGGCTGAGCAGAAAATTCACATATGGCTTTGGAGGGACCCAGCTACCTTTCTAGCCTCCCCTTGCCTTCTTTCTCAGGACAAATAACATGTTTTACTTTTTCAGGCACCTGTGTGTTAGGGAATGACCTTTCGGTACTTCTAGAAATAGCATTTTCTTTAATTTTGATATATTAATCAGATCAGATCAGTCGCTCAGTCGTGTCCGACTCTTTGCGACCCCATGAATCGCAGCACGCCAGGCCTCCCCGTCCATCACCAACTCCCAGAGTTCACTGAGACTCATGTCCATCGAGTCAGTGATGCCATCCAGCCATCTCATCCTCTGTCGTCCCCTTCTCCTCCTGCCCCCAATCCCTCCCAGCATCAGAGTCTTTTCCAATGAGTCAACTCTTCACATGAGGTGGCCAAAGTACTGGAGTTTCAGCTTGACATATTAACAGGCTTATTGGAATTTTAATTACATGGCAAAACAGTAAATGGGTTCAATTAAAGTGTTTTCACCTCTCTTATCTCATAGGTGATGTTACTCAGAAGGGAACTGTAATAAAATAGTGTAGAGAAATAAAACACATCATGTTATGTTAGTATAATTGATGCTTTTGAACTGTGGTGCTGGAGAAGACTCAAGAGTCCCTTGGACTGCAAGGAGATCAAACCAGTCAAGCCTAAAGGAAATCAACCCTGAATATTTACTGGAAGGACTAATGCTAAAGCTGAAGCTCCAATACTTTGGCTACCTGATGCAAATAACCAACTCATTGGAAAAGACCCTGATGCTGGGAAAGATTGAAGGCAGGAAGAGAAGGGGGTGACAGAGGATGAGATGGTTGGATGGCATCACCGACTCAATGGACATGAGTTTGAGCAAACGCCAGAAGATAATGAAGGGCAGGGAAGCCTGGCGGGCTACAGTCCATGGGGCTACAAAGAGTCGGACACGAGTGAGCGAATGAACAACAACTACTACAATGTTAGTAGAAGCTAGTTCTGAATTCAGGAAAATCTGTATCAAGACATTTATACATTTTAGACAAACAAACAAGATTGGGTTACAGAATGTTCATATGACCCAAACTGAAGGAGTTAAAGAAGCCAAGAACACAGCTAAAACTTTTCAAATAGAGCAAAGATCTTACCAAAGGGTCACCAGGACCCAGGCAGAGTTCCGTCCCTGGGAGAGGAAGACCAGAAGGGAAAGGCCCTGAGCAAATAGAAGTCTGTCCCCGGGGACAAGGCCACACGCTATCAGGAGAGCTCCATCCTGGAGAATAACGGGGGGCTATTTGGGGAGGGGTTTTATGCAACACACGAAGAATAAAATCTTCTTTTATTAAGATTCTTTTATTATTAAGAAAAAAACACACAGAGAGTCCAGCCTAGATGTGCAGAAAGACGAGAAGATACTGTTTGCAGAGACTCTGGAATTCACTGGGCAGCCTCCTGCTGGCTTGGTTGAAGCCAATAGAAACAGAAAGAGTCGCACTTCTCACGCCAAATGAACCTACGGGGAGGTAACCATCTGTGGACATGGGCGTGCCTCCCTCCAGCACATAACCAGGACAGGGCCAGGTGGACACCGCGTCTGGGTATCACTCACTTGCAGTAACACGGATCGCCCAGGCATCTGTGGACATGGGCGTGCCTCCCTCCAGCACATAACCAGGACAGGGCCAGGTGGACACCGCGTCTGGGTATCACTCACTTGCAGTAACACGGATCACCCAGGCATCTGTGGACATGGACATGCCTCCCTCCAGCACATAACCAGGACAGGGTCAGGTGGACACCGCGTCTGGGTATCACTTACTTGCAGTAACATGGATCGCCCAGGAGAACGTGTGAACGCACAGCGGCACCAGGAGCGCCCAGACTGCTTCCTTGAGCTCTGCCCGTGTGGACACGACTATTTTCCCCGCATCTGGTGTGCCCAGTTCCTAGATGTAGCCGTGGGCACTGGCTCAACAACCTTGCTTGCTTTCCTACTTCAGGCCCTTTAACACCAGACAGCATGAAGCATACAAACTCTCTCCTCTGAAGATGCACCATCAAGATGTGTTTTTCCGATGGATTCTGGAGCATGTAAGTGGCACAAGGAAGCCCCCAAGGCAGAAAGAGAAGGCTCCGGAACACAGGAGCATCTGCAGCTTGGAAACACCAGCCACCCTTTACCATTCGCAAATGCTCTTACCCCGCCAGAACAAATGAATGCCATCCTTACCTCAAATAACTATCTATCCACCACTGGTTTCAGCAACATGTTTAAGGAATGGCTTAAAGCCACCAGCAAGAAGGTGGCACTGGACTCTGCCACCTGGGGTGCCTGGCTTCTGCGGGCTGGCAGAGGCCCAGCTGCTCCATGAAGGAGTGCACACTTGTCAAGACAATTACGCGAGAGCTTGGCAGCTCGCTCGGAGGGCAGGCCCGAGGAGAGGCAGCGCCCGGGCACGCAGATCAGAGCCCCTCACACCCCCCGACACCATAGCCTTCGTATGTGATCGGCACCTTGTGTGTAGATAATGTCTTTTATTAAAATTAAGTCTAAGGGGGGAGAAAAAAGGAGCAACGAAGGCAATTCTAAACACAATGGTTATCTGAATACACAAGGCCACGTTCCCATTCAGAAGAGATGTCTTTTCATCACTGTAATTCAGTGGAGAAATGACTAGCAATACCATTCTTTGCTCATAAATGCCGTGTTCTGAAGAATGAGAGATTGGAAAGTGTTCTGCCATGCTTGAAACTTCTTAATTATTCAAGAATAGAGGAGTCCTCAAGAGAAAAGTATTTTGTGATGGACACAGACAAATGGAAAAACACAACTTTTTAAAGGATTTTTTAAAACACACACACACACACACACACACACATCACTGGACTCAGTTCCAAGAGAAATCAGTTTTGCTGTCACAAGTCAAAAGGTGAAAATCTGTAATTAAACGAATACATGAGGGAACGACTGCAGACAAAGGATGCTGCAAAATTAACTTAAAGCCTGGTTAGTAAGTATCTAAAGATGTCAGCATGTTTGGAATGGCAGTTGAACTCCCAACCACTCTTTCACAAATTTTCACTTGAGAAAAATATCAGTTAAAATTAAGTTCATATTACTAGTCCCCATTAGTATGAATACTTCCTTAAGTATGCCAGGGGGAATAAATTCTTCTCAATGCATATAAAAAATAACACACTGTAAAACAAATATACCACATTCATCCTTAATGCTTTTCATAGTCTTATCAAAGTCAAATGAAACATCAAAACTGCTAGTTAATCTCAACTTAGGTCAATCAACTAGTCGTCATTTATTTTTGTCTTTAACGAAAGGTATTTATACTAGTTCCACACGGTACACATTTGGAGACTGACAGCATAATTCATTATCCACTAAATTCAGCGCTCAAATAAAATGTCATACCCCCACATGTACAGAACAGTCTCAAAATTAAAAAAAATACTTAGCTAATGAAAAAGACCAACGTGCTCACCCAGAAATAATTAGCAAGCCGAATGGCTATGGCAAGTAAAATTAAAACTTGTTTTAAATCAACTCACTAAACTGCATATTAAAAACTATTTTAGGTAATTAGAAATAATACTGTTACACAGAAGACACGGCCTCCAGGTTAAAAATCCTTCTCTCCTAAATATTCTAAATAAACTGATTTCATCTAAGATCCTCCAAATAAAGTTGCTGCATACAAAATCCTGGAGTCTTGGCTAGAGTGGAGGAAAGAGTCTTTGCCAGTTTGTATCTCCATAATTACTTTTTTTTGTCTGCTTCTGTATTTTTTTTATTTTATTTTTAATTGGAGGATAACTGTTACAATCTTGTGTTGGTTTCTGCCATACATCAACATGAACCGGCCATAGGCATACATGTGTCCCCTCCCTCCCACCTCCCTCCCCAGCCTACCCCTCTAGGTTGTCACAGAGCACCAACCTAGGGTTCCCTGTGTCACACAGCAAATTCCCACTGCTGTCTACTTTACACATGGTAACAGTTATGTTTCAATGCTGCTGCTCTCTCAAATCATCCCACCTTCTCTCTCCCCCAGCTGTATCTCCTTTTTTATATTTTCCTGAAGTACAGCTGATAGCTCCGCAATTATCAGGTCGACACTAACAGCCTGAAACACTTCTCGACCTACAGATGGTGGCTCAGTGCCACCCCTCTCTGCAGCCTTTGCTTTCTTCCTCTCTTTCTTGGCTCCTCCTGGCCACACTAGGATAGACAGACACCGCTGGGCTGGCCCGCACGAGCCTCCTGACCGAAAGGAGCACCAGGTCACGGCAGGCTGGCCAGTCCTGGTCCCAGGCTGCCCCTGACGTTCCCACTGCTCGTCCTCTCCTGATAAATGCCAGCCAACCTCACTTTTGCAACAGACACAGTCCTGGTAAGTTCCTTTTGAGTTTTCTTTTCAAACCAAAACACAGCTTCCTGTTGACATGGTCCGTAACCCCAGAGATGCTCCACCTCTGTGACACCAGGTCTTATCCTTCATACTCTGCCCACATAGAACGGACCCATCCCTTCTTTCTTCCTGAGAAACCCACGAAACCCTCACTGCGCCCACCCATCAGGACACTGGCCCATCTCTTGGATTTTAAGCTCCTGGAGGAACAGGATGATGTTTCTGTCCTTTAAAAAGAACCTCTTCCCAGGTCAAAGGAGTAACCCCCACTAGGAATACCCATGTTAGGCATTTCCGAATTGCTGTTTCACTGAGAAGAGACACCATCTTTTAACTCACAGTGATACGGCAACTGCTCCGTCCTCTCCCTACAGCAGACCTAATGAAAATAACCAAAGGACAGCACTGAGGTTTCTCAGCAAGTCATTCACAAGGACGGAAATCAAGCAGTACTCCTTAATTCTTATTTCAGAGAAGGTAGCCACACACCTGCTAGATCATGCCTGAACACCGCATCGAGATGGAGAGTGAAACTGAGGTCCACATATCAGCTTCCGTCAGCCCTGAGCAGCCCCAACCAGTCCTGATCATCCTGAGCTCTCTGCTAAACCTCCTGGAAACATAGTTCTGCATTTTTCGGTAAGTTTTATAAGTTTTAAGGATTAGCTAGTACATGAAAGCATTTAATTCAAATTGCAAGCTTCCTGAATCGTGAAAACAATGAAAATAATACACAGTCAATTCCCGTTAGTCACAGCAGCTCTGATCTAGAACATCTCTGAGTGCACGGAATCAGTAGATGCTGACCCACTGCTCCTCAGGAAAACACAGGGCCAGTTTGTGTCCCTGAGGCCAATTTTCAGGACTGTGGCAGCTTATGTCTTAGCCACAGGCTGGTCGTCATGTAGCTGACTTCTTCCACCTGGTGGGGGTTTCAGTATCCATAGGACAGCTCCCAGGATGTGGCTCAGAATGTCATCTATAGCCCGGGAGAAGGAACTCAAGCTCCTTGACCCTGCTCAGTGACTGAGCTACTATTATTTGGTCTCCTTTGACTGTTATCCTTTGCTTCTGCATTGTCTCACATCTCTTATGGAACTTATTCTTTGTCCAGAGACAAACAGCAGGCTGAGGACCTGGGGGAAAAGGACCGTAGGGTCCTGCTCTGTTTCACAATGAGGCAAACAAACACACACACCAACGGAGAAGCACCGCTGGGGCGGGGATGAGTTTTATCGACATGAGCGCCGTGAGCCTGAGTGAGGACCAAAGCACCACATCCTCTTGGGAACGGCTCGGAAAAAGACGCAGAGTGGTGCCTCCCGTGTCCGCCCAGAGAAGGGAACACCCTGAAAGGACACTGAAGACCAGCGGGTGCACGTGCTCCCTCCCTGGACGAGAGGCCTGGGTCCAGCGGGGAGAGGCTCCCAGGGCATCCCGGCCAGTGGGGGCAGGCCCGGCCTCGGAGCCACGGCTCACTCTTCCACGTGGCCACGCCCCGCCACAGCCCCAGCACCCTGGGGACTCTTTAGTGAGATTTCCTGGTTGTTTTGGTGACAAGGTATTTGAAAAATAAGGTCAGTGCTTCACAGGACAACACGCTTCAGGAACAGAAGTGCGTTTTCTTCCCTGGCTGCCTGTGAAGGGTAATAGGCCTGTTTTCTGATTTTGACATTTATTTGAAATTCAGATTCTATTGTATAACCTAATATGAGCTGTGAAGATAATTAATATAAATGTGAAAATCTCAGGGCGAAGCAGGAGAAGGGAGGAGAAGGAACATTCTTAAAGTTCAAGCCGCTTTCCTGTGCTGCTTTAGGCATTTAATTGTCTGCCCGTCTCAAACACAAAGTTCAAGCACAAAGCTGAATTCCTCCCCTCTCCACTTCCCGATCACCTGTTCTGAACACAGAACACGTGGGCTCGTCTGCACCAGTGTGTCTGAGGCGATGTGGGCATGCTGCAACTGAAAGGAACCCCATGCTGACCTTGCGGTAGAGAGGTCAAGGTGCCCCCTTACTTAACAAATTACATTTATTTAATTTACGCCATCCCGATGAACATACTCATGTAAATTAGCAGTTTTGCAGCCTCCGCAGTCCTGGGTCTTTCTTTGCTACTGTTCAGGTGCTAAGTCATGTCCGACTCTTTGCGACCCCGTGGACTGCAGCACGCCAGGCCTCCCTGTCCATCACCAACTCCTGGAGCGTACTCAAACTCATGTCCATCAAGTCAGTGATGTCATCTAGCCATCTCATACTCTGTCACCCCCTTCTCCTCTTGCCCTCCATCTTTCCCAGCATCAGGGTCTTTTCCAATGAGTCAGCTCTTCACATCAGGTGGCCAAAGTACTGGAGTTTCAGCTTTAGCATCAGTCCTTCCAATGAGTATTCAGAGTTGACCTCCTTTAGGGTTGATTGGTTTGATCTCCTTGGAGTCCAAGTAACTCTCAAGGGGCTTCTCCAGCACAATTCTAAAGTATCAATTCTTCAGCACTCAGCCTTCTTTATAGTCCAACTCTCACATCCATACGTGACTACTGGAAAAACCACAGCTTTTCTGCTATCTTTAAAATATCAAAATAGCAATTTGCCTTACAGATTTTCAACCTTTACAACAGATCAAAGAGAAAAAGGTCTAAAAGTTGCTCATTGTTTTACCACCACCTCTTGCAAAAGGTCTGGGGGAAGAATACACGAATAATAGAATAATTACGGCATTATTACAACTAGTATTTCTTGAGCCACTGAGCATTTCACAGATATCCCCTCATCTAGTCATCAGCACAATTCAAGATTGATACTTTGTAGAAAAGGAAAATGAGGCTGTACAAACACATGGAAAACAGGGGTCCTGGTGAGAGCCCGAGCCCAAGTCGAACCCAGAGTCCACTGTTGTTCACGTCAGGCGGCCAAAGTATTGGAGCTTCAGCATCAGTCCTTCCAGTGAATATTCAGGGTTGGTTTCTTTTAGGATTGACTGGTTTGATCTCCTTGCTGTCCAAGGGACTCTCAAGAGTCTTGTCTAGCGCCACAGTTCGAGAGCATCAGTTCTTCAGCACTCAGCTTTCTTTATGGTTCAACTCTCCAACTTTAAAAATGATCCCTAGGACTTCCCTGGTCCAGGGTTGAGACTCCAACCTTCTAATTCAAGGGGTGCGGGTTTGATCCTTGGTCGCGTAACTAAGACCCCACATGCCACACAGCATGACCAAGAAAATATAAAAATAAAATAAAGTACATTAAAAAGTAAATAAAAATAATCCCCATGTTCATTTGAAAAATTAAACAAGTGACAGAAGCTAAGAATTTTTTGAAAAATTAATAGGAAAATAATAATAATAAAAACTGGTGCAAGAACTGAAAGAGCAAATACATTCAGAGATATCTAAAAACTTTATATTTTCATTAATCAAGATAGAAATGGCTCATATAAGAAACAGTGTTAAGAAACTAAGTATTTGGGAGAAAAATGATCTGATCTTCACTTGATCTGACATGCCAAAACAAGACAAGAGAAAGTTCTGTAATGTTTTGAAAGTATTTTTTTTAAGCAAACGGAAAAAATATGAGTAATTCTTCAACTGATCTGGGGTTAGGAATGACTGTTTAACAGGGAAATAAAAGAAACAAATGATACATATATTTGACCCACGAAAATGTAAGACTGTGTGTGTGTTTATTCATCAGTGTCCAACTCTTTGTGACCCCCGGGACTGTGGCCCGCCAGGCTCCTCTGTCCATGGGATTTTTCAGGCAGGAATACAGAGCGGGGTGCCAGGTTGCCAAGTTCTCCAGGGGAACTTCCTGATGCAGGAATCAAACCCGAGTGTCCTGTGTCTCCTGCGTTGTAGGTGGATTCTTTACCCACTGAGCCATCTTTGGATATGTACAAGTATCAAAAAATTTGCAAGATTAAAAAACAGTTGGGGAAGATTTCTGCAGGGAGTGACAGAGTCAGCCACTGTTTACTTGAGCGCTTTGAAATGCTGGCGGTCTTTTCGAGTCTGACACCACATAAATAGCTCTCTGCATCATTTTAAATACAGATCTGGGAAACACAAGCGTATATTTTATTTCAAAAACAAATCTGGGCTTTTGAAAACAGTTTATTTGCCCACAGATTTATGAGTTGCCATACATGTGAAGAAATATCTTTGGTTTTAGAAACACTTTGAAGACTCCCAGCTTCCAGTTACACGGGAATGAAATAAAGTCTCTCTGACTTTTAAAAACCATCAACTGCCAGATCTTTGTTCTTTCAGAGAAAAAGCCCGTCTTGTTTCATAACTCTAGAATGATATATAATATTTAGAACTAAGATATGTTTCCCTCCACGATGAGCTTTCTTACTAAGAACTACCTTACCTTTTGGGTTGTTTTAATCTCAAAGGAAATAGATCTGATAAATAATGTCAATTGAAAAAAATGCACAACCAGGGAGTTATGAGTTTTTATCTGGAGCAAAACGAGCCCAGGAGACAGCCTCTCGCGATGGATCTGAGAAACTGCTCCAAGAAAGGTGGGGAGGGCAGTCAGCATATATGTAATTCTGGTAAAGGCGGTACATACAATGAAACACATATTTTTGCAGAACATTACTTACTGCTAGTCACGGGGCTTCCTGGGTGGTGCTAGTGGTAAAGAACCTGCCTGCCAATGCAGGAGATATAAGAAATGAAGGTTCAATCCCTGGGTTGGAAGATCCCCTGAAGGGGGCGCATAGCAATCCACTCCAGTATTCTTGCCTGGGAAATTCTATGGACAGAGGAGCCTGGCGGACTGCAGTCCACTGGGTCGCAAAGAGTCGGACACGACTGACGTGACTTAGCGTGCACGCACACACTGCTAGTCATGAGGAACAGGTATCTGCAGTCATGATTTTAGTCCTTTTCTAGATACAGAGTTGCCAGAACTGGGCTCATACAATCTTCTCCTGAAAATGTCTAACTATCTGAAGGCCTGTTCTTCCAGTTTTTCCTGGAGCAGAGTGCCTGGCTCCTGATCGCCACCCTGCACTTCCTTCAGCGGCTGGTGAAGGTCAGTGGCTACCGAGGCCAGTGACTGCATTCTTACAGAACTGGATGGTAAGTGACAATTTTTAGTCGGCAATGAAAATAAAATGATACAGAGGAAAAGGGTGAAAGTGAATGGTTCGATTCCATCTATGCCTCTGTAATTTTCCTATGAAGTCTCGCAGGAGCTCTGTACTGAAGCGCTAGGCCCACTGCTTCCTGAAGTCTGTGCTAGAAAGACAGTCGGCCAGCGGGGGCAGCAACGCGGAGTTCAGCACCTCCCGAAAAACCACCTCTCCTGCCTCTCTCTTCTCTGCAAAAGGCAAAAAACTCTTGCCCCAAGCATGAAAAGAATGGAGTTAAAGGCACAGGCGCCCCTGCCGACTGCACTCCCTGTAGGTAAAATCGCTGCCACTGACTACTTGACGACGGCACTAAGTAAGAGTCCTTGACGACGGCACTAAGAGTCCTTGACGACGGCACTAAGTAAGAGTCCGTGTCGGTTTATACGCACGGGTGCTCAGTAGCTCAGTCCAGTCACACTCTTTCGGACCGTAGCCCACCAGGCTCCCCTGACCACGCGGTTCTCCAGGCAAGCATACTGGAGTGGGCTGCCTTTTCCTCCTCCGGGGGATCTCCCCACCCAGGCGTCAACCCCGCAGCTCTTCCGTCTCCTGCACTGGCAGGCTGGTTCTTTACCACTGAGCCCTTTGGGAAGCCCTTCTGTTTATATGCCAGATGTTGAGGTTTTTTTAACGTTTTACTTTGTTATATATGTTTTCTTTGATGACTGACCACACAATTTCTCCATAAACTTAAATCTCTGATGGGAATAGTGAAAAACTAATTCATGACACCTCTACACACTGAATCACCTAATGTAACTGTATGTCGCCCAACAGCACTGCTGAAATATTATAGAAAAATGATTTATTTGTAATTTCTAATTGATCAGAAACATGTTATTCTTTCAGCTAAGAATATCTGTTCAGAAGAAGAAAGGTTTGAAATCGTTTCTATCTGAACAACATCTGTGCATTTAATTAAATCACTTATGGATTTTTTTTCAGAGCAGGCAATGGCACCCCACTCCAGTACTCTTGCCTGGAAAATCCCACGGATGGAGGAGCCTGGAAGGCTGCAGTCCATGGGGTCGCCGAGGGTTGGGCACAACTGAGCGACTTCCCTTTCACGTTTCACTGTCATGCATTGGAGAAGGAAATGGCAACCCACTCCAGTGTTCTTGCCTGGAGAATCCCAGGGATGGCGGAGCCTGGTGGGCTGCTATCTATGGGGTCGCACAGAGTTGGACACGACTGAAGCGACTTAGCAGCATGGATTTTTTTTAATATTGGTAAAAACACAAAATAACATCACTACCTAACTGCAGGACACAAAGATTAAAAACACGTCTATTAATGGTCCTCTGAGCAAGCCCACCAAACCAGAAACCCGCGACACTCAGAAGAAACGTGGACCGTGCACCACCGTGGTCGCCCATGGGTCACTGGGGTCTCTTCTCAGTGTCATCCCCACCTCCCCTCGGCAGGGCTTCCAGGAGAAAACCTGTCCCTCTCCGGCCTTGGTCGTCACAGAGGGTCAGGTGGAGCAAAACTGAAATGGACAAGGAAGCTGCAAGTGTGCGAGCCACTGACCGTCACCCAAGGTGCGGACGCAGAACTGGACGCAGGAATTCCTGACAAGCACAGCGGGTGGCGCTCGCGCCGGGGACCGGGGCTATCACAGGTCAGAGGCCCCAGCAGATGGTCACGTGTGAGAAGCCAGCGCCCACCCCAGCAGCTTCACGGAAAGCATGACCTGTGATGGACATCCTCAGATGGCAGTATCAGATCCTAACCTTAGAGTCAGAAAGCTCGCTCCTCAAAGCCAGGCTTAGACACACCGGGAGCTCGACGGTGGTGGCCAAGGCTCCACACCACAAGAGAACAAGGCTTATCTCAAGGCTGCGAAGTTTGACTCAATACTTGCTTTTGCCCTGAGGAGACACATACAGCTTTTAATTTTTTTCTCTGACATTAAGTGATTCATGATCACTTTATGGTACAAAAAAAAAAAAACATGAAAATGCAGACAAGAACAAAGAAAAACATTACTTCTTAACTTTATCTTTTAAACCAACGCACCAGAACTGTAAACTATTTCACACTTCCGACCATCTCTTTGTGAGGACCCGGATACCCAGGTGAGGCTGAGCTGGGGGACAGGACATCTGCTGTTCTTCGCCCCCAGGACTTCCTGGTGTAAAGTCCTGGCGTCCTCACCCAGCTCCACTGTCTCCGCCACAGCCCCCACTCAGCTTCATTTGCTGAAGATGCGCTGTTAGATCTGGAACTACGTTAAGCTCTTTACACACATTATCTCACCTACTGTTGTTAAGTCAACAGACTTGGGAATAAGTCTGAACTGTCAGACTTTAGGCTTTTAAAAAATTAATCTGATATTTTTCATAGAAAAAATTAATAACATGAAATGTTATGAAAAGGTAAGCAGTGAAGAGTAAATCCCACTGCCTCCTCGACCTCCCTACAAGCTCCACGCCGTAGAGCTGTATGCACCCACACACACACACGCACACACACACACGCCCCCTGCAGACTTCGGTTCAGTTCAGTCGCTCAGTCCTGTCCGACTCTTTGCGACACCATGAATCACAGCACACCAGGCCTCCCTGTCCATCACCAACTCCCAGAGTTTACCCAAACTCATGTCCATTGAGACGGTGATGCCATCCAGCCATCTCATCCTCTGTCGTCCCCTTCTCCTCTTGCCCTCAATCTTTCCCAGCATTAGGGTCTTTTCAAATGAGTCAGACTTGCTGCTGCTGCTAAGTCGCTTCAGTCGTGTCCGACTCTGTGCGACCCCATAGACGGCAGCCCACCAGGCTCCCTCGTCCCTGGGATTCTCCAGGCAAGAACACTGGAGTGGGTTGCCATTTCCTCCTCCAATGCATGAAAGTGAAAAGTGAAAGTGAAGTCGCTCAGTCGTGTCCGACTTGTAGCAACCCCCCATGGACTGCAGCCCACCAGGCTCCTCCAACCATGGGATTTTCCAGGCAAGAGTACTGGAATGGGGTGCCACTGCCTTCTCCGGAGTCAGACTTAACTTTACACAAATGTTAGCATCTGTTCTGCACCTTATTCCTGTCAGTGAAGAATTCACAGGGAAGGTGTGTGTGGATCTATTCCATTCTTTTGCCCGGGGCAGTCTTTCGTCATACAAGTGTCCCACAGTGTATTCAGCCATTTCCCTACTGAACACTGAACTTTTTCCAATATTTTGCTAAAATGAATAAATCTATAAAGAATGCCCTTATACACATATGGTTACATATACATAACAGCATTTTTAGGACAAACTCCTAAAAGCTGGACTGCAAGGCCAAACGGTTTACGCGTCTTGAACAGAGAGGGCCGATCGGCTCTCCCAGCGGGAGTGCCCTGGTTAGCAGCCCCACAAATGATGTGCAAGTGCCAGGCCTCCTGTGCCCCTTGTGATACAGTCCCTGACCAAACCCCATGCTGCCAGTGAGTTTACTAAAATGAAGTCACACTGAAATCATTTGTAAAGGGGTTTTTAACTCCCACTTTGTGTAAAATACCGTTGTTCAAATAGTCGTCCCCAACATCAAAGACCTTAAAATATATGAAGCTGGAGCACCTCAGTACTGAGTTACACAGAGAAACATGCTGACAAGGGAGGGCCTTGTTGACGAGAGGACAGCCAGAGTCCCGCAGAGGTGCAGGAGGAGGGGCCAACGCAGAGAACGAGGGGCGTGTGTCCACGGAAGAGGCGAGACCCCGAGGGGACGGTCAGTGGTGGACGCCTTAAGTCTGGAGAGCCAGCAAGGACCGGGGAAGGCACAGCGGAGGGCGCACAGGCGGCTGAGCGCGGGCTGAGCTCCAAGTCACACCAGACGAGGGCGCACAGGCGGCTGAGCGCGGGCTGGGCCCCAAGTCACACCAGACGAGGGCGCACAGGCGGCTGAGCGCGGGCTGGGCCCCAAGTCACACCAGACGAGGGCGCACAGGCGGCTGAGCGCGGGCTGGGCCCCAAGTCACACCAGACGAGGGCGCACAGGCGGCTGAGCGTGGGCTGGGCTCCAAGTCACACCAGACGAGGGCGCACAGGCGGGTGAGCGCGGGCTGGGCCCAAAGTCACACCAGACGCACAGCTGCTGTGCTGCTGGTCTGCAGCTCGCTGGGCACGGCTCAAAATACCAAGTGGCCAAGTCAGACAAGTGACCCCATGGGCTGTAGCCCACCAGGCTCCTCTGTCCGCAGGATTCTCCAGGCAAGGACACGAGTGGGTTGCCATTCCCTTCTCCAGGGGATCCTCCCCACCCAGGGATCAAACTCAGGTCTCCCACATTGCAGGACATTTTTTTTTACCATCTGAGCTACCAGGAAAGCCCCCATGTGAAGAAAAACAGTAGCCAAATAGCACAGCTTCAGAAGTGACAGCTGCCAATAAGAATTTCTAAAAATCAATTATAACCAGAGACCAGCAATTGAGAAAGGCACCCTCGTCTGCTCTAGAGGATGAGATCCTTAGAAAAAGGCTCAACCCCTAGGGAGGCCCGACTCCCCTCACACATTGTCTAGACTCACCCTAGGACCCTCGTGAAACACCTACTTAACAAGACCGTGCTGCTCAAAGCAACGCTACAGCTTCACCATGCCATGTTCTGTAACCTTCTGATAACTGCAGTTTAGTCTTTGCAAGACAGATACCAATGAAAACAAGAGCTTTGAAAGAAAAAGTCCTGGGTTCAAATTCTAAACCCATGTTAAGTAGCAAGTCATTTGATCTCTTTAAACCACAGTTTTGTCATCTGCAAAATGGTTATAAATACTAGGCAGATAACGTGGTATCACAGTATTTAGACATACAACACACATACATGTAAACACGTGGAATCTAGGAGGGTGCCGGCACACAGCGCGTGAGTTCCACACACTAAGTGCTTTCTTCTCCTTTCGCGCCTGTTTAAGTAAAATCAAAGTATATGGCATGGGGACTTCCTGGTTTTCCCACTGGTTCAGATTCTGAGTTTCCACTACAAAGGGTGTGGGTTTGATCCCTGGTCGAGGAACTACGATCCCGCATGCAGTGTGGTATAGCCTAAAAGAAAAAAAATAAACAGCATCACTTAAATATTGGTTCTTCATAGGCTTAGTCTCCTTTCATTTCACTGACAGAATTCCATCGAAACAGCACAAAAAAAGTACTTGATGGAAGAAAATGCCTAGACAATTAAAAAGGTAGAATGGTACATTTTAGAAGTTACTGATACAAAAAAAAAAAAAGCGTTTTGGATTACATTTTAAAAATCGTATCAAAAACTCAATGTTAGTACAGCATTCTTCCTTTGGCCTATAATCGTGAGAGCCGACTCAACTCAGAATCAGTCGCTTTGCTGAATGAAAGAGCATCTAGACGGCTGTCATTGCTGACCCACTGTGGTCTTCCTCCCTGTAACGACTGGGAGCACCTTTCCCTGGGGGCACTGACCCCCCTGCCATTCACGCCAGGGGCTCAGGCACAACCTCAGGGGCAGGACGCGGATAAACGGTGTTGCAGTCATGTAATAGCGCCCTTGTTTTCTTCACTTCCTCTCTGACCCTAAGTCATCTCACACCCAGTGGAGCCCAGGTGCAGGCTCTTCAGGTACCAGGAGAGGAGGGTAAGCTGGGAGAGCACGCGTTTAAATGCAGCTGTTGGGCTCATCTGAGGGGCTCAGCTAACTTTCAGTCCACCATCAATCATCAAAACCAGCCGGAAGCTGCTGGGGAGCATCTTCCAAACCTCACATACATAAATCTGCAGGTTTCCTAACATTCCACACGTCCCAATTAGCCTTTCATGCTCTGCTCATTTCTACTTTATAACTGTAAACTTCTTCCTATTGATTCTCAGCACTTCATATATTGGCAGGAAACCTCTGCCAACCTAATATAAAGTCATGCATTTATGCAGAGCTTTCAATTAAGTCCTTCTGGAACCTCCTCGGCATCCTGATGAGGAACAGGCAGCACCCTCCTCGGGAGGGTGGGGGAGTGCGGAGTTTTCTGTGCGTTCCTGGTCCCCGTCCAGGGTTCACCGCACCGTGAGTGCCCACGGTCCCTCAGTAACAGGAGCAAAGCAGCCCTGGGCTTGATTTCCAGCTCCCGAACTTCCCAAACCTAACCTGGAGGCTGACAAGTCATGCTACCTCTCAGGACTTTAATTTCTTCTCTGAAAAATGGGGGTGAGGAATACCCATTTCACAGTTTCTGTGAAAACTAGAAATAACGTAAGGTCACTGCGGAAGAGCTGGCACATAAGGACTGATGAAACTGCATGTGATTTCCACTGAACCACCCAGACATCCTGACATGAGTTACACAGAACAGTGCACAACGGGTTAGGAGCAAAGTCCCCTTTAAGACCAGGAACTACTGGTTGGCCCAAAAGTTCATCCCGCTTTATCCTTAAGATGTGAAACCCACAACGTCTTACAGAAAAACGTGAACAAACTTTTTGGCCAACACAATATATAGCAGGGTAGTACCAGGCCCTGAGAAGCAGCCAGTGTTCTCTGAAACTGGCCTGGACCCCTGTGGTATATGGACTTTCCAGGTGGTGCTAGTGGTAAAGAATTCGCCTGCCAATGCGGGGAGACGCAAGAGATGCGGCTTTGATCTGGGCCGGGAAGATTCCCTGAAGGAGGAAATGGCAACCCACTGCAGTATTCTTGCCTGGGAAATCCCATGGACAGAGGATCCTGGTGGGCTACAGTCCATGGGGTCGCAAAGAGTCAGACACGACTGAGCGCCTAAAGCACCAAGCACCTGTGACCGGCAAATCCTAAGGGGCAGAGCAGGTGCATGGTGGGCTGGACGTGGGGGAGGCAGAGACATTTAAATGCTCCCAGAAGATGGGGAACACGGCTCTGGCTAACCTCTCATTCTGAGTATCTACGTACAAAGCACTTTAAAATGACAACTCAGCAGTCCAAAAAACACACTTTAAAAGGAGACATTAAAATGCAGACCGCCATGATTAATGCAACCAAACAATACAAGAGAAAAAATTAAATCTTTTATCCAAAGGCTACCTGAAAACTTCAGAGTTCCTAATAAATGATGGACCCCAAAATATTTGGCAATCTTTAATAAGATGATCAACCAACAGTACTGACCTAGTAATACTCACATTTGTACAGTCTTTTAGAAGTTACAAAGTACATATGTTCACATGCTCACATGTTCTAACTACTCAAATCTAACGATCCCGTCGGAGTTAATGAATGAAGATATCTCTGGGGAAGCCTGGAGGCATAGTCCAAAGAGGTCTGTTAATGAACATGAAATTTCTTTGATGCCACGTTTCTGATTTTCTTCTAATCCACAATATCCTTGTACTTGTTGTAATCAGACCTACATATGATAAAACCTCCATAAAAATCCCTAAGCAATGGGGTTCGGAGAGTGTTCTGGTGGCGAGCACACCGAGGTGCTGGGAGCGGGGAGGGGCCCCGCGCTCCCACCCGGCCCCCAAACCACGCATCCTCCTAGGTAGCTCTTCCTGAATTATATCTTTCACCATAAACCCGTAAACCCCCAAGTAAAGCACTGTCTGCATTCTGTGAGCCAATCTAGCACATTGTTGAACCTGAGGACGGCATTGTTGAAACCAAAGATTTCCACCTGGGTGGTGAGAGGTATAGATGGAGACCCGGATGGTGAGTGACTAGCATCTGAAGGAGGTGGGGGAGTCCGGTGGGACTTAGCCCTTTACCTACAGGGTTTAAGCTAACGCTGGGTAGTCAGTACAGAATTTAATTATAGGGCACCCAGCTGGTGTCTGGAAAATTTGAAAGGAAAAAAAAAATGCACTTGGTATCAAAAATGGTATGACCAAAACCAGCTCACAGGCACATCAATGATGGCAGGACAGCTGCTGCTGCTGCTGCTGCTAAGTCACGTCAGTCTGTCCGACTCTGTGCGAGCCCACAGATGGCAGCCCACCAGGCTCGCCCATCCCTGGGATTCTCCAGGCAAGAACACTGGAGTGGGTGCCATTGCCTTCTCCTGGGCAGGACAGCAATTGCAGCCAATTAAGAGACACAGGCGAGCTCTTCCAGGTGGTCAGAATTTTGAAGCATCAACGCTGGGAGAAACTGAACGAGGTGGAGAACGTGACTGATTTCGGAAATGAGTATCCTACAGAAACTTGCTGGCCGACCTCAGATTGTGAAAGTTAACTTCTACCAGCCTGTTTGTGAGTTGGCTGGCCAGGATGGCCCCATGCGGATGTTCATGACTTACGGAAGGAAAAGAAAAAGCGTTCCTTTTGACAACACGTCAAGACCCCTGCTCTAGAGCCTGTGTTCGTTCTGTCCAGGATAAACATCCTTTCAGTCACCAGCGCGCAACTTGGGCTTCCCCTGGGGTAAGTGCAAGCCCTCCATGCGGTGAGTCACATCGCGGGGGCACCGAGCCCGCGAAGCGCCCCACTGATGGTCACAAGAAATAATGGAGCCGCACTGAGCAATCGTGGATGACGGTAACTCACATCGAGAAAGCATGCACATCTCCTGAGTCGTCACAATACACTGGCAAGCGGCCAACACTCACCAGGTGTGCCCGAGAAGTCACATTTCCAGTCCCCCCGGGGCCGAGTGCTGTTGTCTCACCCGAGAATCACATTTCCAGTCCCCCCAAGGCCGAGTGCTGTTGTCTCACCTCTGCCAATCTGATGCTTAGAAATGCACGCTTTTATATTCATTTCACTGATTACTAGTGATGTTTATAACGGCTTCACATTTTTTTATTAAACTTCGGACTTCTTCCCTTGAACTTGAAATTCTTGACATTTTACTACCACAGTGATGACCGTGTTAAAGGAACTCATCCAATATGTATACTGCATATATTAGAAATATCTGGTCATCTGCCTTTCATCTTTCTCATAGTGTTTAGTAAGAAAAATATTGTGGATTATTTGGAATATTTTATCAAAAAGCATAAGTCGTGATAGGCACCTTTGTAAACAACTGGACATTTGTTCTTTTTACTTCTAACCTGGAAATGTGCGCAAAATAGTTCTACCTGACACGGCTCTTTTAGAATCTGTTGTCTGAGCTGTAGGAAGGTAATGTGTCCCACGACAGACCACCAGAAATGCTTGTGGCCCCTGATCTTCAGCAACGAAGTGATCCTCGTGTTTGCAGGGTGGACACTGCTCAACTTGGCCCCGGCCCAGGGGCAGGAAGAGCAGCTGGGCTCACACCAGTCCCCGCGAGTCCCCGCCCGCTGCCGGACGGCAGACCCATCAGGTGTACTCAGCATCAGGAAGCGAAATCAACAATGCGTCACGCCAGCAACTCCCCTAGCTTTGGTATAAAAGGCGGAAATAGGTTTGTTTTAGGGGCTCTGGCCCACAGTATGTCAGCAATTCCTCTCCCCTGGGACAGAGGGGAAAATTTAAAACACCCCCAGAGCTCCCAGCTTTCGGGGGGATGAGAGGTCCCAAAGGACTTGATATGTTACTAATCTATGAAGCAGCCAAGCCACACAGAAACATTCTTTATTAGCAAAACTAAAAATGAATGTCATGAGACGTGGAAGCCGTTTTTGATAAATGCACCAGTTTCTCAGCTCTGCGCCCGTGAGCTGCAGCGAAGACAAGGACTCAGGTGTTTGAAGCGCTGCTGACACGCCTTCCTGCAGCAGGATGGCTCGTCTCTCAACAGGGCTGTCTAAGGAGGCAGGGAAGGAACAAGGGGACTCCTGATGTGTTCCAGGTGGACAGCCTATCGATGCTCCTTCCACTGAGCCCGTAGCCTCAGCACACATCTTCCCAGCACTCTGGGGCCGTCAGCCAAGCCCGGAAAGGCAGGGGAAGGCTGCATTCCAGCCTTCGCTTCATCCAAGTGTTAGGGCCAACAGCCATGTTTTCTCCAAAACTCTCTGTACACAGTCAATCAGGCACCTATGATCTGGCTCCCGGAACGTGTGCTCTTCATACGTTGGCAAATGGAAATTCATTTCACCAAAATTATACAAATGGCCTTTCACTAACATGTTCGAAAAACAAGAAACAGAAGAGCTGAGAAAGGGAAGAAAAGGCGGTGGAGAGGTGGGTGGGCCACCTTTGCACGTAACAGCAGAGTAGAACGGCGACACGCGCACTGATGGAAAGCCACAGTCTCTCCTTCCTTGCAGTCATCCCTGAAAAGAGTGGTGACTGACAGGTAAGGGACGAGAAGGGTGGAATGGATTATAAATTAATCGGTAGAGAGACTACATCCGAGGTAAACGGCCTATGAGTTTCAAGCAGGTAAAGTGCACACGCACTGTCCTCACTCTTTTCTGAACAGATTCTCAGCCCTCAAGAGCAGGACCTGCTGTCACTGCAGGACCGGGGGCAGGTGGCGAAAGTCCTCGGAGAGGCCAGCTTCCCGCCAGCTCCTCCCTAAGGCTCGGCAGTAATGAGCCCACCACCAAACCGGCATTCCGTGCCATCCTCCCAGGGAGCCAGCAAAAATCCTGGAAGGAATCCAGAGGAGAGCAGCTTTCCACCCTAAATATTCAAAACAGAGACTCACAGTAAAAAGTATATGACTTGTAAGTGTAACTTGCTACCTGTATAATCTGGAGCATAAGGGAAGCAGGAGGAAGTTTTTTGAGCATCTCTGAAATCAAAATGGAAAAGCAGCCCCATCTTTGTAGGGCTAAACCCTGGTATCCCTCGTGGGCAGAGCAGGGCAATTCCAAGATGGTATGAAGATAGGCTGAGTGCAACACCGTCCTGTCCACCAGAACTATATCAGCTCCAGGGACCCAGTGGGGCTTTAAAATAATAGAACTTAAAAGGGAAAACACACACACACACAAACCTTTCTTCAGAGGGATAATATTACAGATTGGAGGGAAAGGTTCCAGAATTTTCACATCTTACGATGTGAATTTCCTCTACTCTTCTAGATTCTTCTGGCTGGTCTAGGAATTAAATTGACATGAAACAGATTAATAGGGGGAAAAACAAAGAGAATCAAAAGTTTCTCTTTTGAGAACACGCATGGAACACGCGAGAGACCCAAGAAAACTGAGTAACTGAACAAAATGGCCAAAGCCCGCCCCTGAAATGCCACTTTGAGCTAAAGACAAAGGAGGATGTTAGGGCCAGTGGTTTAGGATGTCAAAGGGGAGAAAGGCAATGGACATGGAGCTAGAAAAGCAAGCGTTTGGTGAATCAGCATTTGCTGAGCCAGGCACAGACCAAGGGACAGAATGGACTCTAATCTCAGGCATTTTCTGCACCAGCTGGACCCTGGGACCTATCTATTAACATCCAAGCGCCTTTCTTGAGTCCTACAGAACATCTGGAAAGCACGGAGTTGGTGCATCTGAAACCTTCCCAGCTCGAGTGTACCTTCTGGGCAGCCCAGGGAGGCAGGCGGAGTGAGCCATCGGCCTCCGCTGCCCTCGAGCTTCCCCCAGCCACTCTGCCCTTCTGGTGGACACAGGGCTGCTTCCACCATGTGCAGGGCTCTGGGCTCTGGGCTCCAAGCCCTCCCGCCAGGTACCCTCTGCTCTGTCAGGGCAGGGGGCACTGAGGGTCTCTGCCCCTCCTTCCCTGCCTTCCCCTCCACCCCCTGGCCCACTCAATCCTCACCCTTCTCCGCCCCGCAACCTCCCCCCTCCCCAGGCTGGGTTCAGGGCTCAGCATCTATACCTGTCCGCACCATACACTGATTAACAATAAAGAGATGCTTCTTTATGACTTGCTGGGTTCTGGGCACATAATAAATACGTGTGAATGACTCTCCAACCAGTTACTGCCCCTGAAGGACAAGGGGCATACTCTATTCACCTTTCCAGCTCTTGCGCCATTCAAGCACACGGTAGCTGCCCCACAAATATGTTGTTTAACAAATACTTCTTACCCATGTTTCCATACCCAGATCCTAACATTCCATCAGGAGTCAAAATACTAACGACTTGGATAAATGAACTTGCACATGAATAGAGGACTGGCCCAGGGGAGGGGCTGGTCCAGTTTAAGGTGGGTTTGCAGCAGACAGCAGGTGTTCAGCCCGAAGGCCTCGCTCCCCGTCTGCGCTCCAGCTCGTGAGGAGGGCAGGGGAGCCACCGCCCTCCTGTTGGGCCCGGATCAGGCTCCTCCTGAAGCTGGGGCTCTAGCCCTTGTGTGCTCCGGGCCTGTAGGGCACAGCCCCTCGGGCTGGACAGGGCTCCGTCCAGGCTCAGCGATTCCAGCACTCTGGACAGCTCCATTTCCCTCCAGGTGCTGGGGCTGGAGTTTGGGATCAGGACCCTGTCCCGCGTGTGCAGAGGACTCGGGGGCCTGCAGACAAGCTGACTCACAAGGAGCTCTGAAGAGTGCTGCCCACCGTGGCTGGTGGTCTCATCTCTCCCACGGCTGAACTGTTGAGAGACACAGGGTCTCCAACCAGAGGCACAACCTGAGCCTGGGAGGCTGCGGAGCCCGAGGTTTAGGGCACAAGCTCACGGGCCGGGGAAGGATGCAGCCGTGGGTGGGTGGGCTGAGGGCGGGGGCTTCCCGTGGACGATGCGGCCCTCCAGCGGGGCTGTCCTGTGGCCCAGGAGCCCAGGTGGTCATCGCTTGGTCAGGCTCAGGCCATCAGTGAGTCCTGGGCCATTCCCACACGCAGCCCGTGCACAGCACTGCTGCCGGCCCTTGTGGTTAGGGAGGGAGGTGTCTCCACGTAAGGTTCCAGTCCCTCCTAGGGGTCCCTCATGATTTCCTCTAACAAGCCTCTCACCTGGGTCCAGGGTCTGGAAGTGATCAGGCAGGTTTCCACTCTCTATGAACACAAAGGAAAAAAGAGTCGGCTATTCCGCTCAATATCTGCTCATGCAGCCCTTTGAAACCCAGTTCTCTGACCAACTAGCTGTGGCCTTGGGCAAGTAACATAACCTCTGTGAGTATGTAAACAAGGGGAATCGCTAAGATCCTTTCCCATAATGTAAGTCTTAGGTCTCTGATCCGATTGGGTTGCCGTCAGCGATTAGAAATACTGTAAAATCAACAGAGCATCGCGAGGAAAACGGACAACGCGGTTATGTGTGGTGGAACAGAGAACACAGCTGGAAGGAAAGAGGAACGAAGGCGCCCGGCCAGCCGCTGAGGGAGAATGCTGCCGAGGTCACAGTCGGCCGGCGCCACTGCCGAGGCCACAGTCGGCCGGCGCCGCTGCTGAGGCCGACTTCTGAGAGCAGGAGGCCCCGCTCCGGGCCCGAGGATGCTGCCCCCTGGTGGCCGCACACCAGGCCTGCCCGGCAGACACCAGCTGGCGGGATCTGCCCGGGCCTCCTCCTCAGCGGCCGTGGTCCAGCGGCGGGGCGACCATCGCCCCACGACCAGGAGGAGTGTCTCCCGGGTGCCAGTCACGTCAAACAGCTTGGGGATACTGGGGTGATTCAAGGCCTCAGGCCCTGGAGGCTGGAGAAGCTCTGTGGACCGTTCATTTAACAGGAAAAGAATGAAGAAAAAAATTTTTAAGAAGAATAAGAAAAAAAATAGCAGAGGAGGAGAAAACCAACGAAAGTGCCGACTGTCCGCCTGGCGAGCTTGGCTTCTCACTGGGAGGACAGGACTGGGCCCCCCGAGCTCTTCACGTCTCCCTGTCAGTCTTTTGGTCCCTTACTGAGTTGTTTCGGTGGCTTTAAAGTCTCGCTTACAGCGTTCAAACCTTCAAGAATCTACGCATGTTTCCGGCGTGTCGCTTATGACCTGTTATCTGAACGTACTATTTACTCACAGGAAAACCACTCTCAGCACAGACCCCGCTTCAGAGACGCAGCTGATCCGTCGAGCCCCTCGCCCTCGATGAACCTGGGAGCAGCACGTCTGACCTCTGACAATCTCTCTGGCTGCTTCCACGAGTGATCTTTTCTCTACAAATAATGTCTAAGAGCAGGTGTCAGCCAACAGAGACACGGCTCCGTCAGGCAGCTGCGGCGGCCAGCGGAGCTCTGGAGAGCCGCCGGCATCGCTTCCTGTGGGGAGGCCTCGCAGGACGACCGGCTGAGCCTCAGCAGCACACAATGCCTCCTGTCTCCCGGGACTCACTGCTGGCGCCACGTGAGGCGGCAGGAGGGAAACGACCTCCTGTAAATGAAGCAGGCTCCTGTCTGGCAGTTTTTTGTGGTCACCCACCTCTGAACATACATACACAACCAGCCCATCACGACAGTGTCGGGGATTCTGCTGCCCGCCGTTCCCCGATTCTCTGAAAACCAGTCTCCTCCTCAGAAATCAGGCAAACAAATTCACTTCAAAATAACAGCTCCATTTCAAAATCCATACTATTGTGTTAACGCCGACATACCGTGGTGCTTTGGGAAATGTGTTTTCTGGCTGCTTATGTCATTCTTCCCTTGAAAGACGGGGGAGAGGCATTCCTTCACTGCAAATTCTTCATGTGCAGATCTCACTATTTTTCAGATGTGGGTTCTCCTTTCCAGACTGTATTATGACCATTTCTCTTTGTTCCTTTTTCTTACTCAAGTGAATTTACCACTTCCCTCTATGATTTTGGCTTCAAAATTCATTTATTTACCCAGGTAAATCTATAGTGAATTTCATTACAGATAACTTATGACTTTAGAACCGTATTTATGGCCCCAGACCAAGACGTCACACACAGGGTTAGACTCCACGGGCAGCTCTGCAGGCTCTGCGCGCAAGGAAAGACACAGGACAGCTTTACACAAAAGGTACAGCAAAGGGCAAAGGTCAGGCGGCACCTAAGTAAAGGTGAGAGCGTCCAGCGTTCCGTGGCAGGGAGGGGTCTTAACCCTTAATAACACCGCCCGAGACCCTCAATATTAGTTGATTAAATAATATCCAGGTGGGCTATTCCTTATCCCAAAAGATTGTTCTTGAAATCCGAGCCATGTGAACTAACTTTAACCACTCCACTGGTTAACGTCCTTCAGTTCAGTTCAGTTCAGTCACTCAGTCGTGTCCCACTCTTTGCGATCCCATGGACCACAGCACGCCAAGCCTCCCTGTCCATCACCGACTCCCGGAGTCCACTCAAACTCATGTCCATTGAGTTGGTGATGCCATCCAACAATCTCATCCTCTGTCGTCCCCTTCTCCTCCTGTCTTCAGTCTTTCCCAGCATCAGGGTCTTTTCCAATGAGTCAGCTCTTTGCATCAGGTGGCCAAAGTATCGGAATTTCAGGTTCAACATCAGTCCTTCCAATGAACATTCAGGACTGATCTCCTTTAGGATGGACTGGTTAGATCTCCTTGCAGTCCAAGGGACTCTCAAGAGTCTTCTCCAACACCACAGTTCAAAAGCATCAATTCTTCAGCGCTCAGCTTTCTGTATAGTCCAACTCTCACATCCACATGTGACTACTGGAAAAACCATAGCCTTGACGAGACGGACCTTTGCTGGCGAAGTAATGTCTCTGCTTTTTAATATGCTGTCTAGGTTGTCTTTCAGTGGCTCCTTAATACCAAAAACATTCTGTGGATAAAATCCATATGCCACGTATCATTATAAGGCTTGGAGGTGCCCAAGTTTTGCTACACACTGAGATCTGGGAAGCCTGACAACTCCCAACGCCCCAGCATACCCCACACCCATGGAGTCACAAGCCTGGCAGTGACAGTCACTCTGCAGGCACCACCACCCTCCCAACACACACACACACTCACACTCCCCACCCCAACCCCAGAACCCTCAGATCGGGGTTAGAGGCCAGCTTCTGAGCTCTCTGGCAGCTTGCAGCTCCCCCGTTACAACACAGGAGTCCCATGCTGGGTCTGCTCTGGAGCTTCAGTTCCCCCACTAACCCAGGGCCACGGGAGCAGGGCCAACAAGGACAGACGTCACTGCCCAACACTGGCCCGCAGCACTCACAGCACTTGCAACACACTGGGCACCCGATTTCTCATTCAGGTCCAGGCCTGCTGTTGCTCAGTTGCTAAGTCACGTCCGACGCTATGACCCCATGGACCGCAGCATGCCGTTTCCTTGTTCTTCACTAACTCCCAGAGTTTGTTCAAACTCAAGTCCATCGCATCGGTGATGCCCTCCAACCACCTCATCCTCTGTTGTCCCCTTCTGCTCCTGCCCTCAATCTTCACCAGTATCAGGGTCTTTTCCAGTGAGTCTCCTTGCATCAGGTGGCCAAAGTATTGGAGCTTCAGCATCAGTCCTTCTGATGAATATACAGGGTTGATGGACTGGTTTGATCTCCTTGCTGCAGTCCAGGCTGGACCCCTTTAAAACTGATAAATCAACCATGGGCACTGTGCTCTTGAAAATCTTGAATGACAGCTCTTTAGGAAGTAACAGCCAAGAACAGGGAACAGGAAGAAGGAGCCCCTCACTTCTGACCCCATCCAGGGAATAACCCAATTTTTCAAAACCCTCCTCAGTGAGCACATCCCCAGCGGCTGCAGGCATGGGCCCAGTCTTTAAGCTCCGATTTCCCTTGGCTCTCCCTGCGGGGTCACTCTAATATTCTGCACCACTGCTAATGTCTTTTCTAAGCTGGCAGCATTGTCCTCAGACATCAAACAGTTAAGTCTTCAGGTGATAAAGACATCTCCCATCTGCTGCTTCCCAGAGCTGCTACGAAGTGTGAGGGAGAAGGCCCCTAAAACGCACACAAACACTCCACAGAGAAAAGCTGTGAGACTCACTACAGATTAACAGGAAGCAAAGCCCAGAAGACACGCTTCTCGGCATCGTCATACTTTAACTTCTGGGCAGACGGACACTATGAGTGAAACTGCTGCGCTTCAACTCGAAAGGCACCTCTGGCAGGACGCCGCGCCACTCACAACCTGAACCGCTTCCGGAAGGCGATCCCCAGTTGTCTGCTCGTGTCTAAATTACCTACAGGCCTTAGACTCTGTACACGTGTAAGTGTTCATTGGCAGTCAAAGAGCTTTACATGCCGAAATTTGGTTTGTGGGTGAATATGTATGTATAATGCATAAAACCCAAAAACATTCACTAGAGCCAATAATGCAAGCAAAGTTATTTCTACTAACTTGCGCCCCCAAACAAATCCACAGTGGGTAAATCGCAGGAAGCCACATTGAAGAGATCACATCAACACGGATTAAAAATGCACCACACTGACAGGAGCACGCAGTCTGCGGTGGGCGCTGGCCTCCTGTTCCTGCCAGTGGGACCCAAGCCCCGTGTCCCCATCACCAACAGACTCTAGGTTCTCACTCACCCTCCGCACCCAGCCTGAGAAAGAGGCTCACGGTCTTCTTCTTAGCTGGCTAAGCCACCACGGTCCAAAGCTGACAAAGTCTCAATCTTACAGAGTTTCCCGAATCTAAAGAGGATGGCATAGAAATTGGTGGCTCTGAGTTTAACACAACAACCTACGGATAAAGAAAACTCTGTATAAGTTATTTTTTCCCTTGGTAATGTTTATCAGGGTTGCATACATGTGCACATGTTTTAATACACAGAAGTTAAAAGGGAAAGAAAGCACTCTAGTCTCAAATACAGAAAACCCTGCTGTGTTAAAAACAGTAACGCTTGGGGTCAGCCAGCGCTATCTCACTGGGGGAGAAGCACGAGCCTCTCTCTGGTCCCCACGTTAACAGAACAAGCATACATCTCAGTCTGGGCCAATCAATGAAAGATTAAATTTCTGTAAAGGAAATTATACAGTAACAAGGAAAAACATATGTGATACATAAAAGAAAAAGGTAAAACTTTCATAAACAGTCTAATAAGAGCCACATACAAATTACACAGCAGAAAAGAATGAAAGGAAACTTTTTAATATTATGAGTGGTTGGCATTCAGATGGAAGGAACTTTGAATAAGTTTTCTCTCCTTTCAGTTTCTCCTTATTGTCAAAGTTTCAAGTTTCTATCATAGAAACAACTAATCTGGTTCAGACAGAGTAAAGAGGTGCTGACCTCCGCACGTCACAGCAAAACGCCCTGGGCAGGTCAGCCCCTCTCTCCTTTCTACTCTGAGCTGAGTACCCAGGTCAGCAGCTCCAGCCTGGAAGGGTGGTGCTGGTCCCCAGGGCTGTGGACACAAACCGCCCTGAGCACAGGGCCGCGGGGGGTCTGCCCAGAGGACCCCGTGCTCTCCCGGTGAGGAAGGGGTGGACACACTGAGCCAGCGCCGCAGAGCTCGGCAGTCACACCCAGGGCGCCAAAGTTACAGGCACCGACGAGAAGCTCTCCTGAAATGTAAACACCCACCAATCCCAAACCCAAGTCCCAGGAGCAGGACCACCCCGAGCCCGCCGGGTGAGCGTCGCCCCTTTCAGGGGGCCTGGGGCCGCCGAGGCCGAGCCCCTCGGCGCGCCGCTCGAGCCCCCGGGCAGCCCCCATGGGGCTGCTTCGGGAGCCTGCAGCTGACGGCACTCCTGCGCTGTGTCCTTGCGTCTCATCTGACACCTCGGGGGCTTCCTCCCAGTAAAGCCTGAGCCTCAGCATGTCAGTGACGGGGAGTGAGGGCTGGAGGGGCAGCAGAGCACCCTCCACGGGGCTTCTGCTCTCAGGCTCCGGGGTCACTGCTCCCTGACGACCTTCGGTCTCTGCTCGGCGCATGTGGACCGTGATGAGACTTTTGCAAGGATCGCAGCTGTGGCAAATGCACATTAAAATCATGTACCACAACTAACACAGACCAGGCTTCCCTTACAAAAGAAAAAAGAGCTCATATTCAAACTCAGAGACACCACGAAGCTCTAATTTGGTCCCAAACTGAGTTTTGATCCCGCTCTCTCTCTCGGCTCTCAGGACAAATTTCTCAGCCTGTACCGCTCTGGAGCCCAGTCTGACTGCTGCGTCAAGGTTACAAGCCTCACACACATATCTGCACAGCCACAAGGGAGGGGAAATGTGGGTCCACAGCAAAGAGCACCCCAAATACACATCAGGTGAAGGCACGGTGGGGGTAGACATGGCAAAACAAGCTCCCCAAGTTCCCTGAGACAGCACAGTAAAGGGCACTGCACTGGGAGCTGGGAGGCAGCTCGGAGCGCCCAGCTGCCGTCTACCCAGGATGCCCCTGGGCAGGACACGTGGCCTTCCCGGCTCAGCGTCCCCACCCGTCCAACGAGGAGGCCCTGGAAGCGTGCGCACACGCCTCTACGGTCTTTTCCAGCATTGCCTCTCCTAAATTTCTCAGCTCAAAATCAAGTTCCCATACCCCGGAGAGCACTCGCTGCAGGCTCTACACCCCGGACCCACAGCCTGCCTGCCGGGCTTCAGAACCTCTCCTGGAACCATGCAGATGGAGTACTAACGTCCCTCACTCATCCGTTCACTCATTCATTCACCATTCAATCAGAAGGCACAAAACCATCGGCCTGCACGCATAACGCACAACCCTTCAGGGAAGAGACAGAAAGACAACTTCAAAAGGTCCAGCCTCTAGTTAAAGGCACTAAATGCTTACGATCCAATGGGAAACGTGAAGAATTGAAGAAAATTGCAATGACATAGACCTAGAATAAACTGCTAACGAATCACAGGACCTTTCCCACAAAGCCTAGATGGAACCCCAAATCCTCAGCTCAGCCCTCCCCTGAAGCGCCCTTAAGGCTGTCCGGCAGTGAACCCTGCAGCAGGTCGGCTTTGCTCCTGCGCGCGTGCTCGGGCGCTGCCAGGGCTCCTCCCGATTCCCGAGGCGCCTCGGAGTCCGCCTTTACCCAGCCGTCAGGGGCCAATCGGAACCTCGTCACGATGGCTAAATGCGCTTGCCAATTCCTTTGCCAGCTTTTTTAAAATTTCAAATTCCAGGGAAATAGAAAATGTATATACACTTGCTTAACTCCATGTCTGTGTGTGCACACATGCTAAGTTGCGTCAGTCGTGTACAACTCTTTGCGACCCCCTAGACTGTAGCCCACCAGGCTCCTCTGACCAAGGGATCCTCCAGGCGAGAATACTGGAGTGAGTTGCTGTGCCCTCCTCCAGGGGATCTTTCTGACCCAGGGACTGAACCTGAGTCTCCTGCGAACCCTGCACTACAGGCAGATTCTTTACCGCTGAGCCACCGGGGAGTCCAACTCCATGTCTACCACGCTCTGTATTAAACTCTGAACTACAAAACTTATACGGGAACTGGATACCGAGCATGTTCCTACTAAGAACAATGCATAACGGCACTGAGGCTTAAATCAGTGCACATACAAACCAGAAGGATTTACACACACACACAAGCACACGCACACACGAGCACAAATGCGCACACACGCATCCCCACACCCCTCCTCTCTGGCCGTGAGAGGCTGCATGCCTAATCCTGGCTGGCCGTCTGGGAAACAAACGACTCTGTGATGGCACTGTAAACTGGTTCCACTCCTCTGGAAAGCAATCTGGCAGCATGTTTTAGAAGCCATAAAACTGTTCTATTCTCTGACCTAATAATACCACTAGGGACTCTATCATAAGAAACTAATTGAAAATATGGAAATAGCTACGTGCACAAAGATGTGCCTTGTGGTGTTATTAACAGCCACAAGGAGTTGGGAGCAAGGTACTTGTCAACTACAGAGTCGAGGACTCAGTGGCACGGAACCACAACAGAGTAGCATGCGACCACTAAAAGGCGACGGCGAAGCCTGCAGAGCAGGAGGAGGAAAGGCAGCTGCGAAACAACAGGCAGAGCGGTGTAAAATCACGGGAGGAAGACCGATACTACTGCTTTAGGACAGCAAAGGGGGGTTTTCTCCTACTTCTTGGCTTTCCGTGATCTATCTCTGATGCTTCCGTCGTTCAAAGATAATCTTTCTAATAATGAACGCAGGCCTTGACCGTGAGGACAAGGGAACAAGCCCACGTCAGTGAGCCTGGCTGTCCCCTTCCGCAGGGGGAGGGCCGGGGCACTCGGCGTCCCGGGGGCGGGGCTGCGCAGCGCGGCCCAGGAGAGCCCCCCGCAGCCCTCGCGCACCTGTCAGCGACGAGGGAAATACGAGCGGCGCCCATCTGCTAAGCCCAGTCGATCCCCTGCATTACGAGCACCACGAGGCCAAGGACTCCCCAGGTACGCCATGTGCACTGCCAGCCTAGTTATCTGTTCACCGGATTTATAGGGGGTCACACGGGGCTCTTCGATCATTTATTGAAAGGAAGCAAGCTCCAATTTTCACATCTGGAGCAAAGAGGAATGACTGCGCCCAGACATGCATCATCATAACAGTGGGAGCGGGAGAAACCACCTGTCACCTCTGCTGAGGCAGAGAACGGGCACCGCCGTGCGGCCACACAGGCGCCTATGAAGCCCACCAGAGCCTTCAGCTTGGGGGAGAAACCACCTGTCACCTCTGCTCAGGCAGAGAACAGGCACCGCGGTGCGGCCACACGGGCGCCTACGAAGCCCACCAGAGCCTTCGGCTCGGGGGGTGAAACTGCCCTCGGATGCAGTGACCTGGAGCCGGCAGAGAAATCTGGGCCAGCACATCCCTGCCCTTCCTCTGCATTCCCGAACTCCAGGCTCCGCAGAGGGAGCGAGACGAGCGCCTACGGCCACCGGCGCCAAGTCAGGAACAGAGAGACGGCTTCCGTGAGGAGTGAACACCACCTTTCAACACAGAAGAGAGTCCCACGGGTGAGAGGGAGCCCTGCTAACAAGGACGCCGGAGAAGACAGTTCTGTAGCTTTTGAGATGAGAAAAATCTTAATTAGAGCCCAAAGAATGAGGTGCTCATGAGAAAGGACAGCAACACCTCCACACCTGGGCCGCACCATTGGGAACCACCTGTGATGCTCTTTAAAAGCCCCCATGACCAGCACGCACGCCGGCCAGCTACCGGAGGATCACTGGAGGCGGACTGCGGTGCAGGCCACGGCTGGGAGCCGCCAGATTCGGGACGATTCTGCAGACACCGTCCAGAGCACAGTTGGTTTGAGTGTGACTGTGGGCCACTTCCACCAGCTACGATGATGGACCAACCACTCACACCCGGCCTGGGAGGGGCTCGTGGCCACGCACACACAGCTCCCCACAACACATGCACCATTCAAACGCAGCACAGGAGACGTTACCCACCCAGAGGACCTGCCTGGAAGAGTGGGGTGCAAAATCCCTCGGTCGGCGTTTCCAGGGGGCACCTCCCCGGCAGCACCGTGGGGGGCTGTGAGCCCAGGCCGCGTCGGGAGCTGGCCCTTGGCCCCCGCTGGGCCAGCATCCCCCAGGGAACGAGCTTGTTTCAGGACACCACCGGGCCCCGCACAACCTAGTGTGTGAGGGACGACGCGGATGTCCTTAGCAAATCACACACAGGATCAAAGAAACAGGTACACTTCCAAGCTGCTGCTCCTGTACTGATAAAGATGGAAAGTTCACTTTATCTGAGTTTTTTTTTTAAAGTCCTCACTGTTTACCACTGATCCATTCCAAGTCCCCCTCCCCCCGTTTAAATTCAGCTTCAGATCAGAATTCAGCTTAGATAGTTCTATTTAGTTTTATTGGAAAGCAAACTTTTGGCAGGGGTAGGAAGAGCAGAGATATCTACAAAACTTCGGCAGGATCAATTTGCATTTATTCAAAGCATTTACAGGCAAAATTTGACCCAAGAATTTAAATAAAATCAAACATACTGCATACATCCTGAAAGATAGTTTAAATAAGAGAACATTTTACAGCATAAATTTAGAAAGGCAGGGAAAAAAACATACAGAGATATTAAATCTAAGATGTTTAACAACATGAGCTGTGACGGCAGACGGCCTGGGTTTGAACCCATGCACAATGCCCTGAACCGCGTCTCAGAGCCTCTGCACCTCGACTTGTGTTTGCGTCAGAGGTTCTAAGGGCAGACCATCAGACCATCAGGCTCAGATCCGGGTCTGCATGTGAGCGGTGTGAGCACACGTAACCTCCCCGCGCCCGCCCCCTCACCCCCGTGACCTGGAGCAAGAAATGGACCTACCTCCGATCTGGAGAAACCAGAACCCTCGCGCACAGCTGATGGGAATGGACAGCGGTGCAGCTGCTGTGGCAAACAGTCTGGTGGTCCCTAAAAATATCAAACACAGAGTTACCACAGGGTCCAGCAATTCCACATCTGGGACAATGCCCCAAAGAGCTGTGAGCAAACAGAGGGACAGATATTTGGACACCCGTGATCACAGCAGTATGTTCACAACAGCCAAAATGGGGCCGCAGCCCAAGTGTCCGTCAACACAGCCATGGACAGAATGCAGTGCACACCCACGGTGAAGTATTACTCATTCTTAAAAAGGAAGGGGACTCTGACACGCTCTGACGTGGATGAACCTTGAAGATGACTATGCCAAGTGAAATAAGCCAGTTATGAAAAGACAAAACACTGCTTGACTGCATGTATATGAGTACGCACAGAAACAGAGAGAACGGCGGTTGCTAGGGGCTGCGGAGGAGGGTTGGGGAATTAGGAGTTCAGTGAGGACGGAGGTGAGTACTACACGTAATATGCCAGCAAATCTGGAAAACTCAGCAGCGGCCACAGGACTGGAAAAGGTCACTCTTCGTTCCAATCCCAAAGAAAGGCAATGCCAAACACTGTTCAAACTACCGCACAATTGTACTAATCTCACATGCTGGGAAGGTAATGCTCAAAATTCTTCAAGCAAGGCTTCAACAGTATGTGAACTGAGGACACCGAGATGCTCAAGCTGGATTTAGAAAAGGCAGAGGAACCAGAGATCAAATCACCAGCATCTGTTGAATCATAGAAAAAGCAAGAGAATTCCAGAAAAACATCTATTTCTGCTGCACTGACTATGCTAAAACCTTTGGCTGTGTGGATCACAACAAACTGGAAAATTCTTAAAGGGATGAGAATACCAGACCACCTTACCTGCCTCCTGAGCCATCTGTATGCAGGTCAAGAAGCAACAGTTAGAACCAGACATGGAACAACGAACTGGTTCCAAATTGGAAAAGGAGTACGTCAAGGCTGTATACTCTCACCATTATTTAACTTCTATGGGAGTACATCATGAGAAATGCAGGGCTGGATGAAGCACAAGCTGGAATCAAGACTGCCAGGAGAAATATCAATAACCTCAGATATGCAGATGACACCACCCTTATGGCAGAAAGCGAAGAGGAACCAAAAAGCCTCTTGATGAAAGTGAAAGAGGAGAGTGAAAAAGCTGGCTTAAAACTCAACATTCAAAAAACTAAGATCATGGCATCTGGTCCCATCACTTCATGGAAATAGATGGGGAAACAAAGGAAACAGTGACAGACTATTTTTCTGGGCTCCAAAATCACTGCAGATGGTGACTGCAGCCATGAAATTAGAAGACGCTTGCTCCTTGGAAGAAAAGTTATGACCAACCTAGACAGCATATTAAAAAGCAGAGACATTACTTTGCCAGCAAAGGTCCGTCTAGTCAAGGCTATGGTTTTTCCAGTTGTCATGTATGGATGCGAGAGTTGGACTATAAAGAAAACTGAGCGCTGAAGAATTGATGCTTTTGAACTGTGGTGTTGGAGAAGACTCTTGAGAGTCCCTTGGACTGCAAGGAGATCCAACCAGTCTATCGTAAAGGAAATCAGTCCTGAATATTCATTGGAAGGAATGATGCTGAAGCTAAAACTCCAATACTTTGGCCACTAGATGCGAAGAACTGACTCAATGAAGACCCTGATGCTGGGAAAGATTGAGGGCAGAAGGGGGTGACATAGGATGAGATGGTTGGATGGCATCACCAACTCGATGGACATGAGTTTGAGCAAACTTCGGAATTGGTGATGGACAGGGAAGCCTGGCGTTCTGCAGCCCATGGGGTCGCAAAGAGTCAGACGTGACTGAGCAACTGAACCGAACTGAACTGAGATTCAGTTTGGGGAAATGAAAAAGTTCTGAGTTGGATGGTGGTGAAGGTTTACCCAAAATGTGACTGTACTTACTTAGTGCCACTGAATTGCACGTTTAAAAATGTTTAAGATGGTGATTTTTGTCTTATAAATTTTATCATAATTTACAAAAGAAAATGAACAAGATCGACTAGCCGCTAACTGACGGATGTGCTGTGAGGACTGGCCATCCATGAACCGTTTACAGCACCGGGCACAGGGCGGTCCTCCATGAATACGAGCTGCTGCTTCAGTCGTGTCCAACTCCACAGACGGCAGCCCACCAGGCTCCTCTGTCCCTGGGATTCTCCAGGCAAGAACACTGGAGTGGGCTGCCGTTTCCTCCTCCAAATACAAGCTTTTCTCTTCCTTTCCTGTCTCTGGAGCACCCCCTTCAGGCCCCACTTCGGGTTCTGCAGAAACAGATGCTCAGTGACTAGACTCTGACTCCCCGCCCCCAGAGCTGTACACCTTGTGCGGTGGGGCAGCTCCAGCCCTGGGCTGCCTTCCAGGGCAGATGCTCTGGTATTGGGACAAACCCACTGCCATCAAATGAAGATGAAGAAACCACCTAATTTCTGCAGTCTTCACACATAGAGCTGAGAGACCACATTAAAAAAAAAAATGATTTTGTCTATTTCCTAAATTGTTTGTGAATAATTTTGCCTCAAAAATAGGTTCACAGGCTAATGCTATTGCACAGGTCTGATAGTGAAGAAGAGAAAAAAAGTTGCCCTGATATTCATAAAAATTCTTTCTCCTTTAATCATAATCAAGACTATTTTACTTTGCTTTGTCATTTAAAAGTCACTTCATTATGAAAACGTTCAAGCATATACAAAGATAGAGACCTAACTACTGCTGCTGCTACATCGCTTCAGTCGTGTCCGACTCTGTGCGACCCCACAGACGGCAGCCCACCGGGCTCCACCGTCCCTGGGATTCTCCAGGCAAGAACACTGGAGTGGGTTGCCATTTCCTTCTCCAATGCATGAGAGTGAAAAGTGAAAGTGAAGTTGCTCAGTCGTGTCCGACTCTTCGAGACCCCATGGACTGCAGTTTACCAGGCTCCTCCGTCCATGGGATTCTCCAGGCAAGAACACTGGAGTGGGGTGCCATTTCCTTCTCCAATGCATGAAAGTGAAAAGTGAAAGTGAAAGTGAAGTCATGTCCGACTCTTACTGACCCCACGGACTGCAGCCTACTAGGCTCCTCCACCATGGCGGAGGAGCCTGGTAGGCTGCAGTCCATGAGGTCGCGAAGAGTCCTAACTAGCCCCTGTGTATCCCACTTAATAGCCAACTTTAACCTCTCTGACTACCTAAGACTCAACATCCTCCGCCAAAAGGCTGGAAAAAAACACCAGGATGGTTACATTGAGCAATGTTCATTTCTAACAATCCTTATTTTCATCATTACTACTTTACTCTTAGTTCTTTTTTGTTATCTTCTCACCTGCTTTCCTTCTTTTTCTTTGAAACTACAAATAATTGCAATACTTACCAGGCCAGGGTTATTGTGAGGATATAACCAACATGAAAGTGCAGAGCTTGATGTCTGACACGTCAGACACTCCTGAGAAATTTTATTTCACACACACACACACACACACACACACCCTCCCTCCTCTGCTCTCCGTCTTCTCCTTCTGACACACCAGTCCTGCTCCCCCTGCCCCTCTGCTAAGCCAGGGATCCCAAACACAAATGCCTGACCACAAATGCCTAACTCACCTAGAAGACCCCAAATATAAAGACAAATCCAGAAAGTGGATAAACTGAGATGACAAATGCATTTAACATTTAGGGTTGGGGCTCAGCGACAGGAACCTCTTGAGGTTCATTAGTGCTCAGACTCTCGGTCGTGTCCAACTCTTTGCAATCCCATGGCCTGTAGCCCTCCAGGCTCCTCTGTCCATGGGATTCCCCAGGCAAGAATACTGGGGTGGGTAGCCATTTCCCCCTCCAGGGGATCTTCCAGAGCCAGGGATTGAACCCACATCTCTTACATCTCCTGCATTGGCAGGTGGGTTCCTTACCACTGCACCACTGGAAAAGAGCAACATTTAGCGTACTAGCCACTAAAGTAAAAATTAAAAAACATGCCCCGTCCAGTGACTGTATGTTATTTAACAGAAAAAGCAGGCTAAACACAACACTGCAAAACAGCATGAACAAGGATTCCCATGCAGGTCGTGTCCGTGTGTGTGCTTATATTTTAAACATTAAACCCTTTTTTGATGATCCAAGAAGTTTTATATGCTGATGAAATTCATTCCTTGCAGTACTTTTTGCCAGTGGCAAACCTGCCACCTCTAATTTGTTTTAAAAGGAATTCTAATCACCTGATCAATCATACTCTTGACCTTCGGCCTTCGCGGTCGCCCTGCTGTGGTCGAAGCTGGCTGTAAAAGTCCGCGTTCTAACAGTGCTGTCGTCCTCAGGCTCCAAATCGCCCAGGACAGGAATGCCATCTGCCCCAACCCTCCGGCAGAGGCAAAAGCGGCACCTGAAGCTTCTAATTCGTCTTCTACTGAGATTCTTTCAGTAAGACTGAATGTCTAAGATAGTATTAAGTAATAACTTTTCCTCCACTGGGGTTTAAAGACTTATAAATCATCCGAGTCTTTACACAGTGAAATCCGGTCTCTTCATTACAAAATTCAACAGGTCATTTTTGCTTTTAAATAACTTTTCTTTCTGCAGAGACATAGTGACCGAGTAACAATCCTTCCAGACGCCCCCTCCCCTCTGAGCACACACTCAGTCTGAGCTGCACGGGCGGCCACCGTCTGGCTGTGAAGAGGTGTCCGCGTCTGCCCCCTGCCCTCCTTGTCCCCACCAGGCTCCCTGGGTGGCATGCGGCAGGGCACACCTGTGACGCAGCCGGGACCACCAGGGAAACATGAGGGGTGACCACAAACAGACGCAGGCACGTCGAGTGGAGAAGCGGGCTTGGGGTGGGGTGAAGGATGTGATCATTTTAGACCCGCTATTGCAGGGGCTGGCGGGACAAGCAGATGGACACGTGCAGTGATGTTCACCTCGGTGGCTAAGTCACAAGGCGAAGGAGCAGGTCAAGAGGGGTGGCCCGGGGCAGGGGGGGGTGGTGGGGCGTGGAGAGCCCACCCGTGGAGGGAGGAGAGCTCAGCTCTGAGCATCGAAGCTAAGACAGGGGAGCAGCACTTCAAGGAGGCAACTGCAAACTGGTCGTGTGTGAAACACCACAGCTAAACTGCAGGGGCTAAATGAGGGGTCAGGTAACCTAATCACGACAAAGTTCTCCATCTTCCAGAAGCTGTTTCAGTGATGAATAAGATGCACTTAAAACGATATGCAAATGCTATCCCAAATGAAAGGCACACAAACAGAAAGCGCTGAGGAACAGGATACCGAGGCCACGGTGGGGTGGTGGGGGCTGCCGAGCACAGAATCAGGCTGGGAGGCCCAGCCCACTTGCTGACCCCCCGCTCAGTGGAGAAGAGCCAAGTGACCGGCCCCCAGATGCTCTGAAGGCACCTGCAGAAACACGACACTCCCTCTTCATGAAGACAAGCTCTTAAAATAGGAACAGATAACGACTGCGTTAATAAGATCCCAATATATCCACCCAAACTCTGGGATCGTGATGTGAGAAATGAGAAACCCTGAAAGAAGGCCAGAAAGTCCAACTTCCGAGTAGAGAAATGGCAATCAGAGAGTGCCACCAAGTGCCCCGAAAGGAATCGGAAATGCCTCTGAAAGCTATAGAACAATGTGCAAACTCAGAGAAATGCAAATTAAAACGCAATTAGATTTTTGAAAATCTACAGACTGGGGAAGAGCGTGTTGATACCATATTACAAGGGTCTAAGAAACGGGCATTAACGGTAAAACATCTATAAAGTCTGACAACATATTGACATTTAAAAGGCACATATTTAATTCAACAATTCCACCTGCAGTGTATTAAAGACTCCCTTCTTGCACAGGCACAACACGAGGCATGAACAAGCATACTCACTAAACGATCTTGATGGCACACAATGTGGGTTACAACCTGGGGACCTGAGACCACTCCCGGCCTCCCTCCGCCCCTTCAGTCCGTGGGCAGGGCCTCGGAACTGTCTCTACAGGGTCGCCGCCATCCAGCCCGCCTGCCCACCCTCACAAGCCACACAACCCTCAGCATCCTCCCAGGGCAACTGAACAGGATTTAGAGCCTTCCACTCGGAACAGTCGCCTCCTCTCATGCACCGTATGTGCTGTGCCCAGATCTGGGCATTCCAGGAGGTGCTGGTGCTAAAGAACCTGCCTGCCAATGCCGGAGATGTGAGACATGGGTTCAGTCCCTGGGTCAGATCCCCTGGAGAAGGAAATGGCAACCCACTCCAGTATTCTCGCAGGAGAATCCCATGGACAGAGGAGCCTGGTAGGTTATGGTCTATAGGGTCACAAAGAGTCAGACCAAGCGACTAAAAAGTATCTGGTGAGGGACACGCTTCCCTTCAAATCCCCCAGATTCCTGGTGCTCACGAGGGGACTAAACGCCATCCTGACCCCGTCAATTCAGATGTGTCCAGTGGTCACAGTGATGTTATACTAAGGTGCGTTAGTCACTCGGTCGTGTCCAGCTTTGTGGATCCCATGGACACAAAGGCTCCTCTGTCCATGGGATTCTCCAGGCCAGAATACTGGAGTGGGTTGTCATTCCCTCCTCCAGGGGATCTTCCTGACCCAGGGATCGAACCCAGGTCTCCTGCATTGTAGGTAAATTCTTACTTAGCATTATACTAAGGTGGGAGGTATTAAAAATACTAAGTGACTGTTTTTGGTTCTTTTTGCCTTTCTCAGTGGAGACTGGTAAAACGTTTGGAATCCCAAGCACATGAAAACATATTCAGGGAAGTCCATCTTACCATCTGTCACTAAAAAGTCATTCTCTAGAGTTACTGTTTTCTCAAATGAGCAAGATGACCTTTCTCGAGGTGAGCGTGTTAAGGTCGGTGATGGCTGGGGGCGGGGACTACAGCAGATAATCCCGGGTCCTTGATGAGGGGTGTGAGGCGAGTATGCATTAGGCAGGCCAAGGTCATCTGAAACGAGGTGATTCCTGGAGACACGTAGATATTATATTACATATTAGTGTGGACAATAATTTATGGAAAAGAATTTTAAAACTCATCAAATTCATAGAAATAAAAGTAAAACAGTTGTTCCCAGGGGCCAAGGGGAGAGGAGAGGGGGCAGTCAGGGTTCAACAGGGTCTGGGAAGATGAAAAGTTCTAGCAACAGGATGGCAGTGATGGTGAACGCACTAACGCCACTGAGCCGCACACGTTAAAATGGCTAAGACGCTGACCTTTATTACATCGATATATAAACACAATTTTTCAAAATCCACCATGAAAATGAATTTTAAATATTTTATTTTTAATAAGTAAAAGATGCAACTACTAATTCTTTTTATTTCTCATATCAAGACCTAAGACAATATAGACAAAGCATCAATATAGACAATACAGACAAAAGTGTAATATAGACAAATAAATCAATATAGACAAAGTGTAAATCTTATGGCTCTAATGCAGTAATTATTAAAGTTTATCTTGATAATTCTTTTTCTAACCCTAGTGTCACTTGGAAAATACTAACATATAAAATTTAATCTGCTAATTCTCCTCCTCCTTTTTAATCCCACTCCTCACTTAAAAAGCTTTCGGCCTTCAAGGTCAGGTGCATGCCATGTAGTCAGAAAGCAATTCTTACGTAAGTAGCAGCTGACGGTGGTTAGCCGCAGAAGGCTGGAATGCAGAGAACTCAGCCCTTGTGCCTGAAGGATCCTCCCACAAACTAAAGCCCGGAAGGGCTCCAGACTATGGATAAAATGCAATTAAAATATTAAAAATTTAAAAAAATAAAGAATGGGCGGAAAGTGCAACAACAATCCTAAGTCATGGAAGGCCATTGAGGACACAGGATCTTCTTCTGCTTCTCAAGCAGACCATAAAACATGCCTGTCGTGCACTGTAAAACGAGCTGCACTCGCACTGCCAGGAGCAGACCTTTTCAAAGGCTGTGAGATTACCTGTGCTCAACGGGTTTGTAGTCAATGGTAATGTTTTTCAAGGTTAGAAGCTAATAAAATCACATCCTCTAGACTGAGGTGTCCAATATAGTAGCAGCTAATCTATATACAGCTACGTAAACACCAGGGCTTCCCCGGTGCCTCAGACAGTAAAGAATCCCCCTGCAATGCAGGAGACCCGGGTTCAGTCCCTGGGTCGGGAAGATCCCCTGGAGAAGGAAATGGCAACCCCCTCCAGTATTCTCACCTGGGAAATCCCACGGACAGAGGAGGCTGGCGGGCTAAGGTCCATGGGGTCACAAAGAGTCCGACACAACTTCGACTAACTAACACTTCCATGTAAAAACTAAAGTTAAAAATTCAGCTCCTTAGTTGCAAGAGTCACATTTCCAGTGCTCAAGAGCCACATGGGGGTGGCAGCTGCCACAGTGGACGAGGCAGACAGAAACACTTCCATCTTCCCTGAACGTCTCCTGGACAAGAGCTGCGCTGGCACTAAGGGCCGTTTCCCGAAGCCCCCACAGCAGCTTCCGTCCACTCACCTTACACACGTGTGCTCAACTCCACCTATGCGACAGGCCCGGCGCCAGCTGTCCGGCATGGCAGTGAGTAAAACTAACAAGTAGGAGATAAAGAGAAACCCCAAGATACAAATGGAGACACTATTTTTAGTTATAGGTAAGCAGGCGGGGAGGGCTGGCTGCAGAAGTCACCTTTAAGCCAAGATTAGAAAGATAAGACATTTAAGTAGACAGTTTCCAAACAGAGGGGCTGAAGATCCCATGTGCTCAGCTGGGAGGGGGCCTGCATATTCCAGCAGCTGATTCTCCTGCTTCTGCAGCCGTCTGTCTCATCAGACCTGAAACACCAAGCAGAGCAGGAACTGACACCCAATCTATTCTGGGGGAGTCAGACAGCGGTCCAGATAGAATCCTCAGCCCTTCCTTGTCCTCTAAACCACCCACCTTTCTGCCATTTCATTTCCGGAAGGACAGACTTCTGAGTGGGCAGAAGCAATGAACTTTGTTACTTCTTAGCAGGGAAGGGGCTAAGTGAGGCTCCTGAGCGACCCTGCGCCCTAACGGGCTGTGTCCACACGGGCACTGGAGACACCTCCATCCCAGGCTGAGCAGCTTCCACGTGGCGGAGCTGTCAGCGTTCCCGCTGAGGGCCGACCGCTCACCCTGACCTCGAGCTGCAAGACCCAGCTGCCAGGATGACCCTCATTGGGTGGGTGATCTTTCCCAGGTGGCGGGCACCTCCGCCGGGTCACTGCCCCGCAGACAGCACACTGCTGGGGGGCTGCACACACCCTCCAGGCCTTTGAACATCTCTGCCCACAACTCAGTGGCCCGATCACACACCGCGTCATTCTCCCGGCTTCACTTCCTTCTCTTCCTTCACAACCAAGCGGCCGTGCCTCTCACGGTCCCGGCATCGTCACAGGAGCTCCCAGGGCCTGCAGGACGCTTGCCCGGGGCCTCTACACAGAGCCCTCTGGGGAGCCCGTGGCATCTGGAGAGCAGCGTCTGGCCTGCCCTGGTCCAGCCACCCACCAGGAAGCCCCTTCCCACCCCAGTCATGCTGGGAACAGAAGAACAGAACCTCCACTGCTGGGATGAGCTGCAAGGCTGAGACTGGGGGGAAGGCTGCCTTCTCACACCGAAGTAAGTCAAATGTGGATGTTATGCTTATCACGTCAGGCTTTGATTTTTCCGTCTTAATGAAGAAAAGGCCAGTAACAGAACTAAGTAAACAGAAAGCCCCAGTGAGGTGGACGGTTACGGAGACCACGTTGGGGAGGCCTGTCCACACAGGCCCTGACACCCACCGGAAGGGGCGTTTCTACCCAAACATGTGTCAGTAGTTAAAAATGGGTTTCTTTCAAAGTATGCCATTAACCTTTTGGATAAAACTTGGTAAAAAAAAAAAACAAAACTTCATTTTCCTTTATTTTGCAGAAAGCATAAGCTTCTGGTGTTAGAATATTACGTGAATGCAACACAAAAAACGAAACACACAAAAAACCTATGCGCCCGTCAGACCTGGTTCACTCTCAGCAACCACAACCCCTGCACACCGTTTCTCCAGAAAACCAGAACAGAGCGTCTCAGCTCAGACACCGCGGACCAGGGGGCTGATAAGCTACAGTCACCACTTAGTTCTGGAGGCTGGAAGCCCAGGACCCGGGCTGCCCGCAGATTTGGAGCCAGGTAAGAGCACACGTCGGAGAAGGCAATGGCAAGCCACTCCAGTGCTCCTGCCTGGAGAATCCCATGGACGGAGGAGCCTGGTGGGCTGCAGTCCATGGGGTCGATAAGAGTCGGATACGACTGAGCAACTTCACTTTCACTTTTCACTTTCACGCATTGGAGAAGGAAATGGCAACCCACTCCAGTGTTCCTGCCTGGAGAATCCCAGGGACGGGGAAGCCTGGTGGGCTGCCATCTATGGGGTCGCACAGAGTCGGACACAACTGAAGCGACTTAGCAGCAGCAGCAAGAGCACACTTCCTGGATCACAGACTGTGTCCTCACACAGCAGGCGGGGCCGGGGGGCTCCCTGTGGTCCATTTTATAAGGACACGCATCTCATCCTGGGGCTCCGCTCCCATGACCTAAGCACCTCCCCAAGGCCCACCTCCCAACACAGCACATGGGGGTGAGGATCTCAACATATTATTGGAGCTACAGGGTGATGGAGAATGGGTGGGGGACTACCGCTGACAGGGATGGAACCGGATCATTATACAGGGAGATGCAGAAGTCCCAGTAGGGGATTATAGAGAGGGAAGCCAGGGGAACTTTGGGAGACCACTGTAAGCTAATGATAGGGCAAGCAAGCCTATCATAACATCTAGAACAAAGCAGGCCTGCTTAACTACAGAGTGTGACATATGCCCCAGGTCATTAGGTGAAAGGAAAAATGTTACCACCCTTCTGCTGATTTGAATAAGTGCTATGACCTTCCTAGTATGACCTCATAGTCAGAGACGCTCCAGCCCTACGTGAAGGAGGAACTCAACACGTGGTCTTCTCCCCTCCTCAACTGTCCTTGGATTATAAAAATGCAGCCCCCTCGCCCGGCCCTTGCATCTCTCACGAGAAGCCTGTATTAATAAATCTACTGCTTGCCTGTCACTTCCCCTCTCCCTGAATTCCTTTTGCACTGAGACACAAAGAACCTGGGCATCAGTAAGTCCAGACATCAGGTGAATGATTACAATTAAAAGGCCGTGGGTTAGAGTCCCAGCGTGAGCTGCAGAGTTTCACAACCGTTCAGCTTATGGCACAAACTCATGAGAAGACGTTCCTGGTCTTGGCACAGTCCCTAGAGGTAGGGAGGGTACAGCTCATCTCCCTTCTGCTTTGGACTGAAGAGAGGAGGTAAGCAGGGAAAGGCGATCAGGTCACAGATCACACACCCGGGGCAGAGTCTGGCACCTTCCAGACTTATGGTCATTACTGCACCCATTTAGGGATCTACTGTCACAGTTGAAAATGGGTCAAAAATCAATGGCTGCTTACTTGAAGTTAACTACACAGAAAATCTAACTTTAGAGAAAGTCTTCTTAAAGAGTTAGGCTTCCCGTACAAACAGAGTAAGATGTAAGATACTACACAAGTCACCTACTCTGCTCGGCTTCCTTATTCTGTGGGGCAATCCACAGTGGGCTGGGCACAAGGACAAGCCTTAAAGTGAGGGTGCAAACTGATGTGATACTGGGATTTTGTGGAAAAAAACTTACATAATGCTGCACACAGGGAAAACACCAGTGCTCTTCCAAGTTATGAATAAATTACAAAATATAAAGATGTAATTTTTAAAAGTCCAAAAACATCGTTCAAATCTTAAACACATTCACTTCTAAACATGGCATTTCTGATAATCTGCCATTACAAAAAAAAAAACAAATTTTAGCTTCGGTACTGCCAGCACCCTTTACATCCCGGACAAGTTATTTGGGAAATCATCTGACTTTAAGAACAAATGTTTAAAGCATAGGGGAGTTGGTGGTCCTTAACTTCAGCAAGGTTCACTGCACCTTTCTTGCTTCTGATCCAATACCTTTCTGGCAAATTAAAAAAAAAAAAAAAAAAACACTTGCTGTATCTAAAAAGTACCTACAGCCACTCTCTTGGATTTTATTAGTCTTTTAAAGCAATGATAGTCAACATAATAGCAAATCATTTAAAATAAAATTATAAACTATTTTTTGTGAAACTGGGAAGTTCTCACTTCCCTCAGTTAACTCCTTATACTAATAGGTGACTAGACTACCCAAACTAAACTTTATATATTTGGAAAGTTTTGACTTTCCAAAGACTTTATTTGGAAAGTTTTCTTTAACAACAGTTAAAGTCAGTCAGACATGTTAATTGTATATGGTAATGATTATGAGACAAATAACTGCATATCGTAGTAATTATTCCAACTTCATTTTCTACATCAAAGTAAAATACATTAAGATAATGCAATCCGCACTATTTTTAAACAAGCCCAAATAACCTTCATGTTTTTTCTTCTAACTTTGATAGCTTTCTCTATCTGTACCTTGCACAAACGTGGTTTTCCCAGGTGCCACGTTCCTAATTTATATCATCAGCACTCAACTGTGTTATCACAGTAAGGAAAAACAGCTCCGGATCTTCTATAATAATGCACGAGTCCCTAGCTCTGGATCTTCTTCTATAATAATGTACGAGTCCCTTGGTCTTGAATCATTTGAGTAATGCCAAAGCAGTTTGAGCAAGCTCTGGGAGTTGGTGATGGACAGGGAAGCCTGGTGCACTGCAGTCCATGGGGTCGCAAAGAGTCGGACACGACTGAGCAACTGAACTGAAAGGATACACTCAAAATATCAGAACTGCTTTCAATTAACCCAAAGCGAAGCATGCCCAATGACTGATCACCCTGCAGGAGTAACAGGAGTTTGGCTACTCTGTAAAGAGCTTTATTTTGAGACTCAGAGACTTATGAAGCATAACAAAAATCAAATGGGAAGTGTAAGAGGATTTTTAATAAAAGTGTTTTCTCTTCCGTGCCATTTGAAAAATGCAATTATAACAGGTACCATAACAAATACAAAAGTATATGTAGATATGCAAGGACCCTAGGTTATAAGTACCCTGAGTGTCTGCCCTTAAAGTTTCAGAAAATAGGATAAACTTTGAAATTGACTCAGAGTGACTTCAAAATGAGATAAAGTAAACACAATCATAAACAGCGTGGTGGGAGAAAGAGAGATGTGAACGGAGACTTGTCTCTCTCGTGTAAGTTACCCTTCGCACCTTGTTGAAGGAGAGAACTCTGGCTGTCACCAACGTTGGCTACAGACACAGATTCCAAAACCGAGACGAGAACTTTGCAAACACTTTGAGTAGAACCAGCGGAGGCCTCCCCGCGCCGGGCTCTACGTTCCACGAACAGAGCAAACCGCATCCACCCGGATAATAAGGGGAATCAGGAAAGTTGGCGTCTTCAGAGAAAGCAGAGGACTTAGCTGGGAAGAGCTTAAGGAGGAGACTTGCTCCGCTTCTTGCCTGGGGAGCGGACACGGTCCCAACAGAGTCCTTAACCCCGTAAGCCCCCCGGCTCCAGTCCAGGCCGCCCGGTGCCCCCTGTCCATCAGACCACGTAGGTCCGCGGGCGCACGCAAAGCTGACCGCCCGCCGCGCCCCGCGCGCACTCACCCGCCGCTCCCGGGAAACGCGAGACCGCCCGGGGTGGAGGGCTCGGGGCCTCGCGGGGCTCCTCAGCGCGGCGCTCGCAGACGCCTGGGCGCCGCCATCTTGCCCAGGAAGCGGGCCTCGCGCCGGAGGCCCCCGGGCGGGCGCCCTCAGCGGAGCCGGAGCGCCGAGGAGCCCCGGGGTGTGGCCCCGCGGCCCCGCACGCCCGCGGCGGCCCGTCCCCGCGCGGCCGGGTCCCGCCCCCCGACCCCGACCCAGGCGTCGGCGGAGTCGGCGCCCGCGCAGCGCGCACGGCGGCTCAGGCGGCGCCGAGGGCAGCCCGAGCGGAAGGGCGGGGATAGAGCGGGCGCTCGGTTACCTGGCGACGCGGAGCGCCTCGGCCTCCCCCGCCCGGCCGCCCGCTGACCCCCGCCTCCGCCGTGAGGAAGAGCAGTCCGCGGCCCGCCGTCCGGCCTCGGCCGCTCCGCGTCCTCCGAGGGCGGCTGCCTCGCGGGACCCCGGGGCGGCCGCCGGGAACGCCTCCCGCAGGCGCCGCCCCCTTAGCTGTCCGAAGCCCGCCTGCGCCGCGGCGCGCGGCCGGAGCCCCCTGGAGGCGAGACCCTTCATCCGGGGCGCGCGGCCGGAGCCCCCCTGAGACGGAGACCGCCTCGTCCGGGGCGCGCGGCCAGAGCCTCCCTCAGCCGGGGCGCCTCTGAGCCCGAGCCCCGCTGAGGCGGGGTGTGGGCCGCGCCCTGCGCGCAGCCCCGCGCCCGCGTCCCGCCCGCGCTTCCCGCGGCGGCGGCGGCGGCGGCGGTTTCGCGGGTCGAGTTTAAACTCGGGGCCTCGGCGGAGAGGCCCCCCTGCGTGTTGCGCTGAAGATGGCGGCGTCCAGCCGCGCGCAGGTGCTGGACCTGTACCGCGCGATGCTGCGGGAGAGCAAGCGCTTCGGCGCCTACAACTACCGGTGAGCGGGGGGACGCCCTCGGGGGCGGGAGAGGCTCGTCCCTTTCCCCGGAGTCGGACCCTCTGCTCGGGCACCTCCGGTAAGGGCGCTCTCTGCTTCCAGGGCGGGCGCCGAGGTGCAGGGGTTCCTGCCAGCTTGGGGCACCTGTGAGAACTCCTCGTGGTATCGCAAGCCTGGCCCGTAGAAGCGCCCCGCAGTAGCCACGGCCCACAACCGAGGGCCCTCTCTAGCCGCCGTTCCCTGCACCTCCGAGGTGTCTTCATTAGCCCCTTTGCTCGCCAGGGTGCGTTCTGCTGTTGTCCTCGGCCATGGGGCGGGGGTTGTGAGCAGGACACGCAGGTAACGGTAAACCGAGAAAGATGGGCCCGGCTTCCAGGAGCTGAAATGTTGACCCAGACGGGGATCCAGCTTTCATGACCTCAGCAGCAGGGGAAGGAGAGGCTAAGCTCTTCCATCCGCATTGGAGCGCACAGCTTTTGCACGCCTGCCCCATTCTCATGTCTGCTCTTGAGTTCCATTTTCTCTTTCGACGTTTGTGTCTGCTTCAGAGCATCTGCTGTCTTTTTCTGCTTCCTTATAACCTCTGACTCACCACGGATGTATGTACTTTATGGATTTTCTCTCTGCATCTTTGTGGATTTGGTATTTTCTACTAACTACCTGGTCCTCTGAGTTTCAGCCTTATTCCCAAAGCAAGAATTTGGTAAGACCTGCTCTTCTCTTCACACCTGGTCTCACCTTCCATGACTGAGCACCCGGAAGACTGGGTTTCCTTGCAGCAGAATCTGGGATCCCTGGAGCAGGCCTGGTTGGGTAGCTGCCCCAGGCTGGGTGGATGAGCTGGCGGACGCTAGGGTAGACCCAGTGCAGCTTGCTTACCAGACAGACACTAAACCTCCCAAGCAGTGATTTCCTAATTTTTAGACACCTGTATAGAAAAGGTACTCATCCTATACTTTTGAGAATGTCTAGGTCACACGAATGAGGTCATGTCCAACTGGTCAGCTAGTTAATTAAAAAAACAAAACCTTTCTGAGAGTGCATTGTTTCATTTGATGACTTTGGCTTTGGCAGCCAAGGTTCGTAAACAGTGGATATACTGTTAGAATTTTAAACAAAAAGTTAACCCATGCTTAGTACCAAGAACTTAACCAAGTCTGTTGAAGGAGCCAACAAAATATGCTTGTAAATAAGTTGAACCTTCTTCACCACAGTCAGGAAGAAGAATTTGTAATTTACTTAATAAACAAGAACTGCAGGAAATTCACTCGGCACTGTACTCTGTAGGCAGAAAGTGGAAATTACATGGTAACCGTACTTACAGAATATCGGTTCACATGATACTTGGAGTAATCCTTTTGAGCTAAACTTATATTATCCACATGTGAATACATTGTCCAGAGGAATCTGGTAATCAGTTTTCACTGTTGCCTGCAGTCGTGTACCTACACCCTGAGATTCCCACCATTATGTCCTAAGATAATAAATGGGTTGTAGAATATGTCCTTGTTTTGTATAGATCTTAAGGCTGTGTCTTGTGGATTGCAAGGAGCACGCCTCCCCTGTACTTCTCTATTTCTGGCATCCCTTTAATCACTTCTGTCTTGAGTTCCCCTGCTTGCTTTGAGCTTCAGCCGGTGTAACTGGGGGCCGGTTTTCCTTGTTCTCGTCACTCTGCGTTCCCCACAGGTCCATACATGTCCTATTGCTACTGTCTTTGACATCAGGGCTTCCAGGCACTCCCCAGACTGCTTTGCCTGGTACCGCAGCCCCTGGGGATAGCAAGATGAGAGCATGGTGCTCAGCAAGGCCCCCACCATCAGCGGCTCTTTGACGGGTCTCTGTAGGACACAGTGTAGAATCACTCTCACAAACTGGTGACGCCATGGCGGCCCGCACAGGGTGATGACTCAGCGCTTCCCAGAAGACAGCTCAGGACCACAGGCACGAAGCAGCCTGGTGCGCTCAGGTGACACTGCCAAGCAGAATTCTGCTGGAGAGTTAAGTGAGCTGCTGGGGTCGGAAAGGGCCACGCAAGGGCCGTGCTGAGGAACCCGGGCTTCATTCTCAGCTACCAGGCGGCCAGTAGAGAGCTTCACGCCAGAAAGTGTCCCGGCCAGACGTGCTGTTTAGCTAGACCGTGCTGGCGCCAGGGGAAGGATGACTATGAGGGCCGGACCCAAGGACCCCAAAGGAGGGTTGGTTACATCGGTGCTGAGGAGAGATCAGGGCCCTTCTGAGGGCCTGAGGAGCGGAAGATACAGGGAAAGATACACTTGATTAATAATTAGAAGGTAAAACTGTTAGACCTCGATGAGTGATTGGATTCAGGAATAGAGAAGAGAATCCAAGCAGAGTCTGAAATACCACCCAGGTTACTAAGTGAGGCACAGAGGGGTCAGTGTAAAAGCTGTACCATTAACTAATTTAAGAAATACAGAAATAGCTAGTCTTGTGGATGTGAAAGTTGCTCAGTCGTGTCCAACTGTTTGCAACCCCATGGACTATACAGACCATGGAATTCTCTAGACCAGAGTACTGGAGCAGGTAGTCGTTCCCTTCTCCAGGGGATCTTCTTAACCCAGGGATCGAACCCAGGTCTGCCGCATTGCAGACAGATTCTTTACCATCTGAGCCACCAGGGAAACCCAAGAATACTGGAGTGGGTAGCCTTTCCCTTCTCCAGCAAATCTTCCCCACCCAGGAGTTGAACCAGGGTCTCCTGCGTTGCAGGCAGATTCTTTACCAGCTGAGCTACCAGAGACTTTTGAGTTCGTTTTGAGGACTCTAGTAAATGTCACCTGGGGGGGGTCCCCAGCAGAGGCAGTTATTCTCCGGAGTCTAAAGCTCAGAGGAGCAACCAGGCCTGGCGTTGCCATCATCACGTTTGCTGTGTGACGCTGGGCAAGTCACTGCACCTCTCTGCACTTCAGTTTCTTAATCTAGAAGGTGGAGGAATGACTTATCTGTGTCACAGGAGTTGAGGTTTAAGTGAATGAATACTTATCAAGCGCTCAGAATTGTGCCTGGCGCAGAGTAGGCACCGAATAAGTCCAGTTATTTCTTATCATAAGTGGGATATTTGATATTTGGTAACATTTCCAGGTGGAGAAGGCAATGGCAACCCACTCCAGTACTCTCGCCTGGAAAATCCCATGGTTGGAGGAGCCTGGTAGGCTGCAGTCCATGGGGTCACTAAGAGTCAGACATGACTGAGCGATTTCACTTTCACTTTTCACGTTCATGCATTGGAGAAGGAAATGGCAACCCACTCCAGTGTTCTTGCCTGGAGAATCCCAGGGACGGGGGAGCCTGGTGGGCTGCCGTCTATGGGGTCGCACAGAGTCCGACATGACTGAAGCGACTTAGCAGCCACAGCAGCAGCAGCATTTCCAGGAAGAGTATTCAGAGCAGTGGTTCTCAGCCCGGGCCAGTTTTATTCAGCCACGTCTGGAGACGTTTTTGGTTGTCACAACGTGAGCGGAAGGACGCCACTGGCCTCTAGTAGTTAACCACCAGAGGTCCCGCCAAGCTCAGGACAGTGCCCTACAGGAAGAGTTCTGTGGCCCTGAATGTCAGTCGTACCAAGATTGTGGAATCTTAGTTTATGGTGAGAAAATTAGTGGGCTTAGGATGTGGTTCCAGAGAACATAAAAATTTGAGGTGTTGGCTCCCCTGCAAGGATGCAGAAAAATCAGTCTAAGAACATGGTTCTCAACTTATTGGTCTCGGGAATCTTTTACATCCTTAAATGTTTCTGAGGGCCTTGAAAACCTTGCTTATGTGGGGCATAGTTATCAATATTTATATTAGAAAGTAAAACAAACATTTTAAAGCATTTACTTTTGGGTACTGTTCATGGGGTTCCTGAGGCAAGAATACTAGAGTGGTTTGCCATTCCCTCTCTATTTCTAAGTAAACAGAAAAACTTCAGCGTGCTAAGTCGCTTCAGTTGTGTCCGACTGTGTGACCCAGTGGACTGTGGCCCGCCAGGCTCCTCTGTCCATGGGATAATCCAGGCAATACTGGAGTGGGTTGCCATGCCCTCCTCCGGGGGATCTTCCCTACCCAGGTTTCGAACCCGCGTCTCTTATGTCTCGTGCATTGGCAGGCGGGTTCTTTACCACTAGCGCCACCTGGGAAGCCCCTTGCACACTAACATAAGTAACACCTTTATGAAGAACAGCTATTCTTCTCCCCCCACCAAAAAAAAAAACCAGTGATGCGAGTTTTGCTGTTGGACATGTTTTGCAAGTCTCTTTCGTGTTTGGCTTAGTGGAGGACGTCTGCGCTCTGTATTAGTTCCCACCTAGAGCTGTCACTATGTCACACATAGCCTAGCCTCTGGGAAATTGCTCTGTCCACTCAACAGAGAGTCAGGCTGGAAAAGGCAAATGCCTGTTTGAAACGATAAAAATTCCTTTTCCTGATGGATCTCCTGAAAGGTCTCCAAGGCCCCAGCGGTCCCTGGGCTGCTCTTGGATGACCACTGAAGTGTCTGAGAAGCAGGAAGCAGGCAGACAGCAGTGTTGCCGGAGTCAGGGACTGGGGGCAGCAGGCCACTTGCTGTAGCAAGGTCCAGTAGATGAAGAGAGAAGTGTCCCCAACGTAGGGACCTCCGGGGACCTTTCCCAGGGCAGCATATGAAGCGGTTAGGACACAGCCCAGGGAGGGGTGCTGAGAAGTGAACCATCTCCATGAGTGTAGACCACCACCCCCTCCCCCAGGAAGCCTGGCTGACATATGCGAGTGTGGGAACTGCTAGAGAAAGGCCACACACAAGTGACAAACGCCGCCTCTCCCGGCGGACGTGGCGGCCTGGTCACTGAGGAGGAAGAACACTCCCTTTGCCATCAGAGAAGGAGTGGATTTCAGTTGGAATATAAGAGGACGGGAAGTTGAGGCGATTGGTGCCGTGCGGCAGCCTGTTTCTGGATAACGGGGAAGGTGCTCAGGTGGTGTGTTCTCATTAATGACGTGCACCATGCTACTTGTCTCTGCCATTTATCCCTTGAATCTAGAAATTCCATCTTAGCTCTGCACTCCTAGTGCTTAGCACAATACCTCCCTACTCAGTGCTTATAAAAATACTTGTTGAAAAGCAGGGGGGAATTGTATTCAGAGGTAATTTTCATCAGCCATTTAGCCCTACTGATTAAAAATGTATATTGCTGTAAATGTGAGAGAAGGCAAGAGTAATGCTCAAATGCTTACCCAGCTGAGTGTCAGAACTCCTTGCTTCTCACTAAGTGGTTGAGTCTCTATTATACTTGTTGCACGCTAAGTGTTGTGTTGGGAGCTGCAAATCAGAATGAGCCTTACATTAAGGGTAGAGTGGTGAGTGGTGTCAGAAGTGTGAGCCACCTTGAAAGCAGATCTCATCAGGAGTGCTTTTCCTGAGAAATCTGTATGCAAGTCAAGAAGCAACAGTTAGTACCGGACAGGGAACAGCCTGGTTCCAAATAGGAAAAGGAGTACGTCCAGGCTGTATATTGTCATTCTGCTTATTTAACTTATATGCAGAGTCCATCATGAGAAATGCCAGGCTGGATGAAGCACAAGCTGGAATCAAGATTGTCAGGAGAAATATCAATAACCTCAGATATGCAGATGACACCACCCTTACAGCAGAAAGTGAAGAAAAACTAAAGAGCCTCTTGATGAAAGTGAAAGAGGAGAGTGAAAAAATTGGCTTAAAGCCCAACATTTAGAAAACGAAGATCATGGCATCTGGTCCCATCATGTCATGGCAAATAGATGGGGAAACAAGGGAAACAGTGACAGACTTTTATTTCCTTGGGCTCCAAAATCACTGCAGATGGTGACTGCAGCCATGAAATTAAAAGACGCTTGCTCCTTGGAAGAAAGCTATGACCAACCTAGAAAGCCTATTAAAAAGCAGAGACATTACTTTGCCAACAAAGGTCCTTCTAGTCAAGGCTATGGTTTTTCCAGTGGTCATGTATGGATGTGAGAGTTGGAGTGTAAAGAAAGCTGAGTCCTAAAGAATTGATGCTTTTGAGCTGTGGTGTTGAAGAAGAGTCTTGAGAGTCCCTTGGACTGCAAGGACATCCAACCAGTCCATTCTAAAGGAGATCAGTCCTGAATATTCATTGGAAGGACTGATGCTGAAGCTGAAGCTCCAGTACTTTGGCCACCTGATGCAAAGAACTGACTCACTGGAAAAGACCTTGTTGCTGGGAATGATTGAGGGCAGGAGGAGAAGGGGACGACAGAGGATGAGATGGCTGGATCACATCACTGACTCGATGGACATGAGTTTGAGTAAGCTCCTGGTGTTGATGGACAGGGAGGCCTGGCGTGCTGCAGTCCATGGGGTCGCAGAGAGTCAGACGCGACTGAACTGAGCAGGAAATCTGCACAAGGTGCGTAAGTCAGTTGGGTCACCCTTCTCACACGGAAAAAGTTCAGAGCATGAGACTGCTCAAGCTGGTTCAGCAGCTCCGTGATGTCAAGGTATCTCGAGTCTCAGGTTTCCTCTCATGCTTATGCCTGATGGTTGCAAACAGCTCTTAAAGGTCCGAATCTATCCTTATTCAAGGTGAGACAGAGGAGCAGTGCCAGCGGGGCATGGATGGGCTTTCCCTTCCATGAGGAAAGGGTCAACTTTCCCGGAAGCTTTCCAGCAGACTTCTGGTTCGGTCTTATTGACCAGGACTCAGTTACATTCCCACACTAGCTGAGCAGGGGCTGGGGAACTAGGTTGCAGCTCATCTAGCCTCTGCAGCAGAAGGTAACAGAGAAAAGCACCGGAGTGACTGCTGGCTCGCCCGCGGCCGGCCTCTGTGTGGATGGGCGTGTGGATGGGAGCGGCCAGCTCTCCAGGTGCGCACGGCAAGGTGCGGGAGGCGACGTGCCCGGGGCACTGGGAGCCAGCCGCAGGTGGTGCTGTACGCCCCGGCCGGGGCTCTGTCCCAGATGGGCTCATGCTCAAGAGCTGAGAGAACTAGCCGGCGGGCAGTAGAAGGGGTCTGAGGGAAAGGAGAGGCCTGGAAGGGTGGGCAGCGGGTGAGGTCACGGCTGCTCAGCACAGAATGGGGACTGGGAAGTTCCAGGTCTCTGCTTTCCACACCTCCGCACTGTTGCGTTCCAGCTCCCTACAATCTGGGTGTCCTCTGACGCGGCCTCCAGAAGTCTTAGAAACCTGAGCCCGCAGACGCTTATTTTCACAGTTTCTTCTTACAACTGCAGCAGCTAAACAGGCTCTCTGGTTTCCTGACAGCTAAATTACTAACTGGTGGTACATGTCACTCTGAATTACTACTGCACAACCGATTGCAGCATTGTGGAAGTCTTTGCAGTCTGGTGAAGGGACTAGATAATGACCCCATTTAGGAGTCTGGTATCTTTTTGAAGTGGGAGCTGAGCACCTGGAACCGTGACCTTGTCGAGCAGTCAGGACCCCGGCAGAGGGTTCCGCTCCCGTGTTTCTGCGTTCATTGTTGCGGCTCGTTTTTGCGCTGGCGGCCTCTTCTGCTGCATGTGTCCCTGATCACTGGCTGATGGAGAAGGCTGGGGTGAACAGCACCAGGCCAGCATGGGGTGGCAACCCCAAGCACCTTTCCGAGCACCTTCTGCAATGGGCCAGCCAGGCTAGAGAACGCAGGGCCAAGTGTCCCTTCACCCCAGAACAGAGCGGGTACTCCCTGAGAACCCAGAGCATGGACATGAGTGCCCCGGGGCCTGGGGGAGACGGAAGACCATCTCCGGGCGGCCCTGCTGTTACAGGATATTCTGGTGATGGGCGTGTGACGGGGACACGGGGGGCAGCTCAGGAAACTCACGGAGGAAACGTGCAAGTTGAAGTACGCCCTGGCGCTGCGGATTTGTGGTATTAGAGCGCCGCACAGATCCTGCGCAGACGACACCGTGGACGTCGTTTCAGCCTCTTGGCCTGACTGCCAGTCCAGTTTTAACTGTATACGTCTCTTCTCCTTTAGAAACTTAAAACCTTTCAATACGTTCTTCATTTCAGTAACTGTAACTCCAGCCTCCCCACCAGGAAAATCTTTGTTCTGTCCTCAGACTTAAACATGCCTTTAACCAGGAGTTGCTGATACGTGAGAAAATCCGGCCTCTTGTTCTTTTTCACCTTTTATCCCTTAACTCAGTTTAGAGCCGCACAGACCAGATGTCACTTGGGACGGCTCTCAGGCTGGGAAGCAGTGAAATGTAGTATTTTGCTTCCTGGCATTCTCAAGGACAAGATTATTAGGAGTTTCCCCCCAGGTACAAAGTTTTCCCTCTTTTTAAGTCATGAAATGCCTGTTTATATTGTGAGGATTCGGAGATATGGTGGAACTCTGTTCTACTGTATACGATTTTTGATATATAAAAAATCATATAAAAAATTAGTTTTGCCTACAATAAAATGTGGAACAAGCCATATGTCTCTATGAAAACAGCTTTAACTGTGTTTATTACAGGCTATGCAAGAACACAGAGAAGGTGGGGAGAAATACAAGAGAAAAAAAGACTACTATTAAATTTTCTAATTTCTTCCCAAATTAAGCCTTCACTGTGTTCTGAGTTAATACCGATGGGCCCTTTGATGGAACTGTCGGCTGATCCCTCCCTCCCACAGGCCCCATAGAACTCCAGCCAGTTTACTTATACCCAAGAAAAGCGATTTTGTGGACTTCTGAAAGATGGATTGTTCACTATCATTAATTACACTTGGAATCCTCCCCGTCCAATTCTTTTTCTCTTATGGCTAAGCTCTGCCACGTTAAGTGATGATGGTTTTGAAAAGTAAGAAAAAATTGTCTAGTTAACTTAGGGAAGAATACATTTAAGATATTCAGCAGCCTAAATTTGGAGGGAAGTGTTAAAAAGAATCATTAGATCAATGTTGTTGCTGATTTATAAGTTTCCAAGTTGTACCTCCTCTATTTATACTTAACCAAAGGGGCTTCCCTGGTGGCTCAGCTGGTAAAGAATCCGCCTGCAATGAGGGAGACCTAGGTTAGATCCCTGGTTTGGGAAGATCCCCTCGGGGAGGGCATGGAAGTCCACTCCAGTATTCTTACCTGCAGAATCTCCATGAACAGAGGAGCCTGGCGGGCTACAGTCCATGGTATCGCAAAGAGTTAGACATGACCAAGCAAATAAGCACAGTGGCCCCTAAAACCATTTTTAAAACTGTTAAGAATACATAAAATGTAGTAGCATGAAATAATTGTTATTATTTTAAAATAACGATGGAGAGAATCAGGGCCAGGGGAAAATAAAGATAGAGAATATAACAAAGTGAGATATAAAGCTAGACCACAAAATGCAATTATAAGTCAATCAGATCAGTCACTCAGTCATGTCCAACTCTGCGACCCCATGAATTGCAGCACGCCAGGCCTCCCTGTCCATCACCAACTCCCGGAGTTCACCCAGACTCACGTCCATCGAGTCAGTTATGCCATCCAGCCATCTCATCCTCTGTCGTCCCCTTCTCCTCTTGCCCCCGATCCCTCCCAGCATCAGAGTTTTTTCCAATGAGTCAACTCTTCACATGAGGTGGCCAAAGTACTGGAGTTTCAGCTTTAGCATCATTCCTTCCAAAGAAATCCCAGGGCTGATCTTCAGAATGGACTGGTTGGATCTCCTTGCAGTCCAAGGGACTCTTAAGAGTCTTCTCCAACGCCACAGTTCAAAAGCATCAATTCTTCGACACTCAGCCTTCTTCATAGTCCAACTGTCACATCCATACATGACCACAGGAAAAACCATAGCCTTGACTAGACGGACCTTTGTTGGCAAAGTAATGTCTCTGCTTTTGAATATGCTATCTAGGTTGGTCATAACTTTCCTTCCAAGAAGTAAGCGTCTTTTAATTTCATGGCTGCGATCACCATCTGCAGTGATTTTGGAGCCCAGAAAAATAAAGTTTGCCACTGTTTCCACTGTTTTCCCATCTATTTCCCATGAAGTGATGGGACCAGATGCCATGATCTTCGTTTTCTGAATGATCTTCGTTTTATAAGTCAATAGGACTTCCTTAAAGTCTCTTAAAATTAATGTTTTGCAGTAGGGTAATGCATTTTTTTTTAACGCAAATTGTACTTACAAGACGTTCTGTTAGGAAATTGCTGTAATGGATATTATAGGAAATTGCGTTTCACAGCCTCACATCAGTAGCTGTGTGTCCACTTACTGTGGATGCAAGATACTTCTTGTCCTAGTACTTCTGTGGCCCCCTTCCTGACTGCCTGAACCCCTCTTCATCAGCTGGCAGATGTTTGTATCTGCCTTAGCGTTTATTTTCTCAGCTAACTGGTACCTAGCCAATTTAGGAAAATTCTAACCTTTAGAAACCAAATGAAGTGGTAAACTTAGATAAATTGCATGAACCAACCTGTGAATCTCTAGATTCAGCAGGAGTCAGCTAAATTAATGAGTGTCCTCCTGGCTTTTGTCTGGGTTAATAATAGGAGTACCCTGAATAAGGTTCCTTCAGCTGATCTCTGCCACCCTTATTTTAAGAAGCAGATTTAAAATTGCCAAAGTTGAGACATAATAATATTATCACTGTGACATTTCGATAATCTGTTTGACTTCATAGCAACCGATTATCACAGTTCTATTTGAAAGGATAATTTTTTGTTGTTTTTAAACTCGGGGAGTTTGGAATTAAAAGCAGACAGCTCACGGAAATGATCTTTCCGGACAAATAAGGGATAAATGAAGGTCATGTGACTTGACGCTAGCGCTTCCCCCTTGCTTCTTTCCCAAATACGGTTACTCCTGAACTGAGTTTTGCTCTACGTGTTGTTTTCATGTTCTGAATGAGGGCCACGAGCAAGGTGGTGTTCATGTAGGAAGGCTCCTGGGCTTTGAATCAAGAAACCCTGATCCAGGTTCGAGGTCAACTAGCTCCCAGCTCTGACCTTCAGTGCATTTGCTCCCTGGCACATCCTTTTAGAGGCACAGGCTGCAGAACCTTCTGGCTGAATGTTGGGCTCCAGAATCCCTTCTGCAGGTAAATACAAGTTAACCAGTGACTACACGTGTGCGTGCTAAGTCGCTTCAGGCATGTCCGACTCTGGCACCCCAGGGACGGCAGCCCACCAGGCTCTCCTGTCCGTGGCACTCTCCAGACAAGAACACTGGAGTGGGCTGCCATGCCGCTCCGGTATTGCTGCTGCTGCTGCTGCTGCTGAGCCGCTTCAGTCGTGTCCGACTCTGTGCGACCCCATAGACGGCAGCCCACCAGGCTCCCCTGTCCCTGGGATTCTCCAGACAAGAACACTGGACCTGTTAAACTGGTAGACCAGCTGCCAAATCTTTTCAGTTTGTAGTAGCTAGCAGTCATTTAATGAACTCGGTTAAACGGTTGAGCTGCACTCCGCACCAGGTGCTTCCTCGCCATCCAGAGACCTCTGTCACTGTAGCGCGTGGTCTCTGATGAGGTTGGCTTGAGTCTTCAGCAGACGTTGGCTGGGGACCCACCATGTGCCAGCCCCTGGGCTCCTGCGGAAGTGCAGAGACAAACAGCATGAGCTTTTCCCAGGAGGGGCTTGTGGTTCAGTGCACAGAGTAATGCACTCACTGAAAGAAAAAGAAAGTGTAGTCGCTCAGTCGTGTCTGACTCTGTGTGACTCCGTGGACTGCAGCCCTCCAGGCTCCTCTGTCCATGGAATTCTCTCACTGAGGGTTCTGTGAAGACGCAGAGGCGGTGCCACGATAGCGAATGAACAGCGGATTGTGGGGGCAGATAGGGGAGCAACACAGCCTGCCCCAGAAGGGCCAGAGCTTAGGAAAGGAACGGTGGCTGCCCTGGGCTGTCAGGGTTGTGCAGGGCTTCGCTGGAGGAGGGAGGCTGAAGCAGTGGGGATGGACCCACAGGCCAGTGTAGCTGGTGCTGAGTGCGTGGAGATACCAGCAGTGTGGCGTCACCACTGGGGGCGGTGGGAGCAGGGGAGGGGGAGGGACGCAGAGCCTCGGGGGCCCCGCCAAGATGCTGGATGCCATCCTCGGCAGTGGACAGCCACACAGGCGTCTGAACAGACCATAGACAACACCTTCCAGCTGGACCACCTGAAGCGGAAGGAGGCTAAAGACGCGGAGGCCAGTTGGAGGTGGGTTACGCAGTGAATGATGGTGAGGGCTGGCTGCAGCCTTGGTGAGAGCAGAGGCGGGGAGGATGGTCTTGAGATACACTGAGGATTAGCCAGACTCAGTGGCTGGTTGAACACGATGGGTTAGAGAGAACGACTTGACCTTCGGTGAGGAGAATGTAAGTGGAAGAAGTTGTTGGAAATGCAACATCACATCTCAGGGACGGACGGGAGCGTCTTTGGTGCAGGGCCGTCGCCTCAGAAGCTCGTCTGCATGGTTCAGGCTCAGTTTTAAAGCGTCTCTTTGGTCGTAGGTGTTAATCTACGTTCATCTCACTTTTCTTCCAGTTATGTACCTTTACATTACTAATGTTGCTAATTTGCCAGTTAATCAGTCCTTGGTGTTCAATTAGTTGACTCTATCTTTTTTCGAGTCATTATTTGTTTTCTTCACTACTTGGCTGTTATCCTCACTGGATGTCATTAATGTATCTTTTAGCCTTATATTTATTCTTTTGTTCCTGGGGTAATTTTTTGAGTAGATTTAATATCCCCTCCATTTGGTCTTATTTATTCAAAGTTACTTATGTGATCAATTCATTATAATGATAAGTATCACTCTGTAGCACAGTTGTTCATTTAGTGCTCTCATGTATTTCTTTTTGTCTGCCCATGTCTTAAGGATAAATACGAATATTTTTCCCATATAATTATCCCTCCCCTGCATCTAATCCCTAGAAGTGGTGATATGTTGACCAAAAATCACTTACATGGATGCAAGCAGCTCATAAAATCCTTTTTGCTCTTTATTTAAAAACAAAATGCTAAATTAAATGAGAAAAGAGTTCCTTACAGCCAAACTGGAGCCACAAAAAGCCACTGACCCTCTGTCCTGGTCTAACTGTGTCTCGTGCATTGATTCGACACGTCTTCCTGGAGGCCCCACTGTCCTGTGCGTGAGTTCAGAGCTCTGTGTCCCTCCCTCCCAGACTGAGCAAGCTCGGCCTTCAGTACAGGTGGTCTCTAAGCTGGGGAGACACTGAAGTGGCGATCATGCTTTTAGCGGCAACTTGACACTTTAGCACCAGACTTGAACGCCCGAAGGAAGGAAAGCCCCAGTGGGCATATAACTCAGTGAGAGCAGACCTGATCAGAGGGCCTCCTGGCAGGGGCGTCACGCAAGCGCTTTGCCCACGGCGGGCCCCAGAATTCTTCCAGTCAGCCAAGACCAGGCTCCACATCTGGGGTCAGCATCTCAGAGCCAGAACTGCCCACAGTCCTGAGCAGTGAGGCTCAGACCACTTTAGGGAAGGAAGACCTTACTTCTTGTGCTCTGTGTCTGGAGCCAGCAAATTAATCTGTCAAAAAAAGACTAACAGGAGGGAACACGTACACATTTTATTTCATGTTAATATTTTTATATAACACGAAGGGCGCCTCACAGAAAAGTGACAACCCCAAAAAAGCACTCAGACTTAAGGTTTATATACCGTTTTTTACAAAGGGCCGTAAGTTGTGGAACGGTGACGAGACATGATTTGGGCACCAAAGGACAGGATGTTACTGGGAATTGGCTAGGAAAGGCATCGGGGAAACTGACAGGAGACAAGGATTACTTGGGTGTGGTTTCTGCAGACCCATCTCAGCCTCAGCTCCCCAGGTCTGCTGATAAGAATGTTCTTTCCTTCCTGGTACCAGGAGGACACCTTTCTCGTGGGAAGCTTATGCCCTGCTTCTGGCAGAAAGGACAGGACAGAGTGCTTCCCGCATCTATCATTTCTCCCTTGCCTTCAGCTCAAGATAACCCAGTGCCAGGGTGGTGTATCTGTGGATGGAACGTCCTGCTCCCCATCATCACAACTTGACTTTGGACTTGGCTGTGGGGTCTGTATGGTCGGGACCTTCTGGAAGAAGGGGCGGGGAATGTACTGACAGTCTCCGCTGTAGCTGATGGAACTCGTGCCTCTGAGGTCAGCTGAGGCGCCTCTGAGGCTGCGCTGCTGGAGGGCTGGAGGAGGTACAAGCGCAGCAGGTGTCCTGGGTCCGTGAGCGGCTGTGAGGGCACGGTCTGTAAAGAGCCTATGAGGAATGAGCAGGACTTGCCCGTGGAAACTGTCAGCGCAGCATCCGGGACCCCTCTGACCCCTGACGGGGCTGCCCGGGGAGAAGTTTCGTCTTGGTCAGCATTTCCCAAAATGTAACGGGTGTTAGTGGAGCAGGGAAACTCTGAAGGAGCCCAGGTGCCTCCCTCTGCTTCCTAGTCTCCACGTCTCTTCTCTGCTTTAACCTGCAGACGCTCCGTGCGGCTTTCCCAGCCACGCAGTGCATGCCGGGAGGCGGGCGTCCACATGTCACATCCGATTCCCACTCACCCGAGGCTCTCCAGAGCACACAGGCAGCGGGAGGGCTCCCCAGATCTGCCGAGTCACCCTCTCTGCCTGCATCGTCGATCATACACAAGACCACCTTACCTCTAGGAAGCCTGCATTTTGCAGAAGAATGCAATGGGCAGAGCTTCCCCGCTGTGCCTCTGTGTATCCACCATGGGCTTCTCCCTCTGTGTTCATCCACTGACAATTTTTCCTTTAAGTTTTTTGGTAAATGCAGTTTTTTACACTTGTGTGGCTTTTGATGCAAAGTGGATATTTTGACTATTTCAGTAGGTAAAGAAGCTGGGAGTGAGTCTGCCCCACATTAAAATAACTGTTGCGTACCCACTGAGAGTGCGCCCTTTGTTGATTCTGGATGGGGCTCTTGGATCGAGGAATTACAGACAGTGATGAGGCCCAAACCACCTCGCTCTGAGCACTTAAGTGTATTGAAAAGTTGGCCTTGGATTTAAGCCAAGTAGTAAAAGCTTCATGCACCTCACAATGAAAGCGTGTTGCGGATTTCTGTTCCTGAGGTTACTGCCGCTGAAATGTAAGTGGCAGGGAGTAAGCCCTTCTGACTTTACCAGTTAGACCCGGTGTCTGCACAGCTGTGGTCCACATCCAGAGAGCGGGGAGCTGCGCCTTGCACCTACGCAGTTAGCAGAAGCATGTCAGATGCTGAGGGAGATGCTCTCTGGAGACGCTCTCCGGCACTGCTGTGCACCTCTGTCGCTTCCATGTCTTCTAAACAAGGATGCTCTTACGTGACAGGACCTGCTTACTTGGCCAGGAAGAGGCAGCACCTTTGAGAATGGCCCAGGAGCTCTAAGCAGTGACTGTGCCATGGTTGGTCACAGGGACAGCCTGTGGCCAGGATCCTTCAGCCACACCGTGGCCCAAAGGGAGAGGAGTGCGCCCACAGGTGAAGACTCCCAGGCCAGCTGGGGCGGCGTGAGGAGAGGGGTTTCTGCTCATCACCGGGGCTGGCTTTCCAGCTGCACTTTGGGTCTGACCAGTTACGTATACAGGTACAGGCCAGGTGTCATTCCACTGTTAGTCAGTATTAATATAAATAGTGAAATGAATAGTAATAACTTGTAAATGCAGGTGTTTGTTCAGTTTTCTTCTTCGAGTTTTGTAAATAAAATTAAATCTTAACACAGAAATACCCAAACACCTACTAGATGATTCACAGAGACATCATGGAAATAAATTATGTAATGCATGAAAATATTTTGACCTACTTGAAAGAAAGATACAATGGGAGGTCTCCTGCCATGCAAACAGATTCTTTACCATCTGAGCCACCAGGGAAGCCGGTTACAGGTTATTTGTACTATAAACGGCCAAGCCAGCAAACATCTCAAGGCAGAACAGCACTCAGGTCGGGATAACCATCCCCCTGTGACAGTGCAGGCTCTTCCACGCCCACACGGCCGGTGAAATCCCGGGAGACACAGGGGTTAACTGCATCTTTAAATTCATAGAATGTTAGACCAGACAGAATGTTAGAGATGCGTCTCCTCTATGACAGCAAAATTAAAGCTCGCCGAAGGGTGAAAGTGCTTCTGGATTTTGTGAGTAAAGCCAGAGGAGGGTGTGATTTTTGCGCCTCTTTGCATAAACTTACATATGGAGGTCAGGGTCCTTCAATGCCTGGTAGGTAAAGTAAAGGTCGCTCGTGGCCTTCCTGTGCTGGACTCACTCCTTATTCAGGACTGGAGGGAACCCAGGCCCACCTGGTCCCTCAAGGTGCTTTCAAACCCAGGATGCTCCTGGGATGCTCACCACGATGTTGACCTTCCTTCCCAGCCAAGAATTCTGAGTCCCAAGACGGTCCATATTTACCTCCTGGTTTCTGGTTTTACAGATGATTACTATATCTCTGGAATATTTTTAGGTAGTTTTTATTTTTTTCCTTCTGAATAACCCAGCCGGTATTCTGCTACTTCGCACATCCTAGGAAGGGGGAGCGAGTACCACTCTGCACTTCTCTGCTCTGTAAATTATCCTTAATGATGTGTTGAGCACAAGCTCGGTGACTTATCTGTGTCCCCTGTCCTCTTTTCTTCCTGGCTCACTTATCCTTGCTGGTGAGTAATGGCAGGAGGATAACATAAACAGAAGTCACTTTATTTGGCTTCATTTTAACGCACTGTTAGAATATTTTAATGAAGACACTTGAGTTTAGACCACGAGGAATTGTTCTATTTCTGTTGTTTACTAGAGGAATTTCTATTGTTCATGCTTTATTTTCTCCCATAAAGTGGAAAATCTAGAAGTAATTGAATATTCTACCATAGATAGTTATTCTTCTTTAAATTTAAATCATTTAAAGGCCCTGTCTTACATTGGCACGGTTCACAGTATAATTTTAAAGTAAAATTTTACAAGTTGTTTTCTGTAGTTTTCTAACTTTTAGCTCTTATTACACAATGAAAGCTTGAGTTTGCCTTTTTGGTACAAGGTCAGGCTCATGTCTGATAGATGAGGGGGTCATGGGGGAAGAAGGCAGAAAATCCCGTCTCTGCTCGTGGCACATTGATGTCGTGGTGGTGCTTTTAAAGGAAGCGTGGTCAGTTCCATGAAGACAGTTAGTGCTTGAGTGGAGCCTTGGTTGCCTCCACAGGAGTGTTTGCAGGACTCCACGGATGAAGGACAGTTGGTCCCTCGCCCCTCTTGGTCCAGGATCAGGTGAGACGGGCACTATGGGTCCGAGCTCTCCGAGTCCAGCTTGCAGGGCACCACGCTTCCTGCACGGCCGTGTCTAAACCCAGAAGCAGGGAGGTGCGCCTCTCTGCCACGGCGCCAGACAGCACTGTAGAGGCGGCCTTTACTCTGATAGATTGGTTTAGGTTCTGAAAAATCTTGTTTGCAGCAAAATGTCAGTGGCAATGAGGATAGATCCAAGGGGTAACTGGAAGTTTAATTTTGATGAATTGTCGGTTAAAGATCCTAAATGTTTTTAAGCATCAGAAAGCAAGCCTGGACAGAAATGCTCCTAAACTGTTCCTCGAGGGCCTGAGGGGACATCTGCTGCAGGACGAGGGTGCCTTTCTTTCTTTCCATTGTTCATTGAGGGCTTTTTGTTTGTTCTGTGTTTGTGTTTTTCTGGGTGCTTCTTGGCATGCCCCTGCGCGGCCTGTGGGATCTTAGTTCCCCTGTATTGAAAGCGTGGAGTCTTAACCACTGGACCACCAGGGACGTTTCTTTTTTTTTTTTTTTTTTAAGAGAATGTTACTTTTTTAAAAAATCTCCATAGAACTGTGCCTAAAATCTGCAGTTATGTAAAAATGGTTTTTATTTTTTTTTTCAGACTAGAACTTAACTTTATTTATACATTTTTAATTAAAATAGAATAGGCATAAGCCAAAGAGAGGGGAAAAAAAATCAGGATAATGTGTCATTCTTTGAGCAGGAAGGAGGCAGGAAATGGAACACATGACCAGGACAGTGTCCTGAGACCGTCCCGGGGCAGCTAGGTTACGTGCTGTGTAAATGCCACAATCAGGTCTTAGCCCACTTAATCTACACATGAAAAGAAGAGTCAAGGTTCATTCTATTTAGTACAAGAATTTTTACATTAAATATATAGTGCTTCATTTCTCAAAAAGTGATATCAGTTACTTTTAGAAGAAAGAAGTTCCATTACACAAGGAAGGACTAGAAAATCTCAAATGCACGTCGGCAGCTGTGCTAGCTCGGGAGGTACTGTCAGGCTGCGCGGGGCCAGTGCACATCTCAGGTGAACGCAGAACTGCGTCTGGGTTTAGAAAGGCAGCAATCATTGCATTTTGGCTTTTATTCTAGATGCTTAACTTAGTTAAGGCGACAGTTCAAGCGTATTGAGTGAAGGTGGATAAAATGTAATGACAATCGAGAAGTCTCTTGCAGCTACACACACTGTCTAATAATGCTTACATGGAATGAAACCAGTGTTACCTAGCTGGTGTTACACACACATAGAACTGAAGAAAAGTAATTCTAAATGCACTATGGTGACAGTAAAAATGCAAATACAGCACAGAACTAAGCACTGCTCGATATCAAGGTGATGGTTCTAACAGAGCTGAGCCTGTAGCAGTCATCCTACTCACAAGGCTATGAAAGCATCAGGTTTCCAGTAAAGAAGCTAGTCTGTAAAAGTCTTTTCAACTGTAAAACCAGGGTAAGGCTACAACTATCTTGATGTCTGAACAAGATATACTGGATCGAACAGTAAGATTCCCAGCCCTACTGTAAGACAGAAAATCCTCATGCAGCATATGCTCGGTGGCTCCTAGAAAGCTTCATGTGCATAATAGAAAGGTCAGTTGCCCAAGACGTAAACGGGAGAACTTCCGGGAAGTTTCCACTGTGCCGTGACTTCTAAACATCAGGAATGGTGTGATCCATCAAGCTTTTCATAATGCTTGGCGCCATCCGTTTAATAATGTGTTCAAAGATTAAAAGCAGGCATGATTGTAATAGTAACTATATTTCCAGCTGTGGACAATATGTCTGCGATTTGAGAGTCCTTCAGTCCAATGACGTTCTGTCCGTTGACCTCACAGATGTTATGTTCCGTGAGAAGACCGTTTCTAGCTGCAGAACTGTCTTTCACAATGGATGTGATTTTTCCATTTTTAAAAACAAAGCCAACGTGTCCAGTACTGTCCTTATGCATGGTAATTGTCCATTCAAAGGGCCTGTCCCGAATGGTCATGGTGATGATCTCTCCGAAAGCCTGTTTGAGCACCTTGTGCGCCCGGTCCGAGCTCCAGCCAGCACAGTTCTCGCCGTTTATCTGTAGCACCTGGTCCCCAAACCGCAGGCCCACCAGGGAGGACGGAGAATTGGCCTGGACAAGCTGAACAAATATACCGTTGTCTATGGATTTCAGCCTGAGCCCAATCTTCCCGTCTTGATCCTTACACAAGATGACTTCCTGGATCCCTTGCTTGATCTCTGCTCTGTGGATCCCAATGTCACCACCAGTGATAGGGGCCACCATGTGGTTCATGCTGGAAGGCTGCGCCACCACCCCCTGACTTGGTGCTCCAGGGACCAAGGCCATATTTGCATGTATTTCTTCTTCGTTTAAACTCAGGCCCATGTACTGAGAGAGCTCCGGATATAGCTTAGGATAGAGATTTCCATCTTGAGAGATGGGAGCAGAGGCTTCAGATAAAATCGCTGGGTTGGCAGGGTTTGCAGAAAAGGCAGTCTGAGCCTGAATCACATTGTCTACCTTCAGGTCTTCAAGAGATGGGTACAGAGACATTTTTGCAGGATTTTTCGAGGCCTCTGAGACCCGCTCTCCGCCGCCGGTCACTGGCTCGGACTTCTCTACAAATGGTTTTTAGGTCATAACATTTTGAGGACGCTTTTTCTTGGATGTACATAGTTTTCATATTTAATATTTAATGCTTATTATAAGCCATAAATGTACCGTAATTTCTTTGATTGTTTATTATTGGATATTTAGATCAGAGTTTGAATTCCACAAAGGGGACTAAGTAGGAGGTTGGCCAGAGTCCTCAGAACTGGGCTTTCAGAAGTCTATGACCGTTGGGGAAGGAATTCCCAGCACCGTCTCTCTTGTGCCCTGGGTTTTCCTCTCTCTCTGCCCTTCTGCCCACTCACCTGTCAGAACTACAGCCGTGGGTTTACTAACACATCTGTCTTTTCCATAGCCACACCTGGGCACCTGAACTCAGCTGGAGAAAAGTCACCCGCTTTGGCAGACTGGCCCACTGCACTGCCTGCTGCCCAGCTCCACTGGCCTTCTCGTTGGACAGCGAGTGCTGGAAGCGTGCTCCGGCTCTCGTTTCTGAAATAATTGTTTTAAACCCCTCTGCTCAAGCTTCCAATCCTCCTCACTCTTTTTTTCTTTATAATTTTGCTTTCTGATGTATACTTCAGAAGTCATAACAGAAAAGAACAAACTCAATTGTCTTAGCTAATTTCACTGGGGTTTTTTTTTCGCTTTTCATTGATTCAGCACATTTTAAAATAATTTGTCTCATTTTCCTATGGGATATTACTGCCTTTCTAAAATGTTAGGAAATATTTCTAATTTATTAAACTCTGCTTTTACTTTATTAATAATCAAGCTGGGTAAGCCATTAATTGTCATCTGAGTATGGCTTTGACTACATTCCAAAGATTCTGTGCATTGACTTTTTCATTATTTTAAAAATATTTTCTTATTATGTGGCAAATTTTGTTTCCTTCTCCCAGTTGTTATTCACAAGCGTGTTTCCAAAAATCCGGGTGTTTCTTCCTGCGTGTACTGCACTGTCGTCATGGAGCGCATGCTGACGCGTTCTTGCTGAAGTTACTGACGGCCTCCTAACTGCTCGCTCCAGTGGGGCTCTTCCCAGGCTTCGTCTTGCTTTTCTAGGGCGAGTGGCATTCCTGTGTCCTCCCTGCTTATTAAACTGGGCCTCCTTGTCTCTGTCTTTCCTGCCTCGGTACCTTGCCTGTTTTTAAATATTGGCATTTCTCCCAGGCTGAGTCCCAGGCTAGCTGCTCTTCCGGTTCTACAGCTGTCCTCAGAGCAGACTTAACTACCCTACCGTCTTGCCTCATTCTTCTTTGTCAAGGATTTTCAGGTTTATTACCAGCTTGGACCTTCTCATCGGAGATCCAAAACCATGTTTCTGGTAGCCTGCTGGACATAACTGCCTTGTTGTCCCTGCATTGCCTTTAAAAAATCCTTGTAGAACCTTTTGTTGTTATCTGTTAATACTAAGCACTCCTGGCTATATGTATTTGTCTAAGTATATTCCCTTCCCCAATCTCGTCTCTCACAGGTTGAACCTTCTCTGATTTTCTTTATTATGGTAAATTACCAGCACTTTAAATTATTAATAAATAATAATTATTATTATAATTTAGAGAGCGGGACTTCCCTGGTGGCTTAGTGATAAAGAATCCACTTGCCAACGCAGGAGACAAGGGTTCCATCCCTGATCCAGGAAGATCCCACGTGTCACAGGGCACCTAAGCCCGTGCACCACAGCTGCTGAGCCTGTGTCCTAGAGCCTGCTTTCTGCGACAGAGAAGCCACTGCAGTGAGACACCCTCGCACCACAGCTCGGCAGTAGCCCTGCTCTCGCTGCAACCAGAGAAGAGCTCACACAGGAACGAAAACCCAACACAGCCAAAAATAAATTTTTAAAAATTTTAAAAATTTAGAAAGCATAAACTCCAGTCATCAGCAGTAATTTGAAACATGCTATCTTTTTGTATTTTTTTCTGTATTTAACATAATTGAGATCATCCTGACTATAGACTTAATATCTTTCATTTCAGAAAACTTAACATCAGAGGGTAAAGTTAGATTCCATATTCAACAGCTTCCACCAAAATTAATTCCAAAAAGATCAAAGAGTTAAACATAAAAAGATAGACCAAAAAAGTTCTCAGGAGTACATGGGTGCGTATTTGTTGTGACCTCACAGTAGAGAAGACTTGTAGCTATGATGTATAACCAGAAGTCATAATATAAAAAGTGATACACTTGGTGGAACGGAACACTTGTACACGACAAAGCACACAAGCATAAAGTCAGATGGCAGTCCAGGGAGAACTTCACGACTCATCCCAAAGATGGTTTCCTTAGCACCATCTTACAAATCACTCAGAAAGACCACTCAGTTAAGAAAAGGCAGAGAGCATTAACAGAGACACGAATGGCTTTAAGCTTGTGAAAAACTGGTCGGCAGCACTCATAACAAGCAACATGTAATGTAAAGTGAAATGAGAGGCCGTCTTTCACCTGTTAGGTCAGCAGAGGTCAGAGAGTTTGACGGCGCGTGTTGGCAGTGGTGCTGGAAACAAGCGGTGTACATGTTGCTGGGGGAAGCGTGGGCTCGTCCCTCTGCACAGAGAACTTGGGCGATATTTTATTAAAACCACAGATACACATGTCCTTTGCCTTACCACCTCCATGTCTGTGAGTTGACCACAGACATGCACGTGATGCTTCAGGAAACAAGGGTGTTGACTGTCATAGCAAGACTGGAAACAATCGAAGTGCCCATTCGTTAGTGAGAGTCGCTCAGCCGTGTCCGACTCTCTGTGCCTCCATGGACTATACAGGCCAGAGCACTGGAGCGGGTAGCCTTTCCCTCCTCCAGGGGATCTTCCCAAGCCAGGGATCGAACCCAGGTCTCCCGCATTGCAGGTGGATTCTTTACCAGCTGGGCCACCAGGGAAGCAAGGGGCCCCCTAATGGTGGGTCTCGTGCTGTGGGTCAGCTCGTTTGTACTGATAGGAAATGATGTATTTTGGTTCAGGAAGTAGAGGTGCACAGTGTGCTTAGAGCTCCACTGTTGTGAAGAGGAACATACATGTGGAGGGTGTACTGTGAAGCCCATGTCTTCCGGAGGCTTCACGGGAACCTGCATCTAACGAGCAGAGTGTCGGGGCCAGGAGGCTGAGTACTCTCCTCACACCTTGCTAGGCCTCGGACTTTGGTACCTGTGACTTTAAGGGTTTGGAAACATCTCTTTTGGAGAAGGCAATGGCAGCCCACTCCAGTGCTCTTGCCTGGAAAATCCCATGGACGGAGGAGCCTGGTGGGCTGCAGTCCATGGAGTCGCAAAGAGTCGGACACGACTGAGCGACTTCACTTTCACTTTTCACTTTCATGCATTGGAGGAGGAAATGGCAACCCACTCCAGTGTTCTTGCCTGGAGAATCCCAGGGACGGGGAGCCTGGTGGGCTGCCGTCTATGGGGTCGCACAGAGTCGGCCACGACTGAAGTGACTTAGCAGCAGCAGCAGTAGCAAGCATCTCTTTTAAAAGCTGCATGATGTCATAATTTATGTAGCCGCTTTGTTGTTGAACATTTATGGTTGTTTCTATTTTTAATGTTTATAAACAGTTCTGTAGTGAATATCTTTCTGTATACAGCTTTGTTATTTCTACAGGCTGTTTCTACAGGATCACTAAGAGTAGAATTAGTGGATAAAGGATTATGAACGTTATTATAGATTATGATGCCCTTTTCCCCACAGGATGTGTAGTTCATATCCCACCATCAAGCTGTACATGCCCTTTAAAAAAAAAATCTGCTAATTTGATGGACAGGAGATTCTGCCCTGTTTAAATGTACGCTTCTTTGATTATACCTGAGGCTGAGGATCCATATATTTATCTCATGCTTCTCAGTTTAGTCACTCTAGGCTCCCTTGTGAATTATTGGTGCATACCTCTCGCTCATTGACTGCGGTCCTTCTCTCCTACTTGATTTACATGTGCTCAGGATGTTAATCTTTTGTCTTATTTGTTACTAACTTGGTTACGTCTTTAAGGACATGGAAGAGTTAGCCAAGAAATCAGGCTGGAGAAGGACACTCCCCATGTGGAGAAAGAGCAGGCCAGCCGTCAGGAAACTCCGGGTCTTCCTGTGTAGCGGGAGTCGGTGGCTCCTCCTGGACATGGTGCTTGGCCGGGTAGGGTCGAGGAACAGGGGTGCCCGGTCCGCGCTAATGCACTTGACCCTTATGGTAACAGTAAACCAGCAGGGGAAGCATGTCATGGGTTTACTTGCAGCTTCCCCCCAAGACTGAGAGCTTTTGGTCTCCAGGGTGGCTTTTCTGACGGCAACTTGACCTCCTCACTCCATGTCCTCCTCACTGGTCAGTGTCCTCCTCCTTAAATAACGAAGCTCAGTTGCTCCACTTGCGCTTAGTGCTTATGTCAGTAGCTGTCTCCTTCATAATGCTCTCAGCCACTCTTCCTAAGGCTTGCTTGGCACCTGAACTATTTGTAGCAAGACTTGAAGTACCGTCGGGAGACGAGATGATCTTTCTGCTCTTCGTGAGGCCAGTTTTTGTTCTTTTAAATGCCTTGCGAATGGATAGCAACTTGGCTTATAGCAGGTACAGTTGAAAATCATAGATTCTGTTCAGCTGTTTCCAGAACCTAGTTCTACCACTTACTGGGCATTTGATCTTGGCCATTTTTATTATCATTACCTCTGAGTTTAGTTTGTGCGTATTAAATCGGATAATGCGCATCCCATCCTGAGCACGGTCTCCTGTGCCTGGTCCCCGGGCCGTACATCCTAGACTCGTAGGTGTTATTTCTTGTCCCTTTGGACCCTCAGTACAGTTCGGCAAATGACTGGAAAACAGCTGTTTTCTTTGCAGATTTCTGAAAATAAAAATCTGAGGTTATACTTACCTCTGTTGCATTCATTATTACCAGCTTAGTGTTCTTTTTTATCCTTTCTGGAAGTGTTTTTCCTCTGACCTTGGAGTTCAGGGTTTTATAAGTACATATCTTGGCATAGTTGTCTGGTTATTAAACCTCCATGAACCCTCTTAATTTATCGTTACCACTTCTGAGACGTTTTCTCCCATTCCCACTAAACTGCCTACTCAGCCCAGTCTGTCCGTGCTTGCACCGTGGACTCTCAGGCCTCTTGGTGTCGTCTCCACTCTCAGCTGTGGCGGGGTCCCCGTGTGGACCACGCGTGTGGCGGGGTCCCCGTGTGGACCACGCGTGTCGCTGCCCACAGGAGGAGGCCAACAGCCTGCGGGTGGGGCGAGGCTGGAGAGCTGACCCCGGGGCGGCGACCGCACCCGTCGCCGTCTCGGTGCCCGCGTGCCCGCGCGTACAGCGCCCAGCCGCACCACAGTCCTCGCTTGTCTCTGCACGTTGAGGGCTAGTCGTCTGTGTCAAAGGAGGGAAGCCAGACGCCAACAGCTCTGAGGAGCCCATAACCTGAGGAGCATTTTCTGGAGTTCCGTGTGACTTGTCCAGAGTCGATTCACCTCCCTAAATCTGTTTGCTCAGTCATCCCAGCATAGGAATGGATGGGCCTGTGCCCAGAGCAGCGAGCAAAGGTGATTCTCCCCAGGGGCCCAGCAGACAGCTGATTCCTAGGGAAACTCTTGTGAATTCATTTAAAAGCATTGTTTCAGACACACTGACACATTTTCCTCTTTTTCCCTGAATTCATTTAGAACTTACGCCATCCGGAGGATAAGAGACGCCTTCAGAGAAAACAAGAATGTGAAGGATCCCGTAGAAATTCAAGCCCTAGTGAATAAAGCCAAAAGAGACCTGGGCATAATCCGTCGGCAGGTAGGATGGCCAAGAGCCTTGAGCTTTCCGCGTCCCCGAGACTGGGTGGCACGGCTTCGGTGTTTGTGAGTCGCACCCGGGATCACGAGACTCTCTTCCTCTTGCTCATGTGGACAGAGACGAGCTGTCCTGTCACTGAAGCAAGGCGTGCGCGAAGGAAGTGCCAGCTCTCCGCATCCCCAGAGCACACGGCCTCTGGGGAAGCTGGGTTCCCACACTTTACTAAACAATGGTGCTTTAAGTATGGGAGAATTTTTTAAAATTTCATCTCTTTGTTAGATGCATTACACATTGATACCCAGACGTATGTCAAAGAGTATAAATATATTCTACTTTTCCTAGTGTTTTAAGATCATAACTCAAGACCATGCTGCCCTTTTCCTGAGGACAGCATTATTGGCGATGAAGCTGAGTTTTGTTGCCATGTGGCAGCGTGTCCGCAGGTGTGAAACATAGCTGCGGGCGCCGCAGGACCCGGCGAGGGTTTTGTTTCCTCTTGCGGGAGAGCCGGCGGTCGCCTTGGCCTCTCACTCTGCTCTTCCTTGCGAGGTGGACGGGGCTGCAGCCGGGCCTCCGGGTGCGGTGACGTGTCCTTGTCTCTGCAGAATCGATCAGGGCACCAGAGGCAGAGCGGCCTGCTGTTCGCTGGTTTTCCCACCCTCTGAAAAGCCCTCCTTTCCGCTGTTTTTCTCTAATGCACCACGAGTTCCACCGTAAGGTCTGTTTCTGCTTCCGTTTGCTTTCCACTCTTCCTCTCAGTGAGTTTGTTTAGCTGTGGAAGGACACCCTTACATTTTCCTGAGACCTGTGAGCGTGTTAGAAGGGGCTCCTTTCTCATCGTCAGGAAATCCCAGCCTGGCTGACGTTATGTCGTATCGTGACTTGTGACATGTGTATCGGGATATATATTTACATCTCTGACTCTTCTTCATGCTTGACTCTACACCATTCATAAAGCAAGCAGTATTAAGGGCCGGTTTTCTTCTTATGTCAAAGTTAATAGTCTCGTTATGTTGCCTGCATCATAGAACAATCCCTTCTATAATAATCTTTCAGATTCTGATAGCTCTCTTTGAGTTCTGCAGTAATCTAGGAGTAGAATAACTTGGCCATTTTAAAGAAATGATCTTTAACTATAAAGGCATGAAGAGATAATAGGATCGTCAGAAAAAGAAGCTGGTCTGCAGATTTCCAAGGATGCAGATAGTGGCAGAGAAGTGAGTTGCCGTTTTGAAAACTCTAGATGGCCTTCCCGAGGCATCAGTGGGGGAGTTTTATGGGATCCTTTAGCACCAGAACTTGGAAAAACAAGCAGCCTGCATCCTTATTTTGCATAAATTCAGGAAGATGCAGTTTTTGGCATTTTCCCACCCAGAGGTTGGCAAGCGCCTCCAAAACAGACTGGTTTTCTCTTTTACTGTAAAGTTGCTCAGAGTAACTGCTGAGAAAAGGGGCCTGTACATAATCTTGCCACCATTTCTTGTGTTATATAATTGTCTGTGTCACTTCTCAGTTTGAAATGCTTTATTTAAAAAAAAATGGATAGACTGGCTCTCACCAGACATGCCCAGTGAATCCGCACAAACCAGTTTCAAACCCTAGGGCCGAGGGCCGGGCCGTCCCCAGGACAGCTGCCAGGCGCACCGTTCTCTATGGGGGGCGGGCGGGGGCGGGCAGGGGGCGTGCAGCCACTTCCGGGCGCAGGGCTTCTGTGTTAACCGGCAGAGCAGCAGGGGCCTCCCTGTCGCATCAAGACTGTGCCGAGTCCCAGCGTCACGCTGACCGGAGTCACCTTACGAGCTGCCAGCGTCTCCCTGAGCCGCCTGGCGCTGAGCCTTGGCCTCAAGGCCGTTGAGAAAGCGGCATCTGTGTATCTCCACCCGGCCCGCCTCCCTCCCTGCCCCAGGCGCTCTGTTCTCCACAGGCAGCTGGGTGAGCCTCTGAAAAGGAAGTCAGCAGGTGACACGCCTGCCCGAGACCCTCCAGGGGTCGTCTGCCCCACCTGCAGCATCCGGGTGACGCCCTTGCTGCCCCTGCCGCCACCCCCTCCCCGAGCCTGACCCTCTTGGAGGCCCGGTCCCCCTCGTGTGGAGCAGGCTCCCCAGGCCTTCCCGGAGCTGGGCTCCCCTTGTCAGGCCGGGCTTCACTCCGATGGCTTCAGTCACAGGGAGTCAGTCAGTGATACCGGGCGACGCCCTCAGGCAGCTGCGGTGCTCAGTCGGGAGGGCCAGCCCGGCTCCTCGCTGTTTGGGGGCTGAATGAATACTCGGTGTTTGTCGCCTGAGGCCGCGGCCCTCGGTCCAGGGTGTGTGCCACCAGAAGCGTGCGATCACCCCGGCTGCCCCGAACCCGCGTGAGCCGTCAGGTGGTCCGTGGGAGGAGTGAGGGGACCCGGTGACCTGAGGCATACCCCCAGAGCCGCAGCGATCCCCACGTCACGTGCGCCTCCACGGGGCGCTCCACTCCGACGGAGACCGGCCGCCAGGCGCGCACCTCGGTGGGGCGGCTCTCAGACCGGGATGGCCTCCCGACGCGGCCCGCCTCCTGCCCCCGTCCTCGCAGAGGGTCTCAGCTCTGACGCTGATGACGCCCCTGTCGCACGGTGAGATTCTGCAGTTTTGACAGAAGTCTCCGAGGAAAGATTTCTTCTGATTGTCTGGGCACAGAGAATCCGAGGTGCGAGAAGGCAGGATGCCCTGTCTCGGGGCGCCCAGCCAGACATGCACTCAGGCCTCCGTTCCTGAGGGCAGACTCAGAAGGTCCAGGACATGAGCTCCTGAGTCAGGAGGAATGGAAGGATCTAGATACTTTCAAGTCCTCTCCCAGTGTTGTTCCCCAGACATTTAAGGACTGCATCGTCCTAGCCCATCCTGCCCTCAGAGGTCATCTTTCCTTCATGTGCCGAGACGTTTAGTCTTCACGTGGCCACCCCAGGGATTCCAGCAGCATCAGCAGCTCACACCAGCCTTCCCCACGGCCCCTAGGGGTGACTCTCCTTCCCCACAGCCCCTAGGCGTGACTCTCACTGCAGGAGGCACGTGCAGGGCAGAGTTCCTCTGCACAAGCACCTCGGGCTCCTTTCCCTCACTGTCCGTAACTGTGGCCCACGGACTGGAAGCCGGCCGGCCGCCGCTTCTTCTTTGTTGTGGACACGCTGTTGTGGACCACCCCTCCCCTAACCCCAGGCCCCTCTCTCCACCACCTCTCCCCTAACCCCAGCCCCTCTCTCCACCACCTCTCCCCTAACCCCAGCCCCTCTCTCCACCACCTCTCCCCTAACCCCAGCCCCTCTCTCCACCACCTCTCCCCTAACCCCAGCCCCTCTCTCCACCACCTCTCCCCTAACCCCAGGCCCCTCTCTATCCACCACCTCTCCCCTAACCCCAGGCCCCTCTCTATCCACCACCTCTCCCCTAACCCCAGGCCCCTCTCTATCCACCACCTCTCCCCTAACCCCAGGCCCCTCTCTCTCCACCACCTCTGCCCTAACCCCAGGCCCCTCTCTATCCACCACCTCTCCCCTAACCCCAGGCCCCTCTCTATCCACCATCTCTCCCCTAACCCCAGGCCTCTCTCTCTCCACCACCTCTCCCCTAACCCCAGGCCTCTCTCTCCACCACCTCTCCCCTAACCCCAGGCCCCTCTCTATCCACCACCTCTCCCCTAACCCCAGGCCCCTCTCTATCCACCACCTCTCCCCTAACCCCAGGCCCCTCTCTCTCCACCACCTCTCCCCTAACCCCAGGCCGCTCTCTTTCCAGCTGCCTGTGTCCTCTTGCATCCTGTACAGCACAGACATTCGCCCACTTTTCTATAAACTCTGTTTCCAGATAAAATGGTTTCATAAACACAGCTTAAGCCTGGCAGCTTGTTTGAGTTCTTCCTCTGCTGAAAGCAGGTCCCGGACTAGCCCCTGCTAAACCTGGCTTCCCTGTCTGCTTCTCAGGTGAGGTCAGAAAAGCGGGAGAGGCCCTTCGCGTGGGTGCCAGCGGCGCCAGGATGGTGCGCGGAAGCCAGCCGAGTGAGGGACCCGGGCACGCGGCTCTCACCGTCTGGGCCATGGAGAAGTCACGGGAACGTTCTGCCTGAAACGTCAGCAGAGATCTGGGTGGTTCATGCCAGACAGAGAAGCAAGAGTGTCAACCAGACTCTGCTTTCCTCTTTGTTCTTTTCCCCATTTTGCTGTTCTATTTATTCCTTCTGATCCCTCTGTGTAAGTCGTTCATTAGACTGTCATCATCCCCAAGTTAGAGCTCCATGCTCTAAGGATTGTAAGCCTTAGGATATGCCACACCCTTAGGACTGTAAGCAGCAGTAACCAGCCTTCTTTTGTAAGGCTGTTTGCTGTACTCCGTCGCCTGCAGGGAGGGTGGTGCCCAGCCTGGGTAGCTCACAGAGATTGTGAGAAATCACAGAGAAAGCATTTCCCCAGCTTTCTGAAGCAGAGTTGTGTCCCTGGCCTGATAGCCCTCGCCTGTGGGAGAAGCGGCAGCAGGAGCCCCTCCCACAGCGCTGGCTGAGCAGGCCCTGTGCCCGCGTACCTGTACTCGGCCGCTATTTCCTTGAGTGTCAGAGTCACGATTATGACTTCAGGAGAATCCAGCTGAATCTTCAGTGTGTAGCACCTTTTTGTTCAAACCTGGTGAAAACTAAAATGTCTGTGCCAAGGTTGGGGGTGCGTTCAGCTGTGTGCTGCTCTCAGCGTTCACCAGCATGTGCCCTGGGACAGCGCCCCTTCAGCTCTGCCGGGGTCCGAGCCGAGCGGGCTGACAGGTTCCCAGCCCCTCACTCGTGCGTGTAGGCTGGCGATTGAGCACTGGACTTACTTCCAAAGGATGTTTGCTTACTGAGCCAGTAATGCGTTATTCATGTGTCCAGCTCAGCAGGGTTTGTGTAACTTAAGTATTGAGATGAAGACGTATATTGTTAATATATTGTTCTCAAGAGGAGAAGGAGACGACAGAGGATGAGATGGCTGGATGGCATCACTGACTCGATGGACATGAGTCTGAGTGAACTCCAGGAGTTGGTGATGGACAGGGAGGCCTGGCATGCTGCAATTCATGGGGTCACAAAGAGTCGGACACGACTGAGCGACCGATCTCTGATCTGATTGTTAACTGTAAGCTGTAGTTACAACCTGAGAAGGTCAGCTGGATATCCTGTCTTCTAATTCTGGATAACAAGATGTTGGAGTTATACCATTATTGTCAGCAGCTGTTTAGTGATGACAAGATTCCATACCACGTTAGCTGTTCTTTAAGGAAGCAATTCAGATAGTGGCTGTATCAGACCCAGAACTGTGGACCTGCTGCTGTGCGCGATTCAGGGCGGACGCTTTGCACAGCCACTGAAGACACCAGGAAGGGGGTTGATGACATGGGTGGCAGCCTGCTTGCTAACCCGAATGTCATCCTGCAGACGGCCTGAGAAGGTGGGCGTTTTGCCCACAGGTCTTGTGGGAAGGGCAGTGCTGCGCGTTTCCTGTCCTCTGGCTCACTCTTAGCTGAAGCACTGTTCTGGTAGTGTCAGACGAATCTCTAAAGTTTATTTGGCAATCGTTTTGATGGAGGAGAGGGAAGTCATCTGTAGATGCTGCTACTGCTGCTGCTAAGTGGCTTCAGTCGTGTACAACTCTGTGCGACCCCATAGACAGAAGCCCACCAGGCTCCGCTATCCCTGGGACTCTCCAGGCAAGAACACTGGAGTGGGTTGCCATTTCCTTCTCCAATGCATAAAAGTGAAAAGTGAAAGTGGAGTCATTCGGTCCTGTCCGACTCTTAGTGACCCCATGGACTGCAGCCCACCAGGCTCCTCCGCCCATGGGATTTTCCAGGCAGGAGTACTAGAGTGGGGTGCCTGCCTTCTCGGATCTGTAGATGAGGGGCATTTAAAATACACAGAAAGAGTTACACATCATTCACAGTATCCAAGAGGTAGAAGCGACCCAAATTCCCACTGATGGATAAACAACAAAACGTAGTGCTTACGTGCAGGGGAATGTTACTCAGTCTTAAAAAGAAGGAGACTGACACAGGCTACAAGGTGTATGGACCTACAAGCCTGCGCTCAGTGCACTAAGCCAGACGCAGAAGGACCGGCACTGCCTGATTCCCCTCGTGTGAGAGTCCTCACGGGGCCAAGCGCAGAGACGGGGAGGAGGGTGGTGGCGGCAGCCAGGGGCTGGGGCATGGAAAGGGGAGTTAGTGTTTAAATGGGTGTAGTCTCAGGTTTTCAGGGTAAAAAAGTTCTAGAGATGTGTTTTACAACAGTGTGAATGTGCTTAACACTATTGAATTACTAATATACACTTAAAATTAGTCAAGATAGTAAATTCTTAATTTTTTCACAATAAAAAATTCTCTCTTCTCCTCATTTTATAACCAATTTTATAACCAACCATCAATTTTTCTTAATTGAGAAAAATAAAATGAAGTGTTTCAGACACTGACTGATATTTGAGGGTCCTTTGGAGCTTGAACTTCAAGCCTTCAGTCTCATGTCTATAAAATCAAAGGATCATACTGTAGCTCCAAGGCTCCTTCCAGTTCTGAAATGCCGTGGTTCAACATTTCACATCAGTATCTGTCCCCTTCTTGAGTATTTGCAGAAGCTACGGATACATTTCAGGGTAAATTACTATCTGTCCAGCTTTCCTTGACCATTTTTCACCAGGATCTTAACTCTCCAGAGTTTAGGTTCCAGGTGAGCAAAGTTGAAAGCCAGCCATGTACTTGTGCCATCAGAAATTCCAAAAACTTCTCCTGGTCTGAACTTTCCGCTACAGAAAAAGTTTAAAAAAAAAAAAAAAAGGATTGTTTAATTAGTGTTGCTTGTGCCTCTGCTGCTAAGCTTCCTTTCCGGTAAAGACACGTCACTGGTACTGAGCATATTTTTGAGGAGAACATTTTCCTTCAATGAAGATGGCAGCAGCAGGTGAGGAGCATCACCCACAGGCTGGAGGATGGGAGCACTCCCCCAGGAGCATCAGCCGGATGCTGCTTTCTGTTTGATTGACCCCTCCCTGCTCCCTGCCAGCGTCTCCGGGACTTTGATCCCTCTCTGCCAGACAAGTCACATACACACTGAACTTTAGCGATTCCAGACCCCCGTTTCCTTCCCTGTTTATCAAGCGCCCATTCTGTGCCATATAATTATGAATCGATTTTGTAAGTTTTTAGAGGCAGAGTTGGGATGGAATTAAGAGGTCCGTCAGAACCTCACAGAAGCTGTTTCTGACTTTGATGCTTCTGGAGGGAAGCCAGGCCTCTCCATTCCAGATACAATCTGTTCACTCGTTTCACAGAACAGAACATGGAGTTGAGAGGCGTAGCCCAGGGGTACTTTACCCTGTGCTTCTGTAGATAAACCAAGATTAGATCAAAAGCTCAATCTACATATTAAAAAAGATAACAATGAAGCAGTCAGAGGCAACGGAGATTTATATACTCTGTCTTGGACTTGAATAAAGTCCTCTGGAAGTCTACATGAACTTATGAACAATGACCAGAATTGCCCCCTAAGTGGACCCTGTGTCTTTGGAAAGGTGAAATGTTTCTATAGGGATAAAAGGTTCCCCAGCGTTCTGAGAAGGTTTCAGAAAGCAGAGCAGTGAGAGGCTTGTTTATTTTATAGTTTTTTCAGCCTGTTCAGTATATAGTTCCTCTGCAGCTTAAAAGGAGAAGGCAATGGCAACCCCCTCCAGTACTCTTGCCTGGAAAATCCCATGGACAGAGGAGTCTGGCAGGCTGCATTCAATGGGGTCACTGGGAGTTGGACACAACTGAGTGACTTCACTTTTTTTCACTTTGATGCATCGGAGAAGGAAATGGCAACCCACTCCAGTGTTCTTGCCTGGAGAATCCCAGGGACGGGGGAGCCTGGTGGGCTGTCATCTGTGAGGTTGGACACGACTGAGGTGACTTAGCAGCAGCACCTTAAAAAAAAAAGACTTCTGCATGCAAGAATTTAAACCAGTGTCCTCTCAGCTTTTTCTAGAAATGCCTCAAGTCTGGGGCCATCGTGTTTCCCCACAGTTGCCATTCTTCTAGAACAAATGCCTCTCAGTTGGAAATCACTCATTAAACTCGCTTCCCTCCCCCAGGGTTGACACGCATTGAACAGGACTCCACGTGCTTTTAGAGGAAGCCTGCCTCACCCCTGACCTTTACGCACAGTGATGGCTTTTCTGCACCCATGCGTGTGTGAACGCACAAGAGCTCACACAGCAGTGCTGTTTGGAGAAAACTGTGGCATGAGTTTCCTTTGGGAATTTTTATCTTGGTGTCTGTCCTTCTCCCGTTTGGTCTAGCCGATGAGTCTCCTAGTCTAGTCGGCCAAACCTGCTCACTCTTGAATTCCACAAGAAGCTGTTTCGTTGTGAAGCGCCTTAAGTGGAAGCAGATACTAACAGCTCTGGAGCAGAAAGAACACTGACCTCACAGGCAGGAGGTGGACGGGCTCATCTCCGCTCTGACAGTAACTGACTGTGGGACCTGGGCGGGTGGAGAGGGCTGCCTTGGGTCCTGCGTCTGTGGGGAGTTGGCTTTATTGGTGAAGGTGGCGGTGGTGGGTGCTCGTCACCAGCGTGGGTTCGTCACACCTCCCTGGACACCGACGGACACCATGTCTCACCCGAGCGCTTAGAATGCCCACCAGCAGCCTTGTGAGGTATCCCGTGTTCGATGCGGAAGTTCAGACGGGGTGTGTGTGGATAGCTCTCCCAGGGACACAGAGTTAGGAGGAGGACAGCCCGTGGCTGTTGGGCAGTTCTCAGAAGAGGGGTCACACGCGCTGGCCTTATCTCCTCCAAAGGTGAACGAACGCTGGAGGTGGGAGGAGGCGGCCAGGTGTGCGTTCCTCCTCTACTGGCTCTCAGCACTCTCCCTGGAAGGCAGCAGTTCCACTGTAGGCTCATGAACAGCTTATCCCTCAGCCTGGTCTCCTTGCTCACTTCTCAGAAAACTCTCGCCTGTCCGCCTTCAAAGGGAAGGAGCAGCATGGAGCCCCTGTCGGGCAGGGTCTAGGTCGGCCGCCTTGTGTGAGAGCCCCTGCTCTCGGGTCTGGGCCCGCAGCCCCATTGGGCTTCCGGAGCGGTTGCCCTGCTGACCTCCTGCAGAGCCCGCGTGTCGCCTTCCTCCCCACGATCCTTGCCGCCGTCATCATCCATCTGCGCCGTGCTCGCACCAAGGCTCCCCACAAGCCCACAGGGCACGGTGCCCCCTCACCGAGCAGGGGACAGAGGGGCCGCGCACGTCACTCTGTGTTTCTGTCCCAGGTTCTCTGGGCAGCGGCGAGCTGACGACCTGACGACCCCGCCCAGCTCGAGTGTGAGAACCGGGCCTCGTTTCTCAGCTCTGGATATCTGCCTTTGGTGGGTTTTACCTGCGTGTATGTGAAGGGCGGTTTCACCGATGATCACACACAGTCACGTGTCTGTTCACTCAGAGACATAACTAGGAGTCGCAGGGAAGAGGAGAGGCTTCGAGCAAGATGCACCTAAATTCAAATCCTGACACTCATCAACCTGCTCTCTCCTCGGTCAGGGTATTTAATCACTCTTAAGACTTGATCGTCACTCAGAGTGTCTCCTGAAGCCCAGGGAACACCATTCCTGAGTGAAGGCTAGTCTTGTCCCTGCTGCGTATTTGAAATGCCAGAACCAAGGGATGTGTCACAAATGCTCTCTTGTCCCCAAACCTTGTAATTAAGGCTGTCATTTCATAGATTGGTCAGTTATAAATAATTGAAAGGCTCTAAAAAGTCTCTGAAATGGGGCCCGATAATAATCTTAGCTTTATTCAATAATGCTGATGTGCAGTTTAAATTAGTCTTTTACATAGATGATTCTTCTTCAAGCATGTCCTCTTCATAGAGCCTAGCAAGTGCTTCTCTTTTCCTCCCCCCCCCATCTCGCCTCCAACCCGAAGTTGCATAGAATCCCCTTCAGTTCACTTCAGTCACTCAGTCGTGTCCGACTCTTTGCGACCCCATGGACTACAGCATGCCAGGCCTCCCTGTCCATCACCAATTCCCAGAGTTTATTCCAACTCAAATCCATCGAGTCGGTGATGCCATCCAACCATCTCATCCTCTTTTGTCCCCTTCTCCTCCCACCTTCAGCCTTTCCCAGCATCAGGGTCTTTTCCAATGAGTCAGTTCTTCACATCAGGTGGCCAAACTATTGGAGTTTCAGCTTCAACATCAGTCCTTCCAATGAATATTCAGGACTGATTTCCTTTAGGATAGACTGGTTGGATCTCCTTGCAGTCTAAGGGACTCTCAAGAGTCTTCTCCAACACCACAGTTCAAAAGCATCAATTCTTCAGTGCTCAGCTTTCTTTATAGTCCAACTCTCACATCCATACATGACCATTGGAAAAACCATAGCTTTGACTAGACGGACCTTTGCTGGCAAAGTAATGTCTCTGCTTTTTAATATACTATCTAGGTTGGTCACGGAGAAGGCAATAGCACCCCACTCCTGTGCTCTTGCCTGGAAAATCCCATGGACAGAGGAGCCTGGTAGGCTGCAGTCCATGGGGTCTCGAAGAGTCGGACACAACTGAGCGACTTCACTTTCACTTTTCACCTTCATGCATTGGAGAAGGCAATGGCAACCCACTCCAGTGTTCTTGCCTGGAGAACCCCAGGGACAGCAGAGCCTTGTGGGCTGCTGTCTATGGGGTCGCACAGAGTTGGACACGACTGAAGCGACTTAGCAACAGCAGCAGGTTGGTCATAACTTTTCTTCCAAGGAGCAAGCATCTTTTAATTTCATGGCTGCAGTGAATTGGCTTTTAATTTCACCATCTGCCGTAATTTTGGAGCCCAAGAAAATAAAGTCTGTCACTGTTTCCACTGTTTCCCCATGTATTTGCCATGAAGTGATGGGACCAGATGCCATGATCTTAGTTTTCTGAATGTTGAGTTTTAAGCCAACTTCTTCACTCTCCTCTTTCACTTTCGTCCAGAAGCTCTATAGTTCTTCTTTGATTTCTGCCATAAGAGTGGTGTCGTCTGCATGTCTGAGGTTATTGATATTTCTCCCGGCAATCTTGATTCCAGCTTGTGCTTCATCCAGCCCAGTGTTTCTTATGATGTAGTCTGCATATAAGTTAAACAAGCAGGGTGACAATATACAGCCTTGACGTACTCCCTTCCCAATTTGGAACCAGTCTGTTGTTCCATGTCCTGTTCTAACTGTTGCTTCTTGACCTGCATACAGATTTCTCAAGAGGCAGGTCAGATGGTCTGGTATTTCCATCTCTTTCAGAATTTTCTAGAGTTTCTTGTGATCCACACAAAGGCTTTGGCATAGTCAATAAAGCAGAAGTAGATGTTTTTCTGGAACTCTCTTGCTTTTTCGATAATCCAACAGATGCTGGCAGTTTAATCACTGGTTCCTCTGCCTTTTCTAAAATCAGCTCGAACATCTGGAAGTTCACGGTTCACGTACTATTGAAGCCTGGCTTGGAGAATTTTGAACATTACTAGCGTGTGAGATGAGTGCAATTGTGTGGTAGTTTGAGCATTCTTTGGCATTGCCTTTCTAGTCTGTCAAAACCTGAGGCAGCATCACCAGCAAGTTCACGAGCCAGTGGGCTTCGTCTGGAAAAGGTGAGGAGTTGGGTGCCTTGCTTTCCAAGACCCTGACAGCACAGGAGTTCCTTCTATGACTCTGCTCTCTATAACACACCTTGTTGAGGTTGGAGTGGAGCTTCCTTCATGGTGTTAATCTGCACTCACTCAGCCGAGCGTGTCCCAGGGTCTCCTGCACATACATGGATGTGCCCTCAGAGCTCAGTGCACACCCGTCACTGCGCACGGGCCAGCCTGCTCCTGACCCTGCCCACTGCAGACAGCCGTTGAGGCCAGCTTCCTCCCGCGGGCGTGCAGGGGTACAAGGCCCCCCCTCCATGCCTGATGTTCTCTGATTCTGAAAGTAATTGATGGTGATAGTTAGATCCCAGAAGCATACCTGTGAATGCTGGATTTTGACCAAGGTGAGGTTTGCCACTGACCCTCTGCATTTACTGAATTGACTTGAAACAGCTTGGCTGCCAGGTGTCACAGGCAGCCTGTCGCGTTGACGTGGGCCGTGGCTCGCAGCCTAAGTTATGTAACGGTGGTTCCCACTGTCGGCTGCGGCCTCGGGGCCAAGTCCAGAAGAGCCCTTGGCTACACTTCGCAGAAGCTTTTAACACCGAGCGATGGCAGGGACGTGGCGGGGATCACGGCGGCTTTTGGGGACCTATGAGCTGTGACAGAAGCCACCCTTCACACAGATGACAGACCGCGGATACCTCGTCACCAGGGAGACATCCTTTACTGGACCGGACAGGTCTTCCCAGAGGAGTGGGGTGAGGAGGGGAGACTGGAAGAGAGCACAGATCCTGTGTCTGGCTCTGATCCCGATGTGTCTCAGCCGAGCAGGCTCAGCACACGCGTTTTCAGTGACTCTCAGCTGTTGTGTGAAGTTTGCAGCTGTCCCTGTAGCTGCCGTGTTTTTCTTGCCATGATTGTATAGCAGTTAGTACTCTGCATTGTGTGTGGCTGTCCCTGCTTTTCTTAATAATTAAGTGCTTTTCTTACTGAAAACATGTTTTAAAGGGAGCCCATGTTTCCCTCTCGGCCAGCAACTGTGCTTGTTCTCTGCTGGGCAGTTTAGAGAGCCGTTAGGCAGCAACGTGGCCGCTGGTAGGGGTCCCGCTCGCTGGTGGCCGGCCGCCCCCCTGTTGACGGACTGCTCTATCAGATAGGCGGAAGCAACCCCCTCTGCCAGGACAAGAAGATCCGGCAAGAGCCAGAGCAGTGGCACAGTGCCCCGCCCGTGGGAGACACTGCAGTGCCAGCGTCCCAGGGACACATCCCGGTTTGGTTTCAGATCCTGGCCGTGCAGGATGCACGCCTTCTCTGCATGCACACCCAAGCCTTCATTCATGCACACGGCCTCAGTGTCGTGCCAGTCAGACCCTCCCGAGTGCATCTCAGTTGACGTGGCCTCGTGTCCAGTATGGAAGGGCCTCTGTTTCCTGGCCGCCCGCCTTCCCCGGTCCTCCGGGGCTTCGAGGTGTGTTGACGGGCGCTGTTCTAACTGCCTGTGTCAGAGCTCTTCGGGAGCCTCATCAGTCTGTGCGTCTCTAATTGACATCAATAATGCGTTTGCATCTGTCAATACTCCCTAATCGCCGGGTTATAAACAGTGGAGCTTCTGTGATAAGTCATTCCCACAGCTATCTTCAGACATTAGGGCTTAAGGCTCCTGTCAATATTTTGATGTGCTATAAATTGTTTCTATGAGGATATTTTTCTCTTATGAGAAACGGGGAGCTGTGCAGCAAGAGACAGAATTAAGTCAGTGTCACCGCGTGAAATCTAGTTGCAGAGGCAGAGCATTCCAGTAGAAACACAGGACAGCTGTGTGCCAGGCCAGCACGGTGCACTGCGGTAAAGCTGCGTGGAGTCACCGTGCCCGTGAATGAACGCTGTGAGTCCCTGAGGGCGACATGCGTGCCAGGGCCCTGCCCGAGGAAGGGAGTTGGACCAAACAGTGGCAGATGTTCCAGGAAGGAGGACGTGTTATCATCAGCTCGTTTTTCCGAAGAGGAAGCTTGCTCGAGTCAAGTGGTGACTCTGAGGCTGGGTCTCACCCCCAGGGCTGGTGGCGTCCATGGCTGGACTCTTGGCCTTTTAGGGACCAGCTCGACCAAACCCAAAGAGGGAGACCCAGTGTCAGAGCACCGACTCCACGGTGTCTGTTACGCAGCCAGAGGCTCCGGATGTCTGGCTTGGGAAAAGATGCATGTGGAAGTCTGTCCCCTGTCACCTGCGGGAGGGTTAGCCCTGGGGTCTGTGCATCAAGCATCGAAGCCAGTCCTCTGACCTGGCGGGAGGAACCACTGTGACCCACAGCCACGCCGTCCCCAGCAAGTCCCGGGTCAGCCACCAGCCACTGCCCCTGGGCAGGTCACTAGGCCGCCGTTTGTGCCCCTGTCCTCAGTCACAACGGGAGTGACGGCCATACCTGCTTAGTAAGGCTGTTGAGGGTTCATTGAGTTAAGCGGAACAGCGCTTCCGGTGATCCTGGGCTTGTGGGGTGTGTATTAGAGGGTTTGCTGTTGTTTCAATGTGAAGCCAAACTAGGTGTGCAGAAGAGGGCTCTGAAAACCAGTCAGTCTCTGTCCGTTATTCCTGCAGCTCTTTATGTGCTAGACACTCTTCCAGACAGTAGGATACAGCAATAAATGATAATAAATGAGACAGGTCCTGTCCCTGCCCCTTCCCCCGTGAAGCTCACATTCCGTGTTAGAGAGAAAGGAAGTTACCATGTGAATCAGTGAAACACCCGTTCAGCACATGAACAAGCCATGTTGAGAGGTGAGCCCCCAGCCCTTCCCTTGAGACCACTGAAGACATCCCAGCTGAAGCCAGCTGAGGCCCTTGTGAGGAGAGGCTCCTCCTGGGGGCTTTCGTGGTGTTCCTAACGTCCCTCTGCAAAAGAAGGTTAATTTAACATGCCTCATATGGCAGCACAGGAGCACGTGTCGTAATTTAAAAACAAAGATACATTAAGGCTACATGCATGAACTTTTTTTGCTAGTGACATTACCAACTTAAAAAGCTTAAGGTCTCTCACCAGAAGCTGTACCCAAACACCCTCGCCCCTGGGCCTTGCTCCCCACCCCTGGAGCTGTCCCACCCACCTCACGGCCCCTGACTCGTCATCCTGTTCAGGTGGAAGTGATGCCCTTTAGATGTCGTTCATTTAAAAGCCTGTGGGAAGCGAACTCCTGTTCACTCAGCAAAGGAAACAGACCGTGTCTGAGAGGTGGACATATCACTCATGGCTGTGAAGTTAGGCTTCCATGAGCTCTGCGTTTTGACTGAAGTGACTTCTTGGTTTATTAGTGTTGGGGCAGGAATCAACACTTCTCTATATGTTAAAATCCTCGCTCTAATCTCATAACACCCGTGGTACTTGGTGACAGCATGGATGATGTTTGCAGATTTAACTTTGAAGAGGTTCACTGTGCACCTTCTAAGCGCGTGCTCCACTCAGCTGCCAGGGTAGGCACCTAAGACAGCTCACGGGCTGACGTTAAAACTCGTCGCTCAGGCGTGTTTTTTCTGAATGAAAAGTAGCGTATCACTCTTCTCTGGATGGTTTTCTCCTTTAAAAAATTATTTTACTGGAACTTGAGCGGCTTATGTAAAAGAATGAATATTTTGCCTTTCACTTAATTTCACCAACGCTGACGTTAGGTTGCAGACCTAACCCTATCTCTGTAGATGTCAGCGGTGTCTTCTTAGGACAAGGACATGTGTCTGCCGTCTCAGGGCACTGTTTTCACACCTCAGATCTGAGCATCGGTGAGTGCTGGCTGACTCACAGTCCGTTTTCACACCTCCAGCCGCCCCACCTTCATAACTGCCTCTGAGCCAGAACCCATTCAGGCCTCAAGAGGTGCATGCACGGAAGAGGTATAGGCACGTCTTAAGTCTCCTTTGATGAGGAAGAGACCCTCTGCCTTTTTTTTTTTTTTTTTCATGATATTGGCATATTTAGTCTAGACTATTGCCTGTCTGAATCTGTCGGTGTGTCTCTGTTATTACACTTGGAACAAACCCTTCGGCAGGAACCCTGAGTGGGTGGTGAGGCTCCTCCCTTTCTGGCCCTCAGTTGATGAGGCTCCTCCCTTTTCGGCCATCAGTAGCCCATCTTAGTGGGTGGTGAGGCTCCTCCCTTTCCGGCCGTCAACGCCCACAACGCCGCTGGAACTGTTACTGGTTTGTGCTCAGTTTGATCCTTTGTTAAAGTGGAGGCGAGATATTTCCATGACAAACATCCCGTTTCTCTTCGTGATTAATAAATAAACGGTTCCCCATCAGCCTTTGACCCAGTGGTTTCCAGACCCATTAACGCGCCTTGCCTGAATCAGTTACTACCTCGTGGTTGCAAGACGGTGACTTGTCTAATTCTCTTATAACCTCCTTGGCTTCTCCATATCACTTGGGGGCCCTTTTTAATGGCCATAAGCCTCAGTTACAGTCAGGTATGTTTCTTCGTCATCTGTCTTGATTCTCCCAGTTTAGCAAACGCATGATCTTAGCCCAGGACTCAGAGGGCTCCCTCCTGACCGACTCTGGGGGTTTATCTTGGAGTCAGGTTCCGCCCCAGGTGTCACATGGCTCCACCGTTTCTCCCGGAGGCCTGGGGATCGGCCTGACGTCAGAAGGCCGGGCTTCCGTGAACTGCCCGTTGGCAGCTGTTCAACCTGCCTGGAACTCGGACGTGAAGGAAGTGGAGACATGGGCTCGCCTTCATAGCTCCCTGGGAATCACAGCCGCGCACGGGGCTTCCGGCCTCTTCACCTGAGGTCTGGCCAGCATCTCACGTGACTCGGGTCTCTTTTGCCTCGTGATTTCTTTTTATCACTCCCAGTATTTTATGTTAGAGCTTACCATGATGTGTTTATCTCCCAAATGTTGACAATTATTCTGTTTCCTTTTTCTCCCTCTCCTGTTAGAGATATTGTGGCTGTAAAAACCTTCACGTACATTCCTGGTTGTTTTCTTAAGACAAACTTCTAAAATGAAGATTATCAGGTCAAAGTTTGCCTGTGTTTTAGGGTAAAAGCATAATGCCTTATATCTGGTATCACCCCCAGGAATGTGCCCGCCTCGAGCAGACAGAGGTCTCCGGGCTTCGGTAAGCCGTGGGCCGGGGCTCAGAAGCTTCAGTCCTCTCGGCCGAAGCCTTGGCCCTTCTGCCCGACGCCTCCCCACACGGCCCTCTGAGGCCCCTCTGGCCCCTTCAGTCTGCGGTTTCAGGTGCGGCTTTAATCCGGATGAGCACCTGTGAGACGACGAGGGGTTTTTCCATTATTTGTCAATCACAATGTGTGTGATCTCAGCGTGGAGGTCCATTTTTCAGGGGCAGGGTATGTGATCTCAGCGTGGAGGTCCATTTTTCAGGGGCAGGGTGGGGTGTCTCACGTTCATAACCGGTTCCTGCAGCTCTTCTGCCGCCTCAGCACATGGGGAGCCCTCCCCCCACAGTTGGTTGTTCACGCGTTTGTACTCCCGGAAGCAGAACAGGAGCGACCGGAGGGTGACGGCGGTTCTAGAACTGCACTTGGGGTTTGAATTTTCCCTTCTCAGAGGTACATCGGTCCAGCTGCTGTGATGTAACGTATCTGAAGTTAGGCCTGTGACTGATCAAGCCGCAGCTCCGAGCCGGCTCCTCCACATGGGCCCCTGGAGGTCAGCATGACACGGGGCCCTGGACTTTGCCCTTGGGACTCCAGCCCAGGAACATCCTCCGTCAGGGACGGCAGCCCAGACGATTTTTTTTTTAAATCTTTCTTTCAGCTGGGATAGAACATGTTTGCCAGTAAATTCTTTTATTGAGGAAAAGATGGGCGTTTTGAGGTCCGTGAAGCCCACAGCTGCCCTTCTGCCCTGCCGCTGAGGCAGCAGCTGACGCCATCTGCTCCATTCGTTCCAAGCGCACACTGGGAGGCGGCTGAGACCTGGCACGGAGGTTTGTGTTTGTTTTTTTTTAAACTGAATTGTGTCCCAGAAAAGAGTCTGACCCAAAAGGCTTCCAAAGGTGTCAGAGGAAGGGGACTAACTTCAAAATGATGTTTTCTGGCATCTGATGCTCTCAGTCACGTGAGAAGCGGTCAGGTTAGCATGCTGTGTGTACGTGCACATGTGTGTTTATGTGTGTATATTCGGCTGGGAGGGGATAATTTTAAAAACATCTGCTTCATAAACTACACTAAAGACTTTGACTGTGTAGGTCACAGCAATCTGTGGGAAATTCTTCAAGAGATAGGAGTCCCAGACCACCTCACCTCTCTCCTAGAAACCTGTATGCGAGTCAGGAAGCAAGTGAGAACCGGTCATGGAACAATGGACTGGTTCAGAATCGGGGAAGGAGTACAACAAGGCTGCATGTTGTCAGCCCGCTTATCTAACTCATATGCAGGGGCTTCCCAGGCGGCCCCGTGGTAAAGAGTCTTTGTGCCAATGCAGGGGACACAGGTTTGATCCCTGGGTTGGAAAGATCCCATGGAGAAGGAAATGGCAACCCACTCCAGTATTCTTGCCTGGGAAATCCCATAGACAGAGGAGCCTGGCAGGCTACAGTCCATGGGGTCACAAAAGAGTTGGACACACTTAGTAACTAAACAAGAACAACAAACAGGACATCCTGCAAAATGCTGAGCTGAATGAATCACAAGCTGGAATCAAGATTGCCAGGAGAAATATCAGCAACCTCAGATATGCAGATGATAGGATTCTGATTGCAGAAAACAAAGAGGAACTGAAAAGCCTCTTGAAGGTGAAAGAGGAGAATTAAAAAGCTGGCTTGAAACTCAGCGTTAAAAAAATGAGATCATGCTATCCTTGGCATCCTGCCCCTTTACTTCATGGCAAACAGAAGGGGGAAAAGTGGAGATTGTGACAGATTTTATTTTGCTGGGCTCCAAAATCACTTCAGTCAGTGACTGTAGCCATGAAATTAAAAGACACTTGCTCCTTGGAAGAAAAGCTATGACAAACGTAGGTGGCATATTAAAAAGCAGAGACATCACTTGGCTGACAAAGTATAGTCAAAGCTGTTTTTTCCAGTAGTCGTGTATGGATGTGAGGGTTGGACCATTAAGAAGGCTGAGCACCAAAGAATTGATGTTTTCAAATTGTGGTGCTGGAAAAGATTCTTAACAGTCCCTTGGATTGCAAGGAGATCAAACCAGTCAATCCTAAAGGAAATCAACCCTGAGTATTCATTGGAAGGACTGATGCTGAAACTGAAACTCCAGTACTAGGCCAGCTGATGCAAAGAGCTGACTCATTGGAAAAGACCCTGATGCTGGGAAGGATTGGGGGCAGGAGGAGAAGGGGGCGACAGGGTGAGATGGTTGGATGGCATCACCAACTCAGGGGACACGAGTGTGAGCAAACTCTGGGAAATAGTGGAGGACGGAGGAGCCTGGCATGCTGCAGGCAGTGGGGTTGCAAAGAGTCGGACTTAGGGACTGAATGACAACTTTAATTAAATAGCATTCAGTTAAATTTAAGTGTCAGAGACTGTCAGAGCCTTCACATTCAGCTGATCATTGCTCCTTAAGATAGTTCAGAACAGGGGCATCGCTACTACAGATACCAAATGAATTTTCTTCTAAATGGACTTTTCCTAGTGTTACATTACACTAAAGTTCATCTATGTATAAGGAAAGCATTTAACGTCAAGGCTATTGAAAAGTGTTGAGGATTTGTAGTTTGAGCCAAACTGTTTAAAAAAAAAAAAAAAACTCAAGGAAATCAATTATTTTGCATCAACTCAGGAATTTATTGCAACTCCAACATACTTATTCTATGTGCTTAGCATAATGCTTCATAATTCCAAGATAAACTCAGAACTGATTCTAGAAAACCCTATGAAAAAGTTAAAGCAAGGAAGAGTGGGCTCCCTCTGTGTGGAATCTGAGGCAGATTACCGTGCAGGGGCCTGGACTCAGGTCTGGTTCTACCGTAACACTCTGAGGACCTCAGGCAGAGGACGCCAGCTCTTGGCCTCTGTCTAGTCAGCAGTGATGTCGGTATCAGTCCGCTCTTCCAGCCCAGGAAAAACGTTCTTTGGGTCAGAGCAGCTTCTGTTGTGTAAAGAATTATTGAACCCAGTAGCACTCTAATGAAAATGCCTCAGTCTGGGGACAACAGTGATTAGATTCATAGATTAAATGAAGCACATATTGATTTCTTAGGTGATTTAGCCACTTCTGTGCGTTTTTTTTTTTTTTCTTTTTTGTGCTTTTTGAGCTGTCTGTGCTGTCACCACTAACCGTCATAGAAAAATTTAATATCTTTTTAAGAAATGTGGTCATCAGCAGAACTGAGTTACAAGCAGCACTTTGGTTGGCTCTGTCCAAGGTACCATCAGAGCACAACGCCAGGAACTTCACAGTTGACATAAATTCATGTAAAAATTTAGGGGCTCATTGATCCTCCCATGCTTGTGATTGAGAAGGAAAGACTGTTCAAGTCAGAGATCTGCTATCAAATTCTAGGTTGTGATCTTAGGCTCACTACTTAATTTCTCTGAGACTCAGTAAAAAGGCTGTTGAGATGGGGATAGGATAATAATGTTTTATAGTCTAGAAGTCCAGAGTCAAGTGATAATTACATGTAATAGGGCACTGGAAGACTGTAACATGGAAGAGTTCTAATACTGATAATAAATCACATCTTTTTTTTTTTTTTTTTTTTTGAGCACTTACTTTGTACCAGGCTCTGTGCTATAAATGATTTACCTGCACCCTTTCGGTTAGCCTTTGAGCCAGTACTTCCAGATGAGGAAACTGCCTTTTAGGGCAGTTCATTAGCATACCCACTGTGGCCCTGCCCTCCTAAGTCAGGGAGGCAGAGAGCCTGGCTTTAAAGCACAGTAGATAGGATTTTCGTGACCATGTGTTAAAAAAGGGGAACAAGAAGCATCTTGTGACTTAATGGCTAGATAACTTGGAGGGGGTTTTGGTTTTGTTTTCTTTTTTGAAATGTATATTACTTTACTTTTGTTTTTTCAAAAATATTGATTTATTTGTGTGTTGGACTGTGCCGTGTCTTCGTTGCAATGTCTGGGGTCTAGTTCTCTGACCAGGGGTCGAACCCAGTCCCCCTGCGTTGGGAACGCAGAGTCTTAGCCCCTGGACCACCAGGGGAGCCCCTACTTATCATTGTTTCAATCAAAGTGATGGATTTTCCAGATAAGACACGTATAGGCAGAAAGAAAGTTGCTCTCCTCATCCTGCTCTCCTGGCTCTAACTCTGACTTTGCACGTGTGATTCCAGCGCCGCCTTCCAGAATTCCCTGTGCGTTCGAGGTGGTGTGCCACGGGTGTGTGCACTCTTTTTAACTACTGATGGTGTGCCACAGTGTGACCGTGTTGTCATTTTTCTGGCCCCTTACTGCTTACATGACATTGGTCTCAGCTTTTTGCCATTATGAGCAGGGCCAGAGTAGACATCGTAGCACCTATGTCTTTATTTAGGACAAAGTCCGAGGGAGCGAGCCTTGAAAACGTAGACCCTCATCCGCCCGCTGCCCAGCAGCTCACCGTTCCAGAAGCCTGTCCTCACCCTCACCCTTCAGCCCTGAGAACATCAGGTGTTTTCATCTTTATCAGTCTAGTTTGTGAAAGACAGTATCTCTTTAGTTATGGGTCAAGTGAAGGATAAGTTCTCTTGTACTTTCTTCTGGCGCTTCTATAGATGGCTTTTTTATTTTTAACTTTTGACGTACTGAGAATTTATCTTAGCCTAAGAATGGACTTTTTCCAAAATGATAACCCCTTATCCCAGTACTGTTTATTGAAGAAGTAGACACTTCTGTCTTCGTGGAACCTGTCAGGCGAGAAGATCCTCCAAGCCTCCCTTTACCTGGTGAAGAAACAGTTACGGCTCTGCCTTGGCTCAGGCCTCCTGTGCTCCCCGGGAGCCTGCTGCCTCAGGCCTCGCCGTGTGAGACAGTCCATCCTGCCGCCTCCAGAACACCCTGGACGCCCTGCCTCCTCTCGTAGCTCCAGCCTGGACCCCAGCTGTCTGGAGCAGCTCCTCCAGAGGCCTGGGCTCCTCACTGCCGGAGCCCCCATCCGCCCGCCCTCATCCTCATGCCTCAGTGCATCTGACCCTGTGACCATGTTCAAGGGCACTCCTCCTCCGAGCCCCTGCCCCTCCTCCTTCCTGCAGCCCTGCTCTTCCCTGGGATCACCACAGCCCCTGACCCCTGACCCCTAAGCACGACTCCCAGCTGTGTCTTCAGAGGTCACACCCTCCTGCGCACACAGTGCAGTGAGGGCCCTGCTGTGAGCCCTGAACCGCTGCTCTCCAGCCCGGGGCCTTGGGCGCTGCTGCTCCCAGCCTCCTCGTGGTCTGCCTCTCCTGCTGGCCTTGGGTTTCCACGGTGGAGACTGAATACAGCATATTTTATATTAGACTAGAGTTTGCCTTACCGAGGGCTCTCTGTGTCGAGTGTTAGACTGAGGACTTTACATGGCTCGTCTCTGACAAAGGAGTTATGTGTTTGGATTCACTTTTTATTTCAACCCAGAGCAATCTGAGCCAAAACCCACCCCTTCCCAGTATCTGTTGGTATGTCTCCAGAACTCTCTAAAAGGAGGCTGTGTCCTCAGGAAATCCTCTTTGAGGCCATTCTCCCTGCCAGGCCCCTTGCCTTCCACCACGCCAGCTGTCCGGCTCAGTCAGCCCCCTCATGCCAGATCCTCCCGGGCCCTAGGAACTCAAGGTGGTCAGATAGACTCTGCCCCCAGCAGCTGGTGGGGGGACTGTTGTCATGAGGGGCACAGGGCAGGAGGCAGGTGCAGGAGACAGCGCTCCCGGAAGCGCCAGCCAAGGAGCACATGGGCACTGCCGGCTGAGGGCAGGAGTCAGAGATGAGCCAGGGGCTCCCAGGAGCTTGCACCCCACACATGGGATTTGTCCTGAGGGCGGACCCTGAGGCCCAGCTGAGCTGGGACAGGACTGTGGCTGTTCGCTGGCACCCGGGCAGCTCCCTGCCACCATCTGGAAGCACCTGGGAGCAGAAGCTGTCTCTTTACCACAAGAACGTGAGCGCCTGGTCCACAGCGCACGCCCAGCAGGGCTGGTGGGCAAACGAGTGTGTATTAATAGAGTGCAGGGGATGTGATCCAAGGGTCTCCTTTTCCTTAAAAAAAAAAAAAGCATGAACTCAAGAACTAATTATACCTTGTTTATTTTCTCTAAGAATCAGACCCATTTTCCAAACACCAGATGGCTTAAATTAATTGTTAAAATAGTAATAAGGTTGATCCTTATAAAATATAAGCAAGTCCTTTTTGTTTTTGCAGGATTTTTACAGCAGCTCCACAGAGTAAAATCAAGCCTTAATAGAAGCAGGAACACAGGTTGTCTAATACCTGTTAGCTTCTAAGAGGGAAAAATAAAAATAAAGCTTTTTTTTCCTTTCAAGAAAAAAAGGAAAGAGGAGAGACTATCCGGTTATAACTTTGACCTCTTAATGGTAAAAAGCCACTCACTTTCCGCTTTAGTCTTTGAAATTTGCTTGTTTCAATCCACTGCCCTACAGTGTGGACATTTAAGAGCGTATATGCAAGGATTTCCCTGATAGTCCAGTGGTTCAGACGTCTCACTCCCCACGCAGGGGCACATGTTCGATCCCTGGTCAGCGGGGCTAAGATCCCACATGCCACACAGCCAAATAAATAAAATACTTGAATTAAAAAAAAAAAAGGCTACACACGAAAAAGCGTTTGTCTTCAATGCAAGCCAGTCTGAGGACAAAACAAAAATGGATGTGATTACCCTCTTAGTCCCTTCTGTAAACACTTTTGATACTTAAGTAAATAAGACTTTTGGTTATTATTCTTAATAACTCAAGCAGAGCTTTAAACAAGATCCAGGCTTTCTTAGTCGCCAGATTTGTTTTCCTGCCTCCTGTTTATTTCTCCTCTTACAGTCAGAAGATGAGAAATGACCGCTTCTAACCACACACTTGATTTAGCAGCTCTGAAGAGGGAGAAGGGGGGTGGGAGGGATGTGAGCTCTGGCACACAGCTCGGGACAGAAGACTCTACGGGCCGAGCAGGGTCACTGCAGCACCCAGGATCTCTCATCGGCATCATAGTGGTACACGTTGAGCCCTTGTTTTCTTTTTTCTTTTGGCTGCGCCAAGCAGCATGTGGGATCTTAGTTCCCCAACCAAGAATTGAACCTGCGCCCCTTAAACTGGAAGCATAGAGACTTAACCACTGGACCATCTGGATATCCATGTTGATATTTAGATAGAAAGCTTTTCTTTACTATATAATAGTTCCAAATATAGTAATAATAACTAATACTAATAATCACTACCTTTTGTTCTGCTTCTTACAAACTTGGGTAGCCTGTTTTCACTAAGACTGAACAGGAGCAGTGCATGCCAGCCACAGCTGAGCATCGAGGCCCCAGCCCCGGGGCAGTGAGGGTGCTGTCTGGGTGGGATGCACGGGGAGCCCTTGTGGTGCATCCCGGGGAAGGGGGGCCTACAGAGCAGCATGTTGGATGCTCTCCTGGCTGCAGCCATTGGCCCTTAGGCCCTGGATTTCCAGCTAGAGGCGCGGTTCGCGGACGCCTTCCTGAGTCGGTACATGTGTAGACCGAGGAAGGGAGGGAGGAGAAGCCTTCAGTACTGAACTAACACGTGTCCCAGGCACTCGCCCTTCAGGTTGAAGATTTACACTTTCATTATGGTTTCTACAACTGTGCATGGCAATACTAGATTATAAAAATAAAACATGACATGCAGACTAAATCTTCCTACAATAAAAATCTCTATAACATAGAATATTCCCCACTGTCGGGTTATGGCCTCCTTGAAAACTGATGCATTTTAACTGAAGAATACAAACGGTCCATTGATGGGGGGCAAAGGGCGATCTGACTGGTAATTTGAGGGGTTACTCGGCCACAGTGGTTACTGTGCTCTGTGCACGATCAAAAGAACCTAAGCCGAGATTCCTCAGCGGGCTCACATCCCTAGTACACGTGCTCAGGCTGCAGCTCTGAGCAAGACGTCCTGGACACACCTGTGGCTCCAGCCACCCTTCCGACAAAAGAGACGTGCCGGCACGCCCGTGAGGGAGGGAGCCTTAATACCCAGGGCTTCCAACCACGGACAGGTGTGTTCCTGGTGTAGTCGTCACTGCATGAATCGTACACGTCAAGTAACTGAAACTTGAAAATGGGTGTTTGCTAAACATTTGCACATTGATTAAAAGCTAAGTTATATTTCCTCAACCAAATTAAAAACCACTTTTCAATTTCATATAGGGGCTTCTCTTAAATTCTTCAAACACCTTAAAAAGTAGCAACAACACAGAAAATAGTCCTTACAGAACCAGTTACTAAACCTGTTATAAAATATCAACAGGTTTGGTTTAACTCAAATCTTCATTGTTTCTACACAACATCCTAGAGTTTCCGAATGTGACATTAATACCTTTCTCAGTTTTAACAATAAAAAGAATACCCTGATGCCCTTTCATGGTACTGGTCACCAATCTGAGCTGCCTTGTTGTGGGTAAAAGTTTACTTGTTGCTTCAGTGCGAGTATGTGTGTGTGTGAGTGTGTGTGTGTCGCTTTGCTCACTGGGAATGCTATTAGCAACAGGGAACCAAGAGGACTCGCGTGAAGCAAGAATTGTCCTCTGGGAGATGCTGGCCAGCTTGGTATTGTCTAGGTTCATCCAGCACACAGGTGAAAAGGCAGACCTAGAGCTCCAAGGCCTCTTGGAGCAGGAGGCCTGAGTTGGGAAGGCGTCTGATAAGAGGTGAAACGCTGAGACTGGGCCGTGTTGCCTCGGGAGCAGGCAGAGCCTGAGGGAGTGTGCCCGTGTCCCGCACTCAGCGCAGCAAGAGGCCTCCGGGAGGAGGCAGCGGGAGGCCATGGGCATAGCAAGAGCTGCTTTGCAGGAGGGGATGGAATGGGCAGGGCCGGCGAGGGCCAGAGGCAGAGGCACCGAGTCGCAGAGAAGGCGGGCGGGGAGGGCAGAAGGGGCCGGGGAGCAGGAGCCAGGTCCCTCCGGGGTTTCTGTGAGGGTGCAAGGGTCTTACTGTGTTTGCTGACGACGAGGAGGGAACCAGTGCTGGAGGAAGCGCCTCCTGCACATGGAGGAGGAGGGGCTGAGTGGAGCAGGATCCTGGAGCAGCCGGGGAAGCCTGCTTTCCTGAAGGAACCGCCCATGCTGCTGGAGAAGCGGGAGGCTGGGGTAGACCGAGAGACGGGCAGGACAGCTCCGAGGCAGAGAAGAAGCTGAGGCTCACGTGTTCTTTTTCCTACTTTGTCATTCATCTTCAAGAAGAAAAGCATAATTATGTGGGCGATAGCAAAGAATGTCCCACTGCCGCACAGTTGCGCTCGTCTCACACACTAGCAGAGTGATGCTCGAAATTCTCCAAGCCAGGCTTCAACAGCACATGAACCAAGAACTTCCACATGTTCAAGCGGGATTTAGAAAAGGCGGAGGAACCAGAGATCAAATTGCCAACATCAATTGGATCATTGAAAAAGCTAGAGAATTTCAGAAAGACATCTACTTCTGTTTCATTGACTACACTGAAGCCTTTGATTGCGTGGAGCACAATAAACTGTGGAAAAGTCTTAAAGAGATGGGAATACCAGACCACCTTACCCGTCTCCTGAGAAACCTGTATGCAGGTCAAGAAGCAACAGTTAGAACTAGACATGGAACAGTGGACTGGTTCACCATTGGGGAAGGAGTATGTCAAGGTCACTTTGCTTATTTAATTTATATGCGGAGGTGCCTCAGACAGTAAAGAATCCTCCTGCAATGTGGGAGATCTGGGTTCGACCCCTGGGTTGGGAATATACCCTGGAGGAGGGCATGGCAGCCCACTCCAGTATTCTTGTCTGGAGAATCCCCGTGAACAGAGGAGCCTGGCAAGCTACAGTCCATGGGGTCTCGAAGAGTCGGACACAACTGAGCGACTAAGCACAGCACAGCAGCAGAGCACATCATGCAAAATGCCGGGCTGGATGAAGCACAAGCTGGAATCAAGACTGTGGGGAGAAGTATCAGTAACCTCAGATATGCAGGTGACACCACCTTTATGACAGAAAGCAAAGAGGAACTAAAGGGCCTCTTGATGAAGGTGAAAGAGGAGAGTGAAAAAGCGGGCTTAAAACTCAACGTTCAGAAAACTAAGATCATGGCATCCAGTCCTGTCACTTCATGGCAAATAGATGGGGAAACAATGGAAACAGTGACAGACTTTATTTTCTTGGGCTCCAAAATCACTGCAGACGGTGACTGCAGCCATGAAATTAAAAGACACTTGCTCCTTGGATGAAAAGCAATGACAAATCTAGACAGTGTATTAAAAAGCAGAGACATTACTTTGCCGCCTGCAAAGGTCCGTATAATGAAAGCTGTGGTTTTTCCAGTAGTTGTTTATGGATGTGAGAGCTGGACAGTAAAAAGGGCTGAGCGCCAAAGAATTAATGCCTTCAAACTGTGGGGCCGGAGAGACTTTCGAGAGTCCCTTGGACAGCAAGAAGATCAAACCAGTTAATCCTAAAGGAAATCAACCCTGAATATTCATTGGAAGGACTGATGCTGAAGGTAAAGCTCCAACTGGTCACCTGATAACGAAGAGCCGACTCATTGGAAAAGACCCTGATGCAGGGAGGAACTGGGGGCAGGAGGAGAAGGGGACGACAGAGGATGAGATGGCTGGATGGCATCACCGACTCGATGGACGTGAGTTTGAGTGAACTCCGGGAGATGGTATGGACAGGGAGGCCTGGCTTGCTGCCATTCATGGGGTCACAGAGAGTTGGACACAACTGAGCGACTGAACTGAACTGATGAGAAAAGTTGGGCAGGCTCTGTTACCGTAGATTGAGAGAATATGAGGGGGTGCGTTGAAAATAGGTACGAGGAGAGCTGCAGAGATGACAAGTTTAACGTCGAATAGCACATTCAGTATCAGAAAGGGAAGAGGTTGGTGCCATCTTCCCCAGGCTGGGCTCAGCAAGAAGGCAGTGTGGACGGCCGGTGAAGCGGGGGTACCCACACTGACATCACCACGGTGACTGGTCACCAGGCTCCGTCTGGGCGGAGCAGCCCTCGGGTGGGAGCACAGCTGGGCTGTGGGAACGGAAGGGGCCGATCAGCAGGAGCTGCACTGAAGATGGAGGGCAAGCTCAGGCTGACGGTGGAGAAAAGCAGAAGGATGGAGCTGCATCTGGTCTGGGGCCTGGAGCTGTCGGTGAGGTCGAGGGCAGAGGACGTTAGGGAGACAGATTAGAGTGGGGTGTGTGTGAGCCAGGGTGATAGCATGGGCCCTGCCAGGCCTGCAGATGCCCGCATGTGGGCAAGGGCACAGGAACACCACGAGGGCCCCCTGGACAGCAGCAGAGGGCAGTCAGGACGCAGGTGCAGCTCTGGGAGGAAGTCGGGACTGTCCCCCTGTACTCCTGCCCTGCAGTATGCGGTGCCACTGGAAAGTGGGGTGAGCAGGCCCTGTAAACCTCACAGTGCAGAGCTTACGGGGCCCTGGGCCCACAGGCCCTTAGCGCCATGAGTAGCCGTCTGCTGGGAGACCCTGGCCTTCTCAGTCTAACCCAGTAAGCAGCTCTGCTTACGTAGCTGAATCGCCATTTGTGGCTTTGTGTTGAGACTTAGCTCATGTGTTTCTACCTAAGAACCTGTGCTGTGAGGCTGGTAGTAAAGAAAACCGATGAGCCTGAGTGGCTGGCATGATAAGACTTCATCTGGCATAGTCACACGTCCCGTGATTAAGCGCCGTAAGAAATTGACTGTCAGCAGAGCCATGGCCGGCAGCGTGCCGCAAGTACGATGCAGCAGGGCGTTATAAAATTCGCCTTGCAGGGCTGTTTTTCCAAAAATCTAAATCTAGAAATACCTTACGATCCAGCAATTCCACTTCTGGTTCTGTGCCCAGAAACTTGCGAGCAGAGACTGGAAGAGCTGTTCATGCCCGTGTTCATAGCGCCATCCTTCGCAGTAGCCGAAAGGTGGAAAGTTTAAATGATAAATTTTAGATACAAGCACAATTTTATAAAAGTAGAATAAATTCTTCTAAGTAAATGGTATAAATGGTAGATTTTGCATATGTTCTATCATAATAAAGGAAAAACCAACTTAGACCCTGACTTTGAGTTACCGAGAGCTTTTCACTCCTTTTTATTTTCAATTAAGCATTTAATTCTTGGTGAGAAAAAAAGCCAAGAAGAGGGAGATCTGTGTATCATTTTTAAATCACGAGTGTATAACCATGGACACATGCGTGTTTGTGTCCACAGATGCAAATACATGCTTTATTCTGCTTCCACACAGCATGTGTGCATGCGTGCATGCTAAGTCGCTTCAGTCGTGTCCGACTCTGTGCAACTCCATGGACAGCAGCCCACCAGGCTCCTCTGTCCACAGGATTCGCTAGGCAAGAATACTGGAGTGGGTTGCCATTTCCTTCTCCAGCAGCATGTGTGAGCTGCCAGTAACCGACTCCCTTGAGGAAAAGGAATTCTGTTTTAACCCTTTGCAGCAGGGAGGTACAACCAAAGGAAGCTTTTTCAGCTCCACCCATTTTATTCATTTCTTCTCTTCTCTGAGTCAGAAAAGGTAACTGTGCAGAAAGCCTCTTAAAGCCAGGATGCCATATAAGTGCACAGCTGGCAGGCCACGGGCGCTAGGCCTCCGGCGCCCTCCACCCAGAGCAGGGTTAGGCCTGACGCCCCTGGACAGGCCCGGCAGGGCCAGGGGCAGAGGCAGCGACCTCACCCTTCCTTCTGCTGGGAAAACACTCTGAAAAGGAAACCTCCACTTCAGCCATTACTTTTCAATCACACTGGTGATCCACCCACAGTCCCTGGGCAGAGTATCACCCGGCCGCACCCTCAGAGCTGGCCACGCCTGCTGTCGGAAGCTCCGCCTTTTGAGGAAGTTCCACGGAGGAATCCTGAAGGGTGGTCTTGAAGAAACACGTGTGGAGCTCTCCATCCAAGCATTGCTCTGAAATCCCTCCGGGCCTGCTCGCTCCACGAGGCTTCCTTCTGCAGAACTGCCTTCGGTTCCAGTTTCTAGGGCTCCTGAGAAGACTGAGTTGTGTCTCGGCTTCTTTCTTCATCCTTGACTCTGATTCACTTAACTGTTTCCAAAAGGTAAATCTACCCTCAGAGGATGGCTCTCTGCCGACAAAGACGATACGCAGAAGACCCCTGAGCTAACATTCAGTAAACACTGAACACCTGCTCTTGCCAAGTGTCCTGCTGGACGCCCGGGACAGGCGATGAGACGCTTCCCATCGCCGCTGTCAAGCTGCTGACCATCTTAGCGGAAGACAGACGCTCTCACAAATGATTAACTATGCAGTGAACGGCGGTGGCTGGTGTGGTTGAGCAGGGGCCCAGGAGAGGAGTGGCTCTCAGGAGGGTTTTGAACAGAGACCTCGTCCCAGAATGCATTATCCTCTCCCCGAATGACAGTCCTAAGGAAGATGTGAGAACACTCCATTTCCTGACAATCACTTATCATCTCTTTACAAATGCATCTGACCTACATTCGTGCTCAGTCGTGTCTGGCACTTTGCAACCAGGCTCCTCTGTCCATGGGATTCTCCAGTCAAGAATACTGGAGTGGGTTGCCATTTCCTCCTCCAGGGGATCTTTCCAGCCCAGGGATCGAACCCACATCTCCTGCATTGCAGGTAGATTCTTCACCACCAAGCCACCTGGGAAGCCCCCTGGGATATTTGCAATAATAGGGACCAGATAACTGCTCTCGTATGATGACCTGGCCTTGAGCCCCACAGACTGATCAAAGAAGATGCATTACAGCATCTTAGAGCTCTAGCTGGATTTTATATTTTTGTTAGTCATTTAAATAACTGGGTGCCATAAGGATGTGTTTGACAGCTGTGGCTAAAGTGAGGGAAATAAAATATTCCTTGAGTCAGAACAGTAGGGCAGAAACAGCGTGCTAAACTTAACAAGCGTCCTTCACTCGGATGGTGACTGTGTTGGCACCAGAGAGCTTGTGTATCCCTGAGCTGTTCTCTTAAAGAGGCGGTTGGGGGACTTCCCTGGTGGTCCAGTGGTTAAGGCTCCAGGCTCCGAATGCAGGGACACGGGTTTGATCCCTGTTTGGGGATCTCACGTGCCACACAGACCGTTGATACTTAAAAGGAATCATCTAGGAAGACAGAGCAGGGATTTTGTGGTCAGGTGATTTAGTTCCAAGCAAGGACCTATTTTACTAGGAAAACTTCTCTCTCAGGCCCTTAAGAATACATCAGCGATGCCATTTAAGGAAAGCCATAAGAAGGTGTATTAACTAGCAGAGAAATATGAAGTTGAAAAATTTCTAAACTTCTCTGAAAATGCTACTGAAATTGGCATTTCCGTAGCGGCCACACCTGTCAAGCACACAAAGGCGTGGAGATCTCGGTAGTCCTCCTCCAGTTACCGAATTAACAGTTCCATGTTTCTCCTTCGTGTTGCCATTCTCGTTTTGCACACATTTGTGGCATTTACACAGCAGGGGCTATTTAAGATATTTTACAGTAACCCTAAACAAAATGAGTGCTGCTGCACTGTGTCATCTGCAGCGCTGAAAAAGCACGTGCCCACGTACAGCCCTCTTGGATGTGACTGTGTGAAGGGCAGCTGGGGAAATACACAGGAGGTTCCAGGCATCACCCCTCTGCCCCCGTACCTATGCAGACCAGGTCATTCTCCCACCCTCGGGAATCTGATCCTTACTCAGACCAGGCCTTTGAGCCACTGCGAGATAGGTAATCAGCTGACGTCATCCTTGTTTTCAGCGTGAAGATGGAAACCTCGTTTTCAGGAGAAAATCTGTCAGGTCATAACATAAGCGAGCTTCCTCTGGTGCTTCAGCCCTCAGGCACAGAACAGCCAGGATTGGTTTCTAAACCGCACTGCTTAGAGTGAAGGCGGAACACCACCCGGTTAAGCTCCTTCCCATCGGTTCCTGGGAAGAGGAACACAGAGCAGACTGTTGAGTTTTCAATTTAAAATCTGGGGTGCAGTTCAGAACCCACCAGAGGCTCGCTGACAGGCAGGCCTGCAGCACAAAAGAAGCCGTGGCGGAGATTTCCCGAGTGGTCCCCCGGCCCGGTTCCCAAGATCTGTGGCCATCACCAGAAGTTACCTGTGAAAAACAGCCACCATTCTGACTGTACTCACAGCTCCTGTGACTCGGAAATTCTGATAGTGTGCAGTGCAAATGACGTGTCTGCCGCATGATGCCAGCCCCAGCAGGAAAGGTTAAGCAGCTGGGGATGGCGCAGGTGGCTGGTTGTGGGCTCACCTGGAGGCTTCTTCCTGGCCGGGAGCAGCCATGCCCCTTAAACAGAACAGCTCCTTGTGGGTTCCCCACGAGGCCGGGCACCCTGGCTCCACTTCTGCCGTGCTCAGAGCCGCAGAGAACAGGACACGGCGGCCTGGCCTCTGAGGACTTCGCCTCGCAAGTCCCCAGCCCCCATTGGACACAAGTTCAGATTCAAGGGAGGGGGACACGCCCCGCCCCCAGTTCTCAGTGGCAGGAGTGTCACAGAATCAGTGGCCTTGTTTTAAAACAACCACAGGGCTATGAATCACAGACAGCCCTTTGTCCTGGAGTCCTCAGAAAAATTGTGTTCTAATTATAGTCTGACTCTCCCCTCGGCGCCAGCTCTCCACCGAGAGCCTGGAGCTCCACCTGCACCTCGAGGGCTCAGGCAGAGACTAGAAGGCGCTGCACTGGTGAAACATTCAGGCGTCAGGCTCCTCGGCTGGCTGGGGAGCTGGTACATTTTGAGGGACAGCTGTTAGTTCCAGCTGAAGGTGCCATGAAGTCTGCATTTTCAGATCCTCCCATTTGAATGGGAAATGGCGTTTTTCACGTTGACTCACCCTGTTTTAAACACCTGCTCTGGGCCGGCCAAACCCTTTGGCAGCATCTGATTTTGACCTGTGGATCCTCCAGGGTTCCAGGTTGTGCTCTTGTCTGCACTGGCTGTGAACCCCTCATAAAGGCCAGAGCCCTCGGTACAAGGCGGTACCCAAGGTCGCACATCACACCACACACACACGTCACACTGGGTTCCGAAGCGCCCCTCCTTCAGGTACTGCGACCTTGACGCAGTGGTTGCAAAGCCTCTGGCTGAGAGTGTGGGTCCTTCTCAGTGGGCAGAAGGCTGCCTTCCTCCGCCTCGGCCAGTGGTGCGTAGCCGCACCCAGGGCAGGAGCTCAGTGTGCGATGCTCGTGACCCCAGTCAGCGAGGAGCACACCATGCTGGGTAAAACTGAAGGGGGAGGGTTGGCTTGTGTTTCATATCCTCAGCTCTTCTCAATATTTGTTAGAATTTAAACTGTCCCAAGCATGTCTGTTTGAAATAGGGGCAGGAGAAATACATGTATGTTTATGTATATAGTTCAGGTTAGTATTTGGGACCTTATAATGACTAATTATAGGACCCTCGGCTCGGGTCCTTCCATCTGAAGTTTCTGTATCGGTTGACTGGCCTCCTTACCTCAGGGAACCCGGGCCTGCCGGGATCTGCCCACCACCCCTGGGACAGCTTCCTGCTAAAAGCAGCTCTGGAAGCAGACTGCTGGGTTTCGAGAGCTAGTTCCTTGCTTTACGATCTGCCTCTTCACCAGATGGATTTCTCTTTGGCATATGTACTTAAATGTAAGCCCTGCACTCAGAAAAACTGACCATGGAAGGTGACTAGCCCACAGTAAGCACTCAGTAAAAAGTAAATTTATAAATTAAAAAAGCTTAAAATAGCCATGGGTTTTTCAGTAATCATGTACAGATGTGAGAGTTGGACCACAAAGAAGGCTGAGTGCCAAAGAATTGATGCTTTCAAATCAAGGTGCTGGACAAGGCTCTTGAGAGTCCCTTGGACTGCAAGGAGATCCAACAAGTCCATCCTAAAGGAAATCAACCCTGAATACTCATTGGCAGGACTGATGCTGAAGCTCCAATACTTTGACCACCTAATGTGAAGAGCCAACTCCCTGGAAAAGACCCTGATGCTGAGAAAGATTAAAGGGAGGAGGAGAAAGGGGACGACAGAGGCTGAGATGGTTGGATGGCATCACTGAGTTTGAGTGAACTACGGGAGATGGTGAAGGACAAGCCAGCCTGGCGTGCCACACTCCATGGGTCACAAAGAACTGGACGTGAGTTAGCAACTGAACAACAACAAAATATGATATGTAATTGAAGGGAAGGGTTATAGTTACTGAGATCACGTGTAACTCTCAAGTCCAGCATCCATGATGCGGCTGGCTGTTCGTGTTCTATGACTGATTCAGACCTGTGGTGCCTCAGCCCTCCCCGTCTGCTTACCCAGTGGTGCTGCCGCAGAGGTGGGAACCCTGGGCCGGCTCGGGGCCATCTCAGAGGCCCTTGCAGAAGGTTCCATCTCTCTGAGCAATGCCTAGGAGAGCGTAGCTCCACAAAGAGCATGTGGCAGTGTTGGTACTTCTAACCGCTGTGCCGTATTAAAAAAACATGTAGCGGCACAAATCACCAGAAATTTCATTACGTCTCTGGCAAATGCATATTGAGAGAAAGGACAGATGGTTGAAAACAGCCATAAAATATTCCATTACATGTCTGTGCACACCATTAGGCAGTAGTTAGAGGTGTTATTAATGGGTCAGACTCACTTGGGGAGTCATGTGTCTGTAATGCACATTAAAACAATGATGCTTCTGGTGTTTTTAATGTAATCAGGTCCAAAGACAAACATGTCTTCCCGTGTAATTAGAAAACAGATTTATGGACAGTGGAGGAGCTGCTGTGCGGGCGGCTCCAGTCACCTGGGAGGTGATCGCGTGATCTAACACCAAGGCGGGCGGGTAGGGGGCTGCAGCCCCGGAGCTCACAGCAGCAGCACACAGTGCCTCAGCCATACGTTCCGGGGAGACGGCGGAGAGGGCCAAGTCTTATTTCTGAAGACCCTCAAAAGCCCTTTTTTTTTTAAATTTTAAATCAGTAACTAACCAATTTGTGAACTCTGAATAAGTAATTTGAGCCTCGCAGCCGGCCTCAGCGTGTCCTTGAGAATTAACACAGACGTCAGCGTTTGGACTTTGTGAGCACGACAGTGATTGTGGTGTGTGCTCCATGTCTGAGTGACGATCTTGGCGTATCTGTGAGACGACGGGGAGCCTTTTAGGCCAGGTGCAGCCCTGGGGTGTGGTCCCCACCCTGCAGAGAGGGACGAGCAGCCCTGCGGGTCCAAACGTCAGCATCCCGGGGTGATCAGTGCTTGGGGAGCAAGGCTTCCTTAGGGCACCCCACACTGAGCAACAGGAGGGGGCCGTGGAATGGATCCTGCCTCAGATCAAAGGACTGGAGGGTGGGCAGGGCTGGGATCCCCGCTCTGGGAGTCCGGGCCTCGTCTGGCTCCGCGTGTCTGCCCGTGCCCTCCCTTGGCACTTCCTTTCTCTGTGCGCTCTGAACTTGCTGCCCTTCAGACCGCTCCTGCCCACAGGGCCAGCCCAAGCATCAGCCTGCTTTCCCAGAACGTGGGGGCGCCTGGGGGTGTGGCACGTTTTCACCTGTCACCTTTTCCACCTGCGGCCAGCCTGTGGCTTCCAGGTGGGCCTGCACTCACACAGTCGGTGGGTCGCCAGAGCCCCTCGGGGAGTGGCAGGTGCAACTTTCCTGTAGTACGCGACCTGGAGCTGCCGGTGCTGGCGGAGGTCCTGGCTGGGGGGTCCTCACAGAACATCTGAGGGCTCCGTCCCAGGGGCGTGGTGCTTTGTGTGTCCTGGACTCGAAGCTGATCACGTCTCAGTAAGTTTCCCCCTGTGGTCCCATAAGGAAAGGACCTCTCCTCTCTGGTGACACAGCGGAGTGAGGGTGGGATCATAAATGAAGAATGAGAGTGGGATCCGCTGGACTCAGAAGCAACTGTGAACATTTACTCATTTGAGACAACTTTAATTACTCATGCAAATATATGTGAGATTGAATCCAGAAGTCAAATATATTCAGTTATCAAAAACAAACAAAAGAATACCCCAACAAAGACAAGCCCAGGACCAGATGGCTTCTCTGGTGAATTTTACCCTGCCCTTTAAAAGAAGGGTATTAAAAGAAGAATTAATGCCAATCCTTCTCAAACTCTTCCCAAAATTTGAAGAAGACAGACACTCCCAAGTTCATTTTACAAGACCAATGTTACTCTGATACCAAAGTCAGATGAGGATATTGGTTCATCAGACCAATATCCGTGGTGAACGTGAATGTGAAAATTCTCATTAAAATGCTAGCAAACCAAATTCAGCAGCACATTAAAAGGATCATTCACCGTGATCAAGTGGAATCTTTTTCAAGGATGCAAGGATGGTTCACCATATGCAAGCCAGTCAGTGTGATCCCTCACATTACTATTAACAGAAAGAAAAAAATCACGTCAAGAAACAGAAAAAACATTTAACAAAACTCAGCATCTGTTGTTGATAAAAGTTTAGGCATAGAATTAGGCATAGAAAGAACATACTTCAGCATGATAAGACACATGTGATAAGCCCGCTGTGAACGCCACACTCAGTGGAGAAAGTTTGAAATCTTTTCCTTTAAGATCAGGAGCAAGTCAAGGGTGCCCACTCGCACCGTTCTTTTCAACCCAGCAGTAGAGACCCCCACCAGTACAATCACAACGACACTTTGCCCCTAAACTTCTCAGCATGTCTCCTAAGAACACCTGGGATTCCCAGGTGGCTCAGATGGTAAAGAATCTGCCTGCAGCGCGGGAGACTGGGGTTGGATCCCTAGGTCTGGAAGATCTCCTGGAGAAGGGAATGGCAACCCACTCCAGTGTGCGTGCCTGGAAAATCCCATGGACGGAGGAGCCTGGTAGGCTACAGCCCATGGGGTAGCAGAGAGTCAGACACGACTGAGCAACTTCACTTTCTTAAGAGCGTGCACGTTCTCCGCCGTAGGCACAGTGCCAGCGTCACACCTGAGACGGTTAACTAGGACATGGCGACGGTACCCGCTGGCGTGACACGCAGCCCAGCACCACGCTGCGCCAACCCCTCCCTCCCCTCCCGTTCAGCACCCAGGGTGCTCTCTGCCCCTCCCCAGCTTCCTGCGGTCTTCATGAGGCCGAGCCAGCCGTCTTGGACGGTGTCCTGAACTCTTCACCCTCCTGCTGAGGTCCAGGGAAGCATGTCCGTCAGGAAGGCTGTGTGCTGCTCGCCTCCCCACCTCCGGGGCGGGGCCCACACCAAGCGCTTGTCCCGCTCTCAGGCTCGCTGTGGTTCGTCCGTCTGAGACCCTTCTTCCTGTAGTGAGGCAGTGGTACCTGAGCCCCAGGAGGTGGCTTCCTGTCTTCCAGCCCCTTTTGATCCTGAGGACCCTGCCTGAGGTCGCCTGCATCAGCGGTTGCACAGGCGCTCTCTGGATGACCTGGCCCTCCCTCTCCTCCCCTCGTTTTCTGAGCATCACCGCAGACTCTGATTCTTTTGCACTCACGGCACCGTGGCGTGACCACCGCGTCCTGGGCGCTCACAGGGCCCCGCCCCTGTCGGCGGGAGCCCTCTCTGGCCAGGCGCTCCCCCCAGTGATGGGTGCCTGCTGCTCTCTGGGCACGGCCTTGCTCTCAGACATGGGAACACGGCACAATTATTAACACCTCTTATTTTTTATCCATGGCTCTGTCTTATCAGGATGACCAGCTATTTCTGAAAAGCAAACAAAAACTATATGTTCCATTCATAGCTAAAAATAAAAAACGCAGTGCATTTCTCCAGCAATGGATGTCTGGATCAAAGCCCAGCAACTAATAACCCAAATAAACAGGCCCTTCCTCTCGGGGAAGAGTAGGCCATTAAGAAACCTCTGACTCGGCATTGCTAGCATGTGACAAGCATCTTCCAGGACAGCAGAGAAAGGCAGGTGAGGTGTGTGCATAACTCGGGATATAGGACGCTCACCAACGATGCTCTGGTAAGATCCACTGCGTGCCCAGCGCCATGCGGGTAGGTATCAGAGGACAGGAGACCCGCTGGAAAGGAGAGTCAGGCCAGCACCAGGCAGCACTAGAAGTACCACTTCTAGTGTGAGAGGAATAAACGGAGGAGGGGAGCTCAGGGTGAGGCGAGCCTCGCACCGACAGCTGTGTGTGTGTGGAGTGTGTGTGTGTGTGTGTGTGTTGCTGCAGGCCTGGCGCAGACCCTCCTAACACAGCGATCTGGTTGTCTCAGGGTAGGGGCTGCAGAGGGACAAGTGAGGAGGAAATTCAAGAAATTCAAGACCAGCACTTGCTTCACCCACGCCTCAGTCTGGTCTGGGGTTGATGAGCTGGCGTGCATCCTGATGGGCCATTTCTGGGGAAAGAGAACTTTTTCTCTCCCTTCCTCGGTCTGTCCTATAACCTGGAACACAGCGGGCGAGCAGGAAAGCCCACTTGCTCCACCACCCTGGGTCAGCAGAGGTGAGAGAACCCCTTGGAGGGAAATGAGGAGCAGCTGCGTGATTGTTCTGAAACTGAACAGGGTTCAGCTTGAAAACTGACCCAGAAAACCACCACATGGCTTTTGAAACAACCATTTCCTGCCTCAGTGCCACACGGTTGAGTCACAAGACGATTCCCCTGGGTAACTTCCATGCTTTTTAGTGAAGCCTTTAAGCATTTAATGTGGTTTGAGAAGTTTTTCCACAGACAGCTTTCAGCACCATCACAAACCGCTGTGCAGTGATGGGGTTGTGTTGTTTTCTTTTAAAATCCTTGTTTGTTTGTTTAGTATGTTAGCAAAGCTGAACAAAATATTCTTTAGGTTGCTCTTTCATAGCACTTGATATTACAGCCTATGAGAATTTGTTTTCTTCCATGATATAAAGATTGCTGTTATTTTTATTGAAACTTGAATTATAATTGTATTATCATTTTATAATTTAAAAAAAAAACCTTGAATTTGTCCATCTAGCCTTTCAGCTCACTGCCTTTGTTAACAATTTCAGCCTTTTCCATAATTCTCAGTTGCATTTTAAATTTTCACTTAGTGGATAATAGAAATGTGAGCCTCAATCACAATAGCATATTTAATAGCATATTTTCTGGGTATAATAGACAAAAAGGAACGAAGCTAGCATTTGTTGCCAGTTTTGTGGAAATTTTGTTATATCATACCTAAAAATGAATGTCCCGGGACTCAGTCCTTGGATCCACCGGTTAATATTGACACAAAAGGAAAACAAATTAGGGCAGCCGGACGTTAGCACAGCTGATCTGCAGCATGACAGCTAAGGGCTCCTCGCCAGTGCTGTTCACTCTTGGTGACGTGACCCCGTCTCTTCGTAAAATAACCACGGACATACGCTTGTGGTCTAGCAGAGCTCGTGACGAATCACTGGAGTGGTCATGTGAACGGGAAGTGGTGGTGCCTCATTTTTTTTATTTCTCCATTTTTACATCCAAAATAAAGGGAAAGAAAGTGCTTCTGACTGGATGCTTATGGAGTTCAGCATGATTAAATGCCCAGGGAGTTCCCTGGTGGCCTAGCAGTTAGGATTCCAGGCTTTCGATGACGTGGCCTGGGTTCAGTAAAGATTCATGACACAGCCAAAAAAAAAAAAGAAGAAAGATAAAAATGCCCCCAAAGTACTGCATTTAGACTGATTTCCACATTTGAAAGCTTCTGTAGAGCAAACCACTGTAGGACGCCTGGAACTGCCAGTGCTGTGGGTCAGCTGAGCCTCAGCATCAAGAAGAAAGAACTCCCTCTAGATTGTTCATGCAGATGCTCTGGGAGTGGGGAGGGGGAAATATTCAAAAGGAGATAATTTTTGTTGAAACGTGTGTGTATATAGACAGTGCCATATCGTGGGAGTACAGCTCGGTGTATTTTTATCCGCTGTGTATGCCTTCTCAGCTGTGTCCAACTCTGTGTGACCCCGTGAACTGTAGCCTGCCAGGCTCCTCTGTCCATGGGATTCTCCAGGCAGGAACACTGGAGTGGGTTGCCACGCCCTCCTCCAGGGGATCTTGCCGACCCAGGGATCGAATCCACGTCTCTTGCGTCTCCTGCACTGGCAGGCAGACTTTTACCACTGCGCCACCTGGGAAGACCCAGGTTTACCTACGGAAGATGTCTTAACTCAGAGCCCAGGTCAATAAAAGGAATCTTAGCAGAGGCCCTTCGTGCCCCTGCCGTCACCCTGCCCCACCAGGATCACCAGTACCCCGCCTCGTCACGTGGAATGGCTTTCCTGCTTCTTCACCTTCCGTAATGGAATCCAGCTAGTCTTGCCAGTGTTGCTTGAGATCTGTTCATACTGTTGCATTCCGGTGTGCATGGCTCCTCCTCCAGTCTTTTTTTTTTTTTTAATCACTTGTGAAGGCACCACAAAATATGTCTTATTTCTACTGCTGGTGGACATGTGGGCCATTTCCAGGGCTGTTTTGAGACACTTGTCTGTAGGCGCATGGTCACTCCAGGCGTGGAATTGCCAGCTGATTGGTGTGAGTGTGTTCAGCTGTAGAAGGGCCTGTCAGCATCCACAGTGATGCACCAGACTGCGTTCCATCCGTCAGCAATGTATATTCCAGTGGTTTTTCTCTACAAGACTTGGTATTTTTGTGTTTGTTTGTTTGTTTTTTTCTTTCATTTTAACCATTCTAGTGGCTACAGAAACTTTCATTTTAATTTCTCTACTGACTCATGAAGGTGAGTACCTTTATGTGTATTTGTCCATGAAGGACATTTCATGTTTACAGGTGGAATACCCAATGTTATAAAGCTGTCGGTGTTCTTCAAATTCATATATAGAAGTGATACATTCCCAATCATATTACTAGCAGTATTTTTTTTTTTTTTTGTAGAAACTGAGATAGTCATTTAAAAATTCACATGGAAATCCAAAGGACCAGAGAAAGCTAATGCATACATAAAAAGAATGGGGATATTTCCACTACCCACGTAAAACCTTTTCTGAAGCTCTGTTAGTTGAGATAGTTTGGCATTGGTACACGGCTAGGCTAACTGATCAGTGGAGCAGAGCAGAGTCCAGGAGGAGACCCACCAACAGACAATCACCAGACTTTCAGCAGACATGTGTAGCTACAGAGCGCTGGCCTTTTTGGTCAGCGGTGTCCAGTCTGTGCATAGCTGTTTGGAGGGTTGAGTGTCTTGACCTCTTCCCCATTCATGCATAAAAGTGGATTGTAGATGTAAGTGGGAAAGGAAAAAACAAGTTTTAGAGCCGTTAAAGAACAAGATTCAACTGAGTAAATTTTGGAGATCGTACTGCCTTTTTTGAACAACTCCTGAATCAGGCAGCATTCCGTGTAGACGAGAGGAAGAGCTCCGAGGAGCTGTGCAGAATGAGGGGCTGGCCCAGGCCAGGCTGGGGCCTGGGGACAGAAACGTGGTCGCAGGGTCCCTCTCCTTAGGGGCCACGGGCTTGTCCCACCCATGAGCTAATGACTGCTGATCAGGTGATTCCTGATGGGTTGGTTCAAGATTCCATTTCGGGGAGAGGCAAAAACTGTGATTAAGTCTCAGTTTGGTGACCTGTGGCTTGGTACAGTCAACTCCATATGGGGTCTGTCATCTTGTTTTCAACAGAGGAAAACAAAACAAAACATCTGCATTCCTTCGAAACAGGCAAAGATTTCTTAAACAGGACACAAAAAATGTGACCGTCAAAGAAAAGGAAAAAAAAAGACATTGGCCTGTACTAAAATCGTGGCATCAAGAGCAACAATAAGAGAATAAAAGAGCAGAATGGGAGAAAATGTCTGAAAAGAGAATACCTAAAGGACTGGAACCAGCTCTTAAAAATGGGTGCAAAACGTGAACATTCACTTCACAAAAGGTGGGGTCCAGGGGCAGGCTGATGTGGAGGGGTTCCCCTTTTGGGAGGGGGTTCTCTCTACTTTCAATAGGAGTGTGTATGCCACTCACATTCAGACACCTCTTCACTATCGACAGCCCGCGGCTGTCCACCCATGGAGCCCAGTACCAGGTGTGGTTACGGCAGCCCACACGCCCTCTGACCATTACTGTTTTGGGTGCATGGTGTTTGATGCCACGGGCATGGAAGCAGGCAGGATTAAAGGATGCAACAGCAGGAGACACCAGATGGCTTCACACTTACTTACAACCCTAAAGAAAAATTATCTTTTCCATTAGCATGAAATGTGAGCAAACAGATGCCCCCTGCCGCCTGCTCCCCAGCTCTAACTCACCCCACTGCACATGCACGCGCACACACACGCTCGTGCGCACACCAGGCTCACTGCTGCCGGTCACTCGCGTCATCTTTAGGGAAACAACGGAAGGACACATCAGTGCAGGATAGATGGAGTGAGGAGGCGTGCCGTGTGCTCTGCTTGGAAATGTTTGAAGTTACGATTTAATGGTTGTTTTTTTAGGTAAACGTTGACACAGGCCTTTCTGCTCTAATTCACACTGCCGAGGTAGAATCTATGGACTCGTGACCCTGGGTCCCGTGCAGCCTGGCCCCCAGGAGGCCCAGGACCCCGCTGGGTACGCTGACATGCCGCCCAGCCTGGGGTCCCTGCGGCCCTGAGTCAGGGCACACTTAGCCTGAAGCTTCTGGACTCTGGGCTTGACTGGGGAGGAGTTGGGGGGGCCCTTGTTCTTCCAGCAGCTCCTCTCCAGGGAGGACGTGGCCCAGAGAATGACAGGTGCTCGAAGACTCCCTGTCCAGCAGGATTCTCTCCCTTCCTAAGGGCTGGCCCGGCAGAGAGGCTCTGGGCCGAGATGTCTCCTGAGTCCGAGCATCCCTCTGTCCTCTGTCCTGCCCGCCCCGTCACACAGATGGAGTCGTGCCCGTCACCCAGGCGGGTCAGTGCTGTGATAGCACCCAGTCCCTCAGCGTCTCCCTGTGAGACACCGCTGGTGGTGGCTGTGCTGATGTTTTTAAAATTCCACTGTGAATACTACCATCCTCTAATGGAAATGCATCACTAGAATTTTTACATAATTCATGCAGCTTTTGTAACTGCTCCTCTCAGTGATTAATATCTTATTTGCTTTCCTCTTCAGTAACCAAAAATAATTGATGTGCTGGATTCTAATATTTTATATTACACGGCTTTAAGTGATTTCAAAAGTTATTCCAAATGCTGACCATAAGGATATTTTTATACTTATCTACTAAGCTGCTTGAAAGTGAAAGTCCTTCACAGTCGTGTTCAACTCTGTGCAGTTCAACCCCACGGACTGTGGCCCGCCAGGCTCCTCTGTCGATGGGGATTCTCCAGGCAAGAATACTGGAGTGGGGCTGCCATTTCCTTCTCCAGGGGGTCTTCCTGACCCAGGGATCAAACTGGAGTCTCCTGCATTGCAGGAGGATTCTTTACTGTCTGAGCCACCAGGGAAGCCTAGATGGTTCAGTGGGTAAAGAATCCGACTGCAGCGCAGGAAACACAGGAGACGTGGGTTCAGCTCCGGAGTCGGGAAGGCCCCTTGGAGAAGGAAATGGCAGCCCACTCCAGGATTCTTACCTGGAGAATCCCCATGGACAGAGGAGCCTGGCGGGGCCACAGACCATGGGGTCACATGAGTCGGACACAACCCGAGGGACTGAGCACAGTAAGCTATTGAAGGTTGTTAGTGCTGGGGGAGGAGAGGCAGACACTCCTGAGCTCACACACACACACACAAATACACACGTGTGCACACATGTACGTACAGATGGATGGATACACGGATACAAAGTAAAAGCTTTGGGGGAGTAGGGACTGCTTTTCCTTCCTTCTCTGAGTCTTCCCCAGGAATAAATGGAGTGGGACACGCTCTGTGTTACTGATGACTTGGGATTCAGGGCAGCTCCCCTCTTCAGGGACCCGCACCCCTTTCCACCAGGAGTCACGGGAACGGCGGGGCCCCCGGTCCGGCCCCTCTCACCAGCGGCTTTGCTTATGAGCCTGATTTAAATCCAGCTGTGACCCTACTCTGCTCAGGCACCATTAAGCTGGAGAGAGGCCTTCAGTTTTAAATAAAAACAAACGAAATCTTGTCTCCTGAAGAAAAGTGGGAACAGCCTCTTGTGGCATTTCTTTAAATGGATTAATATGTTGATCTTGGGGCGAACAGGAGCTATCCCTCACGGTTTCATGATTAAGCCAGGTGGAATGAAAAGCAAATCTCACTGCTAAACACCGCCTCTGGGAATTTAGCTGTGTTATTTCTATTTTACAGTAACCTGCAGGATTTCTTCTTTAGTTAAAGCAGACTCTTGTAAATATAAAATCTCAATATTCTTAAAAAAAAACTGTAGACACCATTTACTTGCTTCCTGTTTGCAGAGCTCCCACCAAGAACACTTAATAATGTTAACTGGCTGTGAGTTTCTAATCGTGTGAGAAATTGTTGCTGTGTCTGTACTTTCACGAGTGAAGGAAGCGGCAGCCTGAGCCTGGTAATAAAGCACCGATTATCAGAACTCTGTGTCTTAGTCCTCAGCAGATACCCGAGTCCTTATTCCCTTAAATGTTTGTTTTTAAAGGGAAATTATCAGTCATAAAAGGGTAACTTTTGCCATACTAGTTTATTCTTGAAGATTCATGGGAAGATGCTTTTCCATATTGCAGGCTTTCATTCAATATCTATTTATAAGTGAGGGAATATCCATATGATTTTAAGAGCACGCGAGAATGCTTTCTCTGTTTTGTAAAGGTTGGAAACCTCTGAACCTACAACTCTGTGCTGTTTATCTGAGTATAAGGGGAGAGCTCTAGAAGGTGGACTGGGCATTACTTTACTGTTACTCATCAGGCGGAATTCAAAATGCAGGAAAGGTGCTTTTTTTTCTTTCTCTGGAAAAGGTGGAATCAGGCTGGGTGGGAGGTGCTGGCTGTAACAGCTCCGTGGTGCGCCCTGTGGCAGGAGGCCCCTGCCGCTGAGCTGGCTGTATGGGGACGCACAGGCACCCCCAGCAGGCCTGAGTGCTCTTCCCAAGGGGACCCAGATGTCTCCCTTCGTGGAGCCCTTCCTGTCTGCAGGAAACAGATGGGACGAGGTGCCGTGGCATGGAGTGGACGGGGGCAGTGGGGGTTTATTCTGAGGACACCCAGGGAGACGACACCTCTGGGCCACGAGCACCCACCGGTCCCCTTCCTACCTCCTCGGTGCCTGCCGCATGTTCTTTCTGCTGCCCCGAGGCTCACTGGAGTTCCCGAGGCTCACTGGAGTCCCTATTCAAACAGTCGCTCGGATCTCTTCCATTCGGACGTCCAGTCCTTACGGGCAGAGTCCCTGCCGCTTGCCCTGCAGAGGCCTGGGGTCTCGGCCGCTCCCCAGGTGCCCCACTGCTCCAGGGCCTCGCCAGCCGCGGCAGAGATGGGGTTGGGGCCTCATCCTGAGAGGACAGCCTTCCCCTTCAGAGCTAGTGGCCGCGCACCTGGTATCTTGGACCCGAGAAGGGTTATTCGTTGTCTGCCTTCGCCTCCTGTTTTGGCAGACACTGCCCAAGACAGACGATAGTGCTACAGAGCTCAGTATTGAGTGACCGAGGTTGTAACCTGCACGGTCGCCTGCGGAGAGCGTCTGACCTGCCTAGCCTGCCTCCAGAGACCTCTGAGACCTTGCCCTCGGTCCCATCCTCTGAGCCATGGAGCCCATTGGGGATTGTTCCTCAGGGGGCATGTGATGGGCCTGGAGCGCAGCCAGCCTGAGGGCAGCACCAGATCCAGGACCCCTGCTCACTGCTCGCCAGCCTTCTAAGTGCCCCCCCCCCATGCAAACCTAGACGGCATATTAAAAACCAGTGACATCACTTAGCCAACAAGGTCCGTATAGTCCAAGCTGTGGTTTTTCCAGTAGACCTGTATGGATATGAGAATTGAACTATAAAGAAGGCTGAGCACCAAAAATTAATGCTTTCGAATCGTAGTGCGGGAGAAGACTCTTGAGAGTCCCTCGGACAGCAAGGAGATCAAACCAGTCGATCTTAAAGGAAGGCAACCCTGAATATTCATTGGAAGGACTGAATGCTGAAGCTCCAATACTTTGGCCACCTGATTCGAAGAGCCAACTTACTGGAAAAGACCCTGATGCTGGGAAAGATTGAGGGCAGAAGGAGAAGTGGGCAACAGAGAATGAGATGGTTAGATGGCATCATCAACTCAATGGACATGAGTTTGAGCAAACTCCAGGAGATAGTGAAGGATAGGGAAGCCTTGCTTGCTGCAGTCCACAGGGTTGCAAAGAGTCAAAGACACAGCTGAGCGACTGAACAAGGCAGGCACTACCATTTTAACCCGGGAGTGGCTAGGGGAGGCTTACTCACCATTCACTACTGAGAAAACAGTCCTAACACTGAACAGCAGGTAATGGCAGAGCCAGTATTAGAATCCCTATTTCCTGGAAGGTTGTAAGACATCCTGGTGTAAGATCACTAAGTGACAGATGTGTGTGTGGCTTCCCCCCGACCCCAAACACAGACACACCTGTGTAGACTCAGCTGTTGGAAAATGACAGAATTTATCATCATCGATCATTTGTTCTGTGTGTGTGTGTTCCTGGTAGCTGAGAAATTAAAAGCCTCGTGAAGACAGTCCAAAAACCTGTCGTGTGTTTCTCCAGTGTTATCAGCAATCGGTCTAGTGGCAGGCAGTGCAGGGTCCTCTGATTCTGATCGGAAAAAGCTTTCTGGATCCCTCTTGTTCCTTCCAGCCATCCTCTGAGAGTGACATTGTAAACATTCCCAGCCCTGGGGTAACGGGACCTGCACTGGAGGCCCCTCGCCAGACACTCAGTATGCAGTTCGGGTTGTTACTACAGTTGTGAATCAGATTTTTCAGCCTGTAGAGTGAGGTGCTGGAGTTGTTTTCTGATGTTTCCTGTACGTGCCACATGGTCTCAGGTCCTCCACTCAACTCTCTCTAAGCCACCCCCTTTGTAACCTCCCTTCCCATCCCAGCCAGGGCTCTGGGACTATGGAGGCAGGTGTCAGAATGTATTAAAATCCTCCCTTATCTACGCGCCGTCTGGAGGCGTTGTATGACATCTAACTCTGTTCAATTGCACTTCTGCAATAATAGGCTAATGTTTTATGAACTTGTGAGACTGAACATACGGAGTGTGATCAGGATTTCTGATACTTGATAGGGGTGTGGACATTCAGCAGAAGCCACTGAAGACTTTCAGACTGACAGTGATTCAAAGTAGTGGCTCAAAGACTTAGACTATCTCATTTACAGGATTTTTTTCCACTGATTATTCTATGACTTAGGCAAAAATTCAGCACACCATTTATGATCACATTTATCAGGTAATCTTCTGTGCAGAATTTAAGGAAGAGCCAGTGATTTAGAATCAGAGTGTTTCCTGTGGTCGTATAGAGGGTGTTTTCAGGCTTAATTGCTGCAGTTAAGTGTTTTCATCTGGGATATTCTACTTCTGAGGGGCAAGCTCTCTGTTTTCTCTTTTGGAGTTATCAGGGTTTTCCTTTTGTGTCTTTTTGTATGTCTTTTTAACCAAAGAAGATCCAGTGGGATGTGCTTTTTTTATATAATAGATTAGAAGGAGGAAGGGTTATTAAAAACCAGCTCCACTCCCTCGTTTAGTCCGGCACGCCCGGCGCTGCGGTGCTTACTACAGGTGCGTCGTCGGATTACGAGTTGTTCATTGCCTGTGGATGGTTCCCCGAGCCGCATCGGTCATTTCCGGTAGATGGTTCCCGAGCCGCATCGGTCATTTTCGGTGGATGCTTCCCCGAGCCGCATCTGTCATTTCCGGTGGATGGTTCCCCGAGCAGCGTCGGTCATTTCCGGTGGATGCTTCCCCGAGCAGCATCGGTCATTTCCTGTGGATGCTTCCCCGAGCAGCATCAGTTACTTGCGTGGTGGACGTCCTCCTAAGAAGTACTTGTGGCGTCTCCTGCCTCCCAGCGATGTCGTTAGGGGAGCTGTTGACTTGCATGTTGACCGCAGGCAAGTCACTCGCTTTCTCTGGCTTTGGGCGGCCTCGTCTATAAAGTGAGGTTGAGTTCGTGACTTATTTCTAAAGTCCACTTATTCTCATATCCAGTGATTTGTGTTGGCAAGAGTATTAAAGTCATACGGTCATGCACTCAGCATGTGTGCATCACCCTCTGTGTATGGGGCTGGTCTAGCCGCCACGGGGACCCCAGCCACGCGTCACCCAAAGGCCTGCCCTCCTGCAGCAGCCCTCCATCCAGGGGGCGGAAATACCGCACAGGTAATTCTCAGAGGAAGTGAAGGTGAACGAAGAATTAAGAAGGACAAGGGAAGATAAACTTCTATTTAGTTAGTCTCTGGGTGTGCTCTAGGGACTCATCCTGTGAGGTCAGCGTTCGTGTCCCATTTTATAAATAAGGGCTCAGAGGTTGTGCAGCTGCAGTACCGAGCCAGTATTTAGAAACAACTTTTTGTGATTTCAAAGCCCGTGCTTTTCCAACGTCCATTGACGTCACTCACAGCTTGGGAGTCACCCACAGCTGGGAGCCTCCTCCGGAGGTGCTGGCATGTCCACACACACGGTGGGACAGACAGCTGTGGCCCAGGCCTGGCTCTCAGTGCCCAGCCTGTCCTGCCCGCAAGAAGGGCGAGTGGCTGAGACTCAGCAAGGGCTCGGGGAGGCTTCTGTGCATGAAGGCTGGTCAGCTTGCTCACAGGTATCCTAGAGTTATTGACATGCTTTTAAGTGATGGGTGTTTTGTAGTAAATCATTTAGAGGAACGATCAACTTAGTACCGTGATGAGCTCATAAGATGACCTATCCTTGAAATGGCTCATATGCTGCGTGTGTGTGTGTATGTTTGCACACATGCAGACACTCGCATTGCACATATATGATTTATCAGGTTTTTACATTTACAAATGTTTGTGTTTAATTTTAGGGGAACATTGACTCCAAATTTGCGCTCATCTCGTAGTCTCACTCTTCCAGGCATAGCTTAGGGGACAGGAGGGAGCTTATTTGAGCTCTGACCGCTCACCAGTTGTATTCTGAGATCCAGGAAGCCCTCTGATGCCCTGATCTCCACAGCAGTGGAAGCCTTCGGGGCTGTATTTTTTCCCATGAGACATACCAAGATTTTTAGACTGCTTTTCCCCCACCCTCAGCTCACCTTCTGATCCCTGGGATAGCCAGTACCCAAAGAGATCAGGTGAATCCTGCAGCTGAGGTGGGCCTTGCAGTTTCTGGTTCTCTCCTCCCTGCCCTGACGAAGGACACTTGGAGAATGTCCAGAAAAGCAGTAAGGACCCAGCGATGGTTTGAGCTGCGGCTCTGAAACCCAGCATCCAAGAGAGCTGCTGTGACCGGCTGTGTGACCTCACTCGAGCATGCTGTCCCTCCCTTGCCTCCATCTCCGTGTCTGTGGTAATGAACCCCACACCACCCCTGGTGTCTGTTCATCCCCAGGACCTGGGAGAACTGACGAGCTGGGCGGTCAGCTGCTCCTCGTCTGAGTCTTGGACTGCAGGTCCTCTCGTAGGAAAGCTTGTGGTCAAGTGTGTCTATATGAGTGTGGTTTCTTCCAGGTCCTTACTTTATTATCCTTGCTTAATACGTGGCCATAATACTGCTTCATATCAGCACATTAGTACCTGTTTCTCTGATATAGTGCATATGAGTGAAGTTTCACTGAGTTGTTACGAAGCACTGAGGACTGTACATCTAACAGAAAGCTAAACCGGCAAACCACTACTCACCCAGCGGTTTATCTGGGGCAGGAAGATACCCTGGAGAAGGAAATGGCAGCCCACTTCCTGATGGTGGGGGAAAATTCCATGGACAGAGGAGCCTGGAAGGCTGCAGACCATAGGGGTCGCAATAATATCGGCACAAGACTTAGCAACTGAACAAATGGCTTATCTGAAATACTGTGTCATCCTGCCACCCTTAAAGGTGTAACAGTTAATACAAAGTTTCAAGTTTAAAGCACAGTTTTGTTGTGCCAAATAAGCATCATGTCAAAAAAATGAAATTTTGTTAAAGGATCTATCCTAGATGATTTAAAAATTAAACTCAAGCTCCAGGAAAAAAAAAATCCAAAACTCATATTTTAAAGTTGGAAATACAATATAAATGAGGTGATCTTTACACTTACAGATTTAATTAGCATTTATTACATATCTTCCATATAAATGGAAAATGATTTTAAGTAGGAGGCTGTCATTTTCAATAATTATTGTTTGGAGAGTTGATTTCTTGTTTGCTGTAAAGAGTGTGTGTGTGTACACACACATGTGTGCACATGAGTTCATATGTATCTGTCTCCTCAATGGGTAGAGCTGCTTGTTTTCCTCAATGGTTTGGTCACGTCCGACTGTGTGTGACCCCATGGACTGGAGCCCACCGGGCTCCTCTGTCCATGGGATTCTTCAGGCAAGAATACTGGAGTGGGTAGCCATGCCCTCCTCCAGGGGATCTTCCCAACCCAGGGATCGAACCCGTGTCTCCTGCGTTGCAGGCAGATTCCTTACCACTGGGCCACGAGGAAAGCCCCTGTCAACAATGTGACACTTTCTCTTTCCATAACCAATTAGTCTTCTGTTCTTTCAGCCCAAGGAGTTGTGTCCCTGCGTCCAGGACCCTGCGTTTATCATGTGTTCCAGGTGCTACCTGTCGGTCGTGCTAAGCAATCACTTACTCCTCCTTGCCGTTTTTACCAGCTATGCGGCCTTAGATAATCACGGCATCTCACAGCTCTGCTTTTTCCTCACGGGTGAATGAGGGTGGCGGTGCCTGTCTCAGGAGAGCACCTGAGCTGTAAGAAAACACACAGGCCTGGTCTTGGTTCCCAGCAAGGTCGAGTCCCCGCAGGGATGGGCTTGAGAAGGGCCCTCAGCACTCCGCGCGGTTGCGCTCCTCCTCGGACGCAGTTCATAGACGGCAGGGCCCTCGGGCTGGCAGCAGACGGGTGACCGCCCTCCCCCGGCGCGAGCCCCGCGCCATCTGCAGGAGGCAGGCGTGGGCAGCGGGTGGCGAGCCCGGCGTGCGCGCAGGCGCACACAGAACGTGCGCCGTCACGTGACGTGCCGCACGCTGGGCTGTCTTCCGTGGTGGCAGAGGTGGTTGTGTGCTAGCGTTGACGCGGGTGGCGTCGTGTCCGGGTCGGAGGCCTGGTGCACACGGGAGCTCCTTCAAGGGCTGGGGGTGGTGACGACAGGAATGGGAGGAGCCGGTAAAGCCAGCGGGCATTTAAGGAGCCAGCACGCGCTCTGGGGGCCCAGGAGGGACTTGGCAGCCTCGGTGACGAAGCCCTGGACGCGGCCGCGCGCCGGTCTGGTGCAGACAGACTGTGCGCCTCCCGAGGTCCGATGCTGTTTCCCACCAGCATGCAGCAAGAGGGGTGAAGCGAGGAGTGTTCATGCTTTTCTCCTCCTTGGCAGCCACCTCGCCTGGGCCCCCACCCCACGGTGACGAGGGTCTTACCACTCTACTGAGCCTATTCCTCTGGGGGCAGGAGAGCCCGGCTGTGGCAGAGGAGCCCTGCCCGAGCCCTCGCTGTCACAGCGCAGAGCCCAGGACAGACTGCCCACGGGTCTAGGCAAGCGCATGCTGGCCACGGGAGGCTGAGCTCCCCTCCTAATCTCTACAAGCTTCCTTTTCCTCTCCTGGAACATGAGAATTATCTTGTCTCCACTTACGAGAGTGGATGTCCTTTCCTCTTCAAATGGAGACAAAGGCGGGTGAGGGGTGCAGCTTGAGGCTGGGCCGGAAGGGCCTGCCTCACAGGGCAGCTGCCATGCTGGGCTGGCGACCACCACTGCCCAGGACAGCCCCGCCTGGCGCTCGACCTGGCAGGTGGCACTGCCCGCCGGGGCCGGCCAGCCGCCCACCTCACAAGGGCCGCTTCCGCCCCTGGGCCTCCCCGCCAGGCTGTTCATGCCTGGGCTGGGGCAGGGTGTCTCTGGGAAGGACAGGGGGGAAATCTGATTCCCTGTGTGAGAATTTCTTCCTTCTTATAAGCCTGACACGTTCCTTACACACAAGCCGCTCTGCCCTCCTTGCCTGAGCCGGGCCAAGGCCACCCTCTCCCCACACATCGGTTCATGCGGCTGAGTGGGCAGCAAGGGATGGGGGAGGCGGGCGACCCAGTGGAGGGCGGGGGGCCTGGACAGGGGGACCCCAGTACACACATGGTCAGCCACTCCGGTGAGGCTGTCACACCAGACTCCCCCGCCCAAGCTTTTCTTCTTGTGGGACTGGAATGGTTCTTCTGGAGAAAGCAATCTGCTGTCAGGGGCTTGGGAATTAGGATTCAGAAGCTTGGAATTGGAGCTCAGCTGCAGGTGGAAAATACGCTGTGAATGTTTTATTCAGCAATGCACATATAAGGTTGAGCAGAATGCAAACACATAAATCACTTAAACAATAGCCGTTAAAAGCTGCCTCCCAGCATTTCAGAAGGCTGCCCGAGCACTCGGGAAGTCCTCTCTTGCCATCTGCTGCTGAAGCGTGATATTACACTGCCGGGTCTCACTGCTTCTTCTGGGCCTCCACATTCACACCCTTGGGCACGGGGGTTTTCCTGGGGTGACACGTGTTTGAGGGTTGCAGGAGAGACTGCAGCCCCTTTAGAACTCTGTGGGGACAGAGCAGAGACGACAGAGCCAGTGTCTTCGCTTGGCTTTTCACCGGGCCGAGGCCTCGGTGCTCAGTCGTCCCTGGAAGCACAGGGTCCTGTGACCGCAGCGGTCTGTCTCACCACCCATCACGGTCACCAGCATATTACCGCCAAGAAGCAGGAACGGTCAGTATCTCAGCAGTGACACCCGCCCGCAAGTAAGCACGGACTCCCGTGATCCCGGGTGGAGGCCCCTAGCCCGCAGGAGTCTCTTCCTCCCCTGTGTCAGTCAGAGGTGAAGGTTACTGGGTCGGTGTTGGATCGCAGTCCAAGATAGCCCCTGCGTCCTGAGTGACGCGCAGCAGCCAGCACCACGCAGGCTATCTGCAGCACAGCCCTGGGGTCCCGGAGCGCTTGACTGTCTCAGGTGCCGCCTCAGCCTCCCCGCGGGCCTTCTGGACCTGCAGGGGCACCGGTGAGGTCTCCCCTGCTCTGAGACAGTACATGGGGCGTCTCAGCTCCTCGAAATCTCACGGAGCCCTGGATGGCGAAGACCACTGGGGCAGCCGCACGGTGATTCGGCCTGGGGCAGGGATACAGCAGCTGCTGGGCCGCTGGACCGTGGGCTGCACGGCCGTGAGGCGGGCAAGCACGGGGCCGTGACCGCGTTCTCTTTCCAGGCTGAGTCGCTGCGGCGTCCCTGGCTCTTGACGTCGGGCGTGGCTGTGAGCCCCGAAAGATGCTGTCGGTTAACATTATCTCTTTGAAGAACGGTGAGGTCATGGATGGAAAGCCTTGTTTCACGTGGGCAGGGAAAAACTACAAAGCAGGCGGGGTTTCCCTTTAACCCTTAACCTGCGGAAGGGAGAGTGGAGCGTTGGGTAGAACAGACGTGAGACTCCTCCTTTTAATAGAAAATGTGGAGCCGCGTGGGCACTGGGTCGCAGCCCCCCATCCCCCATCTCTCCCGTTCCTGCAAAGGGCCTGGGCCCTGGACAGTCTTGTTTTCAATCCCACAAATGTGGAAAATGGTCAGTTACTTTATATAAAGTACAGATTTTTCAGATATGAAAACTCTAGATGCAAAAACTGGGAAGTTTGAAATAAAACTCTGGTAAGATACACATTACAAAGCTTACCATCTAAACTGTTTTCAAGTACACCGTGTTAGATTTTTAACAGGCTCTTATTGACTGAATAGCAGAAGGCAGTGGCACCCCACTCCAGTACTCTTGCCTGGAAAATCCCATGGATGGAGGAGCCTGGTGGGCTGCAGTCCATGGGGTCGCTGGGAGTCGGATACAACTGAGCGACCTCACTTTCACTTTTCACTTTCATGCATTGGAGAAGGAAATGGCAACCCACTCCAGTGTTCTTGCCTGGAGAATCCCAGGGACGGGGGAGCCGTGTGGGCTGCCATCCATGAGGTCGCACAGAGTTGGCCACGACAAGCAACTTAGCAGCAGCAGCAGCAGCATTGACTGAATAAGAACCTAAGTAGCAAGGAAGCACCGAGCCTCATGTGCCCACAGGTACAAAGCCAGTTGACACACCAGGGGCTGTTCCGGAGCCAAGTCCACGGTCCGAGAAGGGCCTCAGCCACCCGCTCAGAATACCCAAACAGCCTGGAGCCTTGCTGCCCTGAGATGCTGAGCTCCTGAGCTCACGAAACTGCAGGCAGGTGTCCTGCAAGACTGAAGCTTGTGTGGTTTGGACGTACATGTCATGTGCTTATAAATTCCCGTCCCCCCACAAATTTTTAAAATTTTGTCAAATTTTAAACTTTATTAAAAAGTGTAATATTAAACATCATTACATCAAAAGTATGAAAAAAACAGTAAAGAGGTACGATTTTAAAATCAAACATTCACTTTTACATAACCGTCAGCCCCCAGCGTTGGCTGTGCTTTCTGTAAGGACAGCGTGACCTGTGCTGTGAATTGAACTTGGTTTCTGTAGTCTTACTTGGAAGTGTCTTGTTGATCGAAGCTGTAGCCGTGACGCAGTAGCCTATAGAGTCGTGCTGATGGGGTGGGTTGAACTTTGCTTCTCCCCGGACCTCGGGCTGGGGCCAGGAGCCCGGATGAGTCAGCTCTCACCTCGGCAGCTGCACTTTGAGAGCGGCCTCCCCCCGGCTCCCGCCACCCCAGGCCCCTGATCTCTCAGCCTGCAGTAGCAGAGACGTTCACACCTGTTGCCCAGGATGTTAACAAGGCGGGAGGTCCAGTGCGGGGTATTACGTGCCCACTGGAAGTGCCTGGAGCTTAGTAGGCGTTCGGTGAACGTTAATACTACTCTTCTTTGGGGATTAAATTCTCAGGCTTTATCTCTGGCAACCATGGAATTTGAAAAAGTTAAGATGGATGGAAGTTAAGATGGATGGTGGCGATGGCTACACAAAAATGTGAACGTATTTAATGCCGCAGAACTGTACATTTAAAAATGGCTCAAATGGCATATTTATTTTGTGCATATTTTACCACCGTAAAACAAAGAAAGTATTGGGTTTGTTTCAAATTCTAGAGCTGGGAAACTTTTTTGAATGGAGTCAGCAGGAAAACGTAAAAGAAAGTCCTTGTCTTTGAAAGAGACATGACTCGTGGCATCGCGAGTGGACCCTGCCTGGGGAGGTGATTCCGATGCCTGGAAAGCACACGCAGCTGACGGGCACGCAGCTCACAGTCCCAGGAGGCAGTTAGCTCGGAGAGGTTGGTGAGGAGCAGAGAGGCTCCTTGAACAGACAGACATCTGCTTCCAGCTGCAGCCGGTGTTAGTTTGCAATGGCTGTGGTTTGTTTGTTTGTTTGTTGTTTCCCTTCTTGGCCTTATTACGGTTTGATATGCAAATAAAAGTTGTGTATATTTAAGTGTATGGCATGATGTTTTCATACCCACACACACTCTGACATGATTGTCACAGCCGACCTGACTAAAATCCTACCCACAAACAGTCCCCTTTGTGTGGTGAGAACACCGCGATTTGCTCTTAGCAGATTGCAAGTGTGCAGAACATCCTTTGGAACTGAAGATGGCCACCCTTAGGTCTCCGCACCGGTCTAATCTTATCAGTCAGAGTTTTTGCCTTTTGATCAGTACCCGTGTCCCCTCCCCCATCTGGTAAGCACCGCTCACCCTAGTACTCTCTGAGTTTGGCTTTTTTTCTTTTTATCTCCACATACACATGAGATCGTGCAATACTGTCTTTTGTGTCTGTCCCAGCCCAGTGTCCTACGGGTCCATGCACGTTTTCACAGATGGAGGGATTTTGTCCTTTTTATGGGCGAGTAATACTGCTTTGTCTGTACGTGCACGCGCATATACACAGCATTCTCTTTTGTCCATTCGTCTTTCAACAGACACTGGTAGCTTCTGTCTCCTGGTTGTCAGAAGCAATGCTGACTGTGGGCGTGCAGAGATCTCTTCACGGGACTGGTTCCATTCCTCTTGGGTATAAACCCAGAAACGGGGATGCTGGATCAGACAGCGGTTCTGTTTCTGATGTTTTTGGAACCTCAATTCTGATTTTCACGAGTATAAACCTGTACCAGTTTATTATTCACTTTGTTTTATTGGAAAATATGAACAAACAGTAGAGAGAACAGTATAATGAGCTCCGAGTACCCATCACCCTTCTCCCGCCTCTCGTAATTACATCTTCATGGCCAACAGCATTCTAACACATATGCCCACCTATGTTATTTTAGAAAATGTATGTTTTATGTGAAGCTATTTTAGTACACACTTGGAAATACAGATTATTTTGTGAAACATAACTACAATACCATTATTATAATGAACATACTAACAGTAATTTTTAATATCATCAAGTATGTGTGTTCAGTTGCTCAGTCATGTCCAACTCTGTGTGACCCCATGGACTGTAGCCCACCAGGCTCCTCTGTCCATGGGATTTTCCAGGCAAGAATACTGCAGTGGGTTATCATTTCTTTCTGTATCAAATATACAGTGTTTAAATTTTCAGATTATCTCACTAATAAATTTTCTTAATTTTGTATGTTTGACTTAAGATTCAAATAAAGTTTTAGATGATGTCTCTTACCTGTGGGTTAGCCCGTATCTTCCCCCACACGCTCTTGTTTTTCCTTGTCATTTGCTGAAGAAGTAAGTTCGTATGTCTTGAGTTTTGCTGGTTGCCTCTTTTTTTTGTCATTTATCATATATAAAAGTTGATAGTTGGATCTTAACCAGCCGGATACTTACACTTGGCTAGATGCTAGACTCACCTGGGAAATTTAAAAGAAACTCTGGCATGTGCAGAGATAGTCGGGCAGTTTTTAGGTGAAGTTAGACAAAAAGTCACCTCATCCCCCAGCACTTCCACTCCAGAAGAACTGAAGCAGTTATTTGAACAGAACCTTGGGCAACAATGTCCATAGCAGCACTGTTCACAACAGCCAGAGGTGCAGACAGCCCAGGTAGCCTTCACCTGAAGCAAAGGGCTGGACACACGAGGACGTGTGCATGCAGCAGAAATCAGCCTTGAAGTCTGCGAGTTCCTGATCACACCAGTAAAAGAAGCCGGCCCAAAGCCACACGCTGTACGGTTCCATCTCTAGGAAATAATTCAAGATAAGGAGACCCGGAGAGACACGAATAAATCCATGGGGCTGGGGGTGGGGCGGGGCCTGACTGTTGGGGGTGCGAGGTTTCCTTTGATGAGGGGGGCGGTGACCAGGCCCCGGGCTGGACGGCGCCAGTGCTGGGTATAGCACGTGACTGTCACTGATGCCAGCAGTGGGCTCTCTCTACCTACCTCAGCTCTGCAGCCTGGCCTGAGGGGCCGAGGGCGCTTCTGTTTGAATAACGTGGGGCTTCTGCTTAAAATACTAATTACAAGGGACAGAAGCACTTTCAGAGGATTTGTGCTGGAGTACAAAGATGATGGAGTTTGGTCTTTCCAGGCCAGGAGCTGGCCATCTCCTCCCTCCATTCCCTGACCCTTGAGAGGCTTACTTAGCTCTGATAAAGTAGCGAGGTGTTGTTATGGATATATATGTATTTGGAAAGGCCATAGGTTTGGAGTCAGAAGACCTGGCTGGGTTGGACTATGTCAGCTCCATAATTCGTGTACCAGTTGTAAAAGTGTAGGCAGGTCACTGAATTCTTCTGATTCCCTTTATTCATCCAGAAGATGTATGTATCATGTAGTGATAGGATATTTGTAAAAATTAAGGGAGAAACTAAAATTAAAAGATATTTTTAATGAAATTAAAAAGATGGTTTATCCTTGTAACGAAAGCTATGTAAACCCTCGACAGCATATTAAAAAGCAGAGACATCACGTTGCCAAAAAGGGTCCATCTAGCCAAAGCTATGGTTCTTCCAGTAGCCATGTATGGATATGAGAGTTGGACCATAAAGAAGGCTGAGTGCTGAAGAATTGATGCTTTTGAACTGATGCTGGAGAAGACTCTTGAGAGTCCCTAGGACTGCAAGGAGATCCAGCCAGTCCATCCTAAAGGAATTCAGTCCTGAATATTCATTGGAAGGTCTAATGCTGAAGCTGAAGCTCCAATACTTTGGCCACCTGATGCGAAGAGCTGACTCATTGGAAAAGACCCTGATGCTGGGAAAGATTGAAGGCGGGAGGAGAAGGGGACGACAGAGGATGAGATGGTTGGATGGCATCACCGACTGAATGGACATGAGTTTGAACAAACTCCAGGAGATAGTGAAGGACAGGGAGGCCTGGCATGCTGCAATCCACGGGGTCACAAAGAGTCGGACACGACTTAATGACTGAACAATAACAACAAAAGGGAGAAGCTAAGCAGTTAAGCCACTCAGCCTGGTACCTGCCCAGAAAATGTGACTTTCCTCATGATGGATTGCTCAGCAGGTGAAGCGGGGGGCGGGGGTCACAGAGGAGGGTCAGGGTGAGATGCAGAAACGCCCCTGTGCTCACCCTGGGGTTGTCCTGAAAGCCACAGTCATGGAAACCTTGGGGTGAAACCAGGTCAGAATCCCCCACCTGCTGGTCAGTCCTGGCCTGCCCCCTGGGGGCCCAGGACTGTGCAAAGCAGCAGCTCTGAGTTCGGGGCAGAGTTGTGAAGCCAGGATGTGTGATGGTTGCCTCTCAATTATGTTTGTATTGTGCTTTTTCTTTTCCACCCAAATTGTATGCTCCAGGTCATTAACTATTCTTCTACAATGTCATTTTTAATGACTCCACATTGAGGATACGCTTTAAGAGAAAGTGAAGGGCAACTCTCTGGCAACTAAATCAAAAGTCTAATCAAGAGTAAATTAACCTGAGAAGTGGAAGACTTTTTACGATTTTCTTTGGCCAAGTCCTTGAATGTCTGGCTCTGTTTTGTTTTGGAGGAGTGATATCAGAATCTCCCACTGTAGCCTTGCTTTCATCCAGCTCTCCTTTGGTTTCTGATGGTCTCCGCTTTGTGTGCTCAGCCATGGTCTTCTCCAGTGTCGCAGGTCTACGCCTGCGACAGCTTTTTCCTAAATGCTGCTCATTATTCAATCTAGTGTTTTAGACTCAACTTTACCTGGTCTAAGGTTAATGTAAACTGGTATTCCCCCGCCCCCTCACCCCGAGTGTGCCTCGTGTGTCTTAATTCATCCCTCGATTTTCAGTCTTTATCAGACACTTCTGCTTTTGGAGTCTTGTTATCTGCCCCTGTGGTCCTGTTTCATACAGGGGCTGACATGGCTGACTTTGTTCCTGTCGTCTCATCCTGTTATTTATCACGATTTGTTTTCTCTTCTTCACCTCTCCATCTTTATTGGTCTGGGAACTCTGTTCTGCTCTTCTGTATCTTTGGTGACTGTCTCCTGTAGGCGGATGCGGAAACTTAGATGTGTACGCTTTTCACTGTTATTTGAAAAAGGATGTTTGGTTTTCCATCAAGACACCCCATCTCCCTGTGTGTTCAGTCACTCAGTCATGTCTGATTGGTTGCAATCCCGTGGACTGTAGCCCGCCGGGCTCCTCTGTCCATGGGATTTCCTAGGCAAGAACACTGGAGTGGGTTGCTATTTTCTGCTCCAGGGGATCTTCCCGGCCCACGGAGCGACCCCGTCCCCGCGCATGCGCACATTTCACAAGTACGTTACAGCCGTGTTTCCCCCTGAGTCTAAGCGCTCCGACCACACTGCCTGCCATTGGCCGCTCCCAGCAGCGTTGTTACAGTCAGACGTTCGGGTCAGGTTCCTTCTGTCTGGCTCCTAGGTTCCCTTCAATTCAGTTCATTTCAGACTCTCAGTCGTATCCGACTCTTTGCAACCGCATGGACTGCAGTGCACCAGGCCACCCTGTCCATCACAAACTCCCAGAGTTTACTCAAACTCACATCCGTGGAGTCGGTGATGCCGTCCAACCATCTCATCCTCTGTCCTCCCCTTCTCCTTCTGTCTTCAATCTTTCCCAGCATCAGGGTCTTTTCCAGTGAGTCAGTTCTTCACATCAGGTGGCCAAAGTATTGGAGTTTTAAGCTTCAGCATCAGTCCTTCCAATGAATGTTCATGACTGATTTCCTTTAGGATGCACTAGTTGGATTTCCTTGCAGTCCAAGGGACTCTCAAGTCTTCTCCAACACCACAGTTCAAAAGCATAAATTCTTCGGCGCTCAGGTTTGTTTGTAGTCCAACTCTCACATCCATACATGACTACTGGATTGATTCCTTATGTGTATTGTTATTTTCTCTGTCGCCTCTCTGGTGTTCGGGTCTGGTCGTTAGCCTGCCCTGCATGGCTGCAGTTCTGGAGGTGACAGAGGGACAGGGTCCCTCCCCTCAGGGACCCATGCAACAGCAGTGCCAGCAGCTGCCTGTCCTCCGGTGCAGGCTGAGCTGGGCGATCTGGCCCGGGCACCGCGTCTCCCACTGCTGCAGCCGTCCTGCTCTGGGGCAAGTGCAGGCTGGCCCCGGGGAGGAGAGCCCATGTCCCAGCCCTGCTCAGCGCCAGCGGGCGTCTGCAGCTTGTGGCCCAGCAGCCTGGTGCTCTCCACGGTGGCGTAGGCACAGGTAGGGCTTCCTGATGCCAGCGCCCCCAAACAGCAGGGTGTTCAGGGAGCAGGTGTGCCACTCACCAGGGCAGCACCCCCATCACAGGGGGTTCAGAGGTCTGTGCCTTCAGTCAGGTGGTCTCTCGGTGTCCACTGCCGTGTTCTTTTCAGCCTGGCTTTGGGGTGGGGAAGAGAGAAGGGAGCCCCGTCACTCAGGTGTGCCAGGGTACATCCACCCCAGGGTTTTTCAGGAGGCTCCCGGCCCTGGGAAGGTGCGGCCATGGCTGACGGCCGGTCCCCACATCCCTGCGTCTCACACAGCAGTGCTGGCAGGGCGGGCGCTGAGGGGCACAGGCCGCTGCTGAAAAGAAGGACAGAGGGATGTGTGTGTCCTGACCCAGGGGTGCTGAGTGTGAGAGGCGGGCTGTAGGGACGTGGGCGTGCTCGTTCTTACTCCTTCTGTGTCTGCTGTCGCCACCATTTCTCACGTGAAACAAGGTGGGCACCTGCCCCCGGGCATGGCATCCACTCAGGAGCTGCTGGGTGTGGGGGTTGGAGAGACTGTCCCGGGGGGCTGGGTCATGGGGGCAGTGCCCGGGGCGGGGGGTGGAGAGGGTGGGTGCTCATCCTTTTCTCTGGGGGCACCTGCTCACTCCTGCCTTCTCAGCACCTGGCCGATTACGCCCACACTGGGCCGGCCAGCCAGGAGGTGGGCACCCTCACAGCCCGAGCCTTCCGCCATGCCAGGTGCCTCTGGGTTGCGCTCTGGACACCCGGTGCCGTGACCCCGACTGGACCCGCTGTGTTCGTCGCTCTGGACGTTGTGAGTCTCTTAGTGCGGCCATCTCAGGTGTCGCCGCCCTGCTCCCCAAACCCACGGTCGGGGACTCGCAACCAAGCGGAACAGTGCGTGACCGCGCCCCGTGCCGTCCTTGTCCAGTGAGGCGCAGAGCACGGCCTGGCGGCAGGCCTCCAGAAGCCAGCCGTCGCCTACCTCAGTACTTGTCTTTTTATCTGACGTTTTCACGTTTGTCTAAAGCAGCTCTTTAATTTGAATCGGTTCACACTGACCCTGGAAAAAGGGTCCTGTAGGCATGGCAGAGCACAGAGCGGCCTGACTGTCCGAGAACGCGTGTGGACAGCGTTCCCCAGGCTGGGTGTAAAGGTGCAGGCCGGAACCCGCTGGCCCCAGCACCGGCCCTGGGACTTTAGCCGCAGGTCACCTCACCTCGTGGCCGATTCTTGCGCTACCTGGGCCTGGCCTGGCCTGGGGCCCGCGTGCAGGCCCGAGGGGTGGCAGCGTGACCGCTCACGGGCTTCTCTCTGGCGGTTTGCCTGGCTCCTGCAGTCACACCCTGGGGAGGGGCCAGCTCTCGTGCTTACGTGATCCTGGGTTCTGCCCACTTCCGAGAGAGCTTGGTAAAGCCCCTCCAGCAGCACTTCAGCAGCCGCGGGTGCTGACCTGCCCCCGGGTGGCCTTCGCCTCGCAGAGCTTCCCCACCCACCCCGGGGACTCGGGGCCGCTGGCCGGCAGACGGTCGGCCTCTAGTGTCCCCCCCGGGGCCAGCTCTGCACCCGTCCCTGGGGCCGAAGGACGGGGAGTGCGGTGGGCGCTGGCCAGCAGGTCTCCTGCTTTACCCGAGCAGCGTTCCTCAAGTCTGAACTCTCTGGAGCGCCCCCTGGTTCCTGGCTCTGCCCTCTTCTCTGGAGCCCTTCATGGCGCTGAGCGGGACCAGGTCGCCTCACACGGCTGCATTTCTTGCAACAGCACCTAGCCCCGTAGATGCTGGCTCTGAGAAACAAGAACTGCGTGAACTGTCTGACGGGGCTTCTGTTAGGAGGCCCAGGCTGGGCAAGGGGGCCGTGGGCACACACACTGTCCACCGTGGGCCAGCTGGAAAGACGCGTTTGTTCTGCCACACCGTCAGACCGTCCAGAGGGTCAGTTGTCAAGCAAATGCTCACTTTTAGAAAGTAGTTTTGCAAGATCCATCAAGAGCCATAAAAATATTCATACCTATTTACCCAATAATCCCATTTTTAGAAACCTTTTATAAGCAAAATCAGAGATACTATAAAAGGTTTATACATGAGAATGGTAACCCCAAGACTGAGCAAAAACTCCACAAATACTCATCATATGAGAATGATTAAATAAATTATGCCTCTTCACAATGCGGCTTTGTCCATTATTAAAAATATCCTTTCAAAGACTATTTCATGACATAAGGATATAAAGTTAAGTTTTAAAAAGTTATGATTCTAAATTTAAATATTCTTCTTCAATATATGTGCATACATTTTAAATGTATAAGTGAATAAAAAGACTAGACAAAAAAATGCTAAAATATTAATAGCCACATACTCTAAAACAGGTATTGCGGGACAAAAGGAGATCTGTCTAAGTCTCCGTGTGGCTTTGTTCAAACTTCAGAAACTTTCAGACTGTCCGTTAATGGCACTTCCCCAGGTGATAGTAACATTGCTTCCACTTATCCTGGGCGCACCTTCTTCTTTGCAGTGACCTTTTTTATCAGTCATCATATAGTCTACAATTAAAATTCACAGTATGCATTCATATCAGTTAGGATTTGGTTTACTTGTGTATAACAAAAAACCCAAATAACACATTTAAAAATATAGACATTTATTTTTCTCTCACATAAAAGTTGGCAATAAGCTAGTTAAGGTGGCTGGTGGCTCCACAGTCATCAAAACCTCAGGCTTCTGCTTCCTGCCTCTCATCTTCAGTGTGATGAGGCAAACTTACCTCCTAGTGCTAGAATGGCTGCAGATGCTCCAGCCATCAGGTTACAGTTACCTCCCTCCTTGTCTGTCTCCCCTCTCAGACTCTGAGCTTCCTGAGGGCAGGATCAGTCTCAGTCTCCCCTGAGCACAGTCCTGGTACAGGAGGTGCCCGCCACTCATCTGTGTCTTGGCTGGGAATGGGCTGCCCTTCACACCTCCTCCAGGGCTCCTGGGGGCTTTCCCTCAACAAATGCCCCTAAATCATCTCTGCGGCTAAGCCCTCTGATCTCTGCTTACTTCTCTTGTCCTCTCATCAGTGGTCGTAGGACTGGGGGCCCCAGGGCCACAGCATGCCTGGGTCACCTGCCCTGCCTTTAAGGGGCTCTCCGGGAGACCTGGATGGACACATGCCCTCGAAGGTGGCCCAGGTGGGCTGCCAGGTGGGGGCAGCAGGTTTCCCAGCATCCCTCTGCTGCCGGCCGGGGGAACATTAGGAGGTGGAGCCGGCCCCTCGGGAGGTGGCAGGAAGCCCGTTACCTGTCCGCACTGCAGCACACGTGTGACTGTCCTGGGGCGCTCACACCCTATAGGCACCAACCATGCTGTGGGTCCAAAGCAGAGGACTGTGAAGATTTGCTGGGAGCCTCCAGGGCTCTCTTACAGACGAGGATGCTGAGACCAGAGGACAGGTGGACAGTGAGACAGGTGCGTGAAGAGCCAGGCTCTGCCCGGTGTGGACAAGGCTCACTCACGCTTTACGGTAAAACTCCATCCTGACGGAAGAACCGGTCCTAAGGGCCGGAAATCCTGTGGGTGCGGAGTCACTGTGCATGAGGCAGCCTGGGTCTCACCATCTCAGGATAGCCTGCCTCTGGGGCTGTTCCAGGGGCGAGAAGGCGTGAATGGGAACTTCGCACTGTCCCCAAGGCGGGGGAACTGGTTGGGGGTGGTGGGTACGGTGCCAGGACGCAGCCGCAGCAAAGCCGCGACTGCACTCTGCCCACAGCACAGTCTCCAGAATGACGCACGTCTGTGGAGACGCTCTTTCTGAGTTTTCACAGCTAACGGAGCCCGAGTTCCTGATCTTTGTGTTCTCTTTGCCTCCAGGTCCACATTGGCCAAATGTATTCAACCGACAAGCTTGTCATTGAGAATCAAGAGAAGCCCCGGGCCTAGGAGCCGGGACCAGCCTCCAGCAGCAGCAGGACCACCGGCAGCACCGTCCCGCTTGCCGTGGGGCCCCCAGCAGGCCTCGAGGGGCCTCCGCACCAGCTTTAAATAGCCTCACTCTGCCTGCCCTCCAGGGACTGATGAACTGAGCGACGTGTCCCCTCTTCTGCAGCCTTGGTGACAGAGGTCGGCTGGCGCCGGCTGTCCTCTGTTCAAGCATCAGGATGAAGAGCTGGAGTGCCTCGAGGGAAGGCCGTGTGCAGTGGAGTCTCGTCCACCCCACCCCACCCTGTGGCTCCGCAGCACCTGTATAGAGCATTTCCAGACGTGTTTCTCGGTCCTTGACAATAAATGGAAGCATCTCCCTGGCCTTCTCTGCCAGACACACGTGTCTTCATGACTAATGCGCTTTTGGGTCCTGCTGGTGCTGGGCCTGCAGAGGGCGGTGGGGAGCCCAGCAGGGAGGGTCCAGCCCTGAGCCGAGTGTCCCCTTTGCAAAGGCAAGTCCACACACTGGAAGAGATCCAGGGACGGAGGGGAGCAGGGTGCATCCTACCACTGAGACCCAGGCCCAGCGTGACCACAGAGGTTCCCTGTGTGTGGCTGCTCACCTGGGGACGGTCCTACAACCCGATGCCCAGGGTGGTCTCAGGATGACTGACATCAGCCCCACCCCAACCTGTTTTGAATCAGAATCTTCAGTCTGACACACCCCAGGGGACTCCAGTGTACGCTGAAACGTGCGTCCCAAAGCTCACTCACTGAGACACAGTCACCTGGAGAGATTGGAGTTTTTAAAAAGAAATTTCTCAGCACTTCATATTCTGACTTGATAAGTGACAGATGAGGCATAGTTATTTATTTGTTGTGTTGTTCAGTCGCTAAGTCGTGTCCAATTCTTTGCGACCCCATGGACTGCAGCATGCCAGGCTCCCTGTCCATTTCCAACTCCTGTAGTTTACCCAAACTCATGTCCATTGAGTCGGTGATGCCATCCAACCATCTCATCCTCTGTCATCCCCTTCTCCTCCTGCCTTCAGTCTTTCCAGCATCAGGGTCTTTTCCAGTGAGTCAGTTCTTCACATCAGGTGGCCAAAGTATTGGAGTTTCAGCTTCAGCATCAGTTCTTCCAGTGAATATTCAGGGTTGATTTCGTTTAGGACTGACTGGTTTGATCTCCCTGCTGTTCAAAGAATTCTCAAGAGTCTTCTCCAACACCACAGTTCAAAAGCATCAATTCTTTGGCACTCAGCCTTCTATATTGTCCAGCTCTCATATCCATACATGATTACTGGAAAAACCATAGCTTTGACTGAACTGACCTTTGTCAGCAAAGTAATGTCTCTGCTTTTTAATGTGCTGTCTAAGTTGGTCATAGCTTGTTTTCCAAGGAGCAAGAGTCTTTTATTTCATGGCGGCAGTCACCATCTGCAGTCATTTTGGAGCCCAAGAAAATAGTCTGTCACTGTTTCCCCATCTATTAGCCATGAAGTGATGGAACCTGATGCCATGATCTTAGTTTTTTGGATGTTGAGTTTTAAGCCAGCTTTTTCACTCTCCTCTCTCACTTTCATCAAGAGGCTCTTTAGTTCCTCTTCACTTTCTGCCATAAGGGTGGTGTCATCTGCATATCTGAGGTTATTGATATTTCTCCTGGCAATCTTGATTCCAGCTTGTGCTTCATCCAGCCCGGCATTTCTCATGATTGACTCTGCATATAAGTTAAATAAGCAGGGTGACAGTATACAGCCTTGACGTACTCCTTCCTGATTTGGAACCAGTCTGTTGTTCCATGTTCAGTTTTAACTGTTGCTTCTTGACCTGCATATATTCTTCTCAGGAGACAGGTGAGGTGGTCTGGTATTCCCATCTCTATAAGAATTTTCAGTTTGTTGTGATCCTCACAGTCAAAGGCTTTAGTGTAGTCAATGAAGCAGAAGTAGATGGCTTTTTGGAATTCCCTTGCATTTTCTATAATCCAGCAGATGTTGGCAATTTGATCTCTGGTTCCTCTGCCTTTTCTAAGTCAGAGGAACCATAGTTCAAATCACCAACAATAATTTATAATTTTTAAATTTCTCCTGGTCTTTTTAATGTTTAGCCAGTTCAGGAAACTCTGCTCTTTGAGTATGTTACAGGTAGAAACAATATTCGTGTGAATTTATCCTTGAAAACACATCAGTTCAAAACAGGAAAAGAAGGAATTACTAACCTACTTCTGGGGAAGTTTATTTGGACACCAGTTTTTTGTTGCTTATCGCCTCCCTCCATCTGCAGTACTAAGTGATTTTATGACTCGTGTGTTTGGGTTTACACCAGGCTCGTGTAAATAGCCACAGGTCCCAACGTGGGGACTGTCGCCGACGAGCCGCCGCAGCACTCCCCACGTCACTGTAATTCTCACAGTCACGGGCGTCCTCCCGCCCGGGTGAAGACCGTGTCTGCCCGCCTCGTCTGTGGATGGTAGATGGTGTTGTGACACTGCATTCAAATGGTCCCAACATGCGTTCGTGACGTCTGGCCCTAACCGACTGCTCCAGGATGCTCTGGCCCACATGTGCCCGTGAGACCCATCCCTGCTCAGTCCCAAGCCTGTTCCCCCTGTAAACCCAGATCTTTGCATGTCTTAGGGCCACGGTGTGAGAGCACTACTCAGCAGATGGTGACGTGGTGGGAGGCAAACCTCCCCACCGCCCCAGCTGGCTGTCCGGGGACAGCGTCTCAGCCTGGGTGTGTGGCTCCGGGGCCCATTCTCCTCTGCCCAGGCAGGGGTGTGGTCGCTCAGAAACAACTGCGTGGGACCAGGGTGCCGCCAACAGATGTCAGCTCTGATGTCACTCCATGAAGGAAGCCTCCAGAGCCTCGCACCGCCCTTCCCCTCCTGCTGAATTCACTTAGCAACTGAAACGAGAAGATCCTATTTGTTCTCAGAGGTGAGGTGAGCCCTGTCCACAGAGACTCTGCCACCAAGCGAGTCCCCTCCATCTCCCTCCACCTGCGGCCTCACCCGAGTGAACCACCGTGCCCCCCGCCCTCGGAGGGGACGACAAGCATGCAATCCCCACACCAGGGATCAGGTTCCCTGGGCTGCACTGGGAGGGCATCTCCTGGACTCCCCAGCCATGGACACAACGCACCTTGATGGACACGGTAGAACCCAGATGATCCAGACTCGACTGAAGACAACCGTAGGGACCACGTTTTAACCGTTCCGCCTGTTAAACTGCAGTAGCCCCGAGACACTGGCCCCGGTGAGACGCAGAAGCCACGAGAAGCAGCACATGGGTCGTGGGCAGGGACACAGCCGGGGAGGTCAGCGGACGAAGGCGGGCCCCTCGCTGGTGCTCCGTCCTAGGAACCAAGGGAGCAGCCCACGAGGACGTGCGCTCCGCAGATCCCAGGGGTGCGTCTCTTTGTTACAGAGGATCTGGAGCAAACTCAACCTTGGTAAAGAAAGCAGGCTTTTTCTCTGACCGTTTGCCCTGAGTCTGTGGGCAGGGCTCACCTCACCCCTGAGAACAGAGGATCTTCCCTTCTCAGTCTGTCTGCAGCCCTTGGTCCTGCAGGGAAACTTTCATGAAAATGGCTTCTCCTGTCGAGATCCACATGGGGCGTAAGACAGATACTTTTGCTCAGGAGATGCTCAAAGGCAAAGCTTTAAGTCCAAAGACCCTCAGAGCAGAGCCCTCCGAGATGAATCTGGGAGACCGCTGCCACTAACACCTACAGCAGACAAAGCTGGTGTCTTGTTGTCTTGAAGTTAGACACCACCAGTGGAGCGGGAACTGCACTGCTCTCTGACCCAGCGTCCCTGCGCCCACCCGAGGGCCGTTGTCAGGCATCGACGTGCGGGCGGCCCCTCCCCGAGGAGCTGGACTTGCAGGGGTCATGGCTCAGCAGGAAAACGGCTTCCTACAAACGACCCGCATCCTTTTCTTTCTAAAGTGATGAGCTTTCCTAGGAAGTTAGAAACCTTTTCCTCTCATCAGCCAGAAAGTTACAGGGAGCCCCTCATAAATGTCAAGTTAAACATTGTGAAAATATTTCCGTAGAACTTCCCTTCAGTTACTGAGTGAATTCAGGTGACTACGTCTGTCTTGAACACAGAGACAGTTTAATAACAACATAACTGGTTCTAAGTTTTTAAAGAAGTAATTTTTTTTTGCCTTTAAAAAATGTATTTATTGAAGTAACGTGGACTTAAAACGTGTTAGTTTCAAGTGTACAGCATAGTGACTCTTTTTTTTTTAGATTTGTACAGGGTCTTAGAAAAATGAATTTGTTATTCCATGGAAGGAGTACTTTCCATTTAGGTGCACCTCTTGCCTGGAAAGTCCCATGGACGGGGGAGCCTGGTGGGCTGCAGTCCATGGGGTCAAGAAGAGTCGGACACAACCGAGCGACTTCACTTTCAATTTTCACTTTCATGCATTGGAGAAGGAAATGGCAACCCACTCCAGTGTTCTTGCCTGGAGAATCCCAGGGATGGGGGAGCCGTGTGGGCTGCCGTCTATGGGGTCGCACAGAGTCGGACACGACTGACGTGACTTAGCAGCATGTGATTATGAAGCACGTGTAGGATACACGATCGAGGACTCCAATATTAATGCTCAGAGTCTCGTCTTCCACTCACACTTCAACCATGGAGCATATTTAGGATTATTAACTTGCCAGATTTTAGCATGTATTTTTATTTCTAAAAACACAGCCTTTCACTTCCTCATGGGACTCTACAAACAGAAACTTGTTCAGAGAGGAAAAACGATGTATCAATAACCCAGACTGCAAAAATAAATAAAACATTTATTTAAAAAAAAAAATTGGAAGACAGGAATATGGTGTGGTGGGAGGAATGCAAATGGTGGGGAAAAAAATCCAGCCACTGAGGCGGAGAGGTAAAGACTTGGGTCTAATTTCACGTTCAGCTCATGAACATCAACTTCATGTTCCAGGGTCCCAGGGCTGCTGCTGCTGCTAAGTCGCTTCAGTCATGTCCGACTATGTGCGACCCCAGAGACGAGAGCCCACCAGGCTCCCCCGTCCCTGGGATTCTCCAGGCAAGAACACTGGAGTGGGTTGCCATTTCCTTCTCCCAGGGCTGACCAGACCCCTAATGACCTTTCCAGCTCTAAAAGCCTGCAATTCCGGTTAAATCAAAAGGAAAGAAACCATCCTGCAGACCATCTGAATGCTAGTCTCGTTTTCGTTTTTCCTTTGGCCATACCTTGTGGCTTGCAGTGTCTTAGTTCCCCAGCCAGGGTTGAACCCGCACCCTGGCAGTGAGAACACCGAGTCCCAACCGCTGGACCACCAGGAATTCCCTGAATGCTAGTTTTTGGCACAATCAGCAAGAAATCTTCAGCATCCGTCCCCAGCTTCGTGTGGAACTTCGGTGCTGTTTGGAGCCAGCCAGAGCACTCAGCCCAGCCAGTGGCCCACAGGAATATGGATTTGGGATGGACTGGGCAGTGAAGCCAGCTGGACTCCTGCAGAGGCACAGAGAACCAACTCATGGTGGAGGCCCATGGCCCCTCGGGTTCCTCCCCAGCCAGCAGTTCAGAGTCTGAGTCAACAAGTGTGTTTCCGGCTTCTTCTAAATTGAGCACTTTTTCTCCCTGGCTTCTGCTGCTTCTGTGATTCCTCAAGGAGAATTTGAACCCAGTTGAGAAAGAAAAGGGACATCTGCCTCTTGCTCACCAGCAGTAACTGTCCCTGTCTTCGCAGCAGGTTCAAAAGAAAGTTCTGAATGTACTCGGCAGAGCACTCAGTTTGGGGTTGAGGCACGCGGAGGCTGACACCAGCCAGGGGTCCCCGCCCCCGAGAGTCTGGCTTCATGGCTGGGGAGCCCCACTAAACACCTGGAGAACAACCAGAAAACCAGCCAGCGCTGGCCTGGGCGCGCGAGCAAGAGAGCAGGCTGGGCAGAGGGAGCTCGCAGAGATCCTGGGGCTGGAACAGCCTAGGGGTGTGAAGACTCAGGTCAGGAGGTGGAGGGCATATCGGAAGGCAGGCACCCCGTAAGTGGGAGCGAAGACGGTGCAGGAAGTCCTGGCTCTTCAGCAGCTTCCTGGGCTTCACAAGGGGCTCAGTGGCAAAGAACCCACCTGCCAATGCAGGAGACAGACCCAGGTTCGATGCCTGGGTCAGGAAGATTCCCCTGGAGCAGGAAATGGCAACCCGCTCCAGTGTTGTTACCTGGAGAATCCCATGGACAGAGGAGCCTGGGGGCTATAGTCCAAGGGGTCACAAAGAGTCAGACACGACTTACAGGCGGTCCAGTGGTCAAGACTCCACGCTTCCACTGCAGGGCGCGTGGGGTCAATCCCTGGTCGGAGAACTAAGATCCCACGTGCAGAGTGGCCAAAAATTTTTTTAAAAAATAGTGTGTGCTTGACGCGCCACAGAGAGCCTCCCTTCAAGCTCACAACCGTGTAATCAGGCAAGAATCCTGCCCCTGCTTGGCAGATGTGAAAACTCATGCTCTCTAGGGAAGGGACATGTTTGAAAGCGCAGGGACAGCGAGGCCGAGCCGTGTCCGCGGCCGGCCAGGCTCACCTGGAGCGGGTGTGTCGCTCCCACGTGAGGCCACCTACAGGCAGCCAGCGCGCTTCTCTGCTAGCACCGCGCCTGGCAACGCTTCACATGCTGCTCAGGAGCAGGTTTTCTTTCTTTAAAAAAAGTTTAACGTTGGTATTAACTTTTTATCTGAAGTGGTTTGAAACTCACAAGTATTTGCAGAAAAAGCAGAGAATTCCCGGGTTCACGTCTCATAACTTACCCCAGCGATAGTATCTCCTGTAACCTTGGCTCACTGGCAGAACCGGGAAATCGATGCTCGGACGCTACTACTGACCCGGGTTCTCCAGCCTCGTGCTAAGGTCTCGGGGCCGCCGCGCTGGGGGCCTGCATGTATATTGCAGGATGTCCATGGCATCCACGGCCTCGACCCACTCAGTCCAGAGCCCCCCACCGCAGTGGTGAGCCCCGAAAACGTTCCCAGACTCAGTGACAGCTTTCAAGGTCCCAAATCACTTCACATTCTTTATTCAAATTAGGACTTTGGGTTCAGCACTTTTTTTCAAGTGTAGCACATACAGAAATATCACCATAACAGCAGAGAAGCTCACAGAAAACTTCCTCCAAATTCCTTAGAACTGAAAAGACATTTTCAAACCACAAAGATATAATCATCCTTTTAAAAATCGAGGAGAAACACAGGGGCTGGGTTCGGACTACAGTAGTTCTGAGTTTAAACAGTATCAGAATCACTCTCACAGAAACCTGTTACTCAAGCCAAACTTTCCACCAGGCACATTTTTCAGGCAAATGTCAAAACGAAGGTTAATGAGGTTACTTTCTCTCACATTATTAGCAGGGACTGTTGCAGAATTCCTCACAAGCACATTAAAGTATCCTGTCTGGGAGGGTGAGCGACAAGGACCACTCGGGCCCCCATAGCTCCAGCTTGGGAGGGCAGGCTCTGTGTGCACCCCCACACACACAGCCACGGCTGTCTTGGACCCTGAGACATGCCCCCACCCCTCTGTGAGTCAGAGCTGTCCGGAGCAGCCTCCCTTGAGAGCTCAGGGCTTCCAGATCCCCGGGGTGAGCTGTGTTGCATTTTCAGACCCTGAAGGAATGATGTGGGTAGTTGGTGACATTGCAGTGGCCACAGACTCAACCACACCAGGCTGAAGTCAGACCATCGCTCACACAAGGGAGCCCCTGTGCTGAAGCCGGGTCCCGCTACCGACCGTCCCCAGCCTCCGCGGTCACGTACAGGTAACGGGTCACAGGTGTCTGTCCTACAGAGAATGGCACCGATGGCTTTAGAAACCCTTGGCTTAACAGACTCATCCCTGGGGTCTCCTGAGTCACCTGCACGCTGTCGGGTCAGGGCCCCAGAGCCCTGCCCTGGTCTTCACAGCAGCCTGCAGCCCACCCTGCCCAGGCCAGGGTCTCGGGGCAGGGAGGCCCCGCCACCTGCAGGCCCAGGCCCCACATGGCACGTCCTCTCCCCGGCACCGGCTCCTGGCTCCAGGTTGGCGGGTCATGCAGAGCCGGGCAGCCCCCAGCCTCGGAACCGAAGACTTCACAGGCCATTCTGAAAGTGTTTCCCCGGCCAGAAAAACTACTCTTTCAGGGCAGTTGCATCAGTACAGAAATTCCGTTTTTTTGTTGTTGTTAATCTTTTAAGATATTTATTTACGGATTTGGCTGCGTCTTAGCTGAGAGACTCAGGGTCTTTACTTGTGGCACGTGAGCTCTAGTTTCCTGGCCAGGGATCGAACCCCAGCCCCTGCATTAGGAGCACAGGGTCTGAGCAGCTGGACTACCAGGGACGTCCCCAGAAAGTCATTAAAAATGACCAAAAAAAAACCCCAGCAAAGCCTTAAATGCCATTAACAGAAGCACTTCTGGTTCAGACACTTTGGGATGGGAAAATAAGCAAGGGAATCCCAGATCTAAACGTGGGCTGGTTTTGTTTTTTCCGAAAGAACATATTCTCCTCAACCAGGCTGAAAAGGACATACAAAATGGAATTCTCTAAGCCATTTTAAGTGGTTCTGAATGTAAATGCACATTTCTTTTTATGTAATGTAAAAACAGACAAAACCTAACTTCCTACAAGAGACATCACCTGTTCCTCCCACTTCGGTTATGAAAAATGCCGACTCAGCTGCATCCGAACAACCTCCTGATGTCAGGAGTTCTTCTCCCAGAGCCGACCCTGGAGGCGCTGTACCCACCAACACCGTAGAGCCCTGCCAGGCAGCCCCTTTAAGGACCATGAATTTCCCACCACCGTGAACTTCTCATGTGCTCAGGTGGGTGTTTTCTCAACAGAACACGTGTAGCTGTTTCTAGAAAGGCCTTCTGCAGGACTGCGCAGGAATTCTTCAACCTAGAGGTTAAATGTTTCAAGCTCAGTTCACCAGACACCTGCTTTCAGTCTTTACTCCATTCAGAGTTTCAGACCGAGTTTCCCATTTCTGGACACATTAGGAGGCTGCTGGTTCTCCTTGAGCAATGACTTAACAAGTTTCAGAGAACCTGAGCAGTGCCAGCAATACCAATTGGAGGGTTAATTACACAAGTCTGATTTCTCCAAAATGTCTGGAAGTGTCTGTACAGCATCTTTGCTTTCCCAGAGATGATTGTGTATCTAGATTTCTGGGTTGAAATGGCTCTGAACTCCTGACGTCGTAGACTTCCGCTCTTCTATTAGATTCACCAGGTACATCTCACTGTCACACCTTAACAGTGAGTTGTTGATCTTGGCCATCTCCCCGCAGCCCAAAGGTGACTCATTTCTTTCTTTACCAAAAATGTGTCTGTTCACAGAGGGTGAAGCCAAAGAACTAACTCTACAGGATGCAAATACTACATCAAAAAGATTCAAAGGGCTTTCAGTCCTAGTGAGCCTAAAGTTAGAGTGTTTACCTGTCCAGCCACCAGCCTGGGAGGCTGAAAGGCCCACCAAGGGCTGCGTCCCGACAGCCCGCTGGGCAGAAGGGAGCCTGGAGGAGGACGTGGAGACACAGCGGGTCACCTGGTGGAGCGTGTCCATCCATCACCAGTCCTGAGGAGAAGCAGGTTTGGCCTCTGCCAAAGGGGCTTCAGGCACCGGTCCGCTTACTGACAGTAAGGCCAGGATGGCCCTGCAGGAGGAGAGGAGGGTCACTGGGCTGGGCCCAGTTTCCGCTCAGTCCCTTGCCTCTGTGACTGCACAAAGCACACCCCCCATGCTGGCAGACCGTCCAGGCCTGGCGTTGCGGGGGCTGACCGGGCAAAGCTGACTGCAAACAGCCCACTGTTTGTCAGGGCTGCCTGCTAGGCTACAGCACGCATGGTGCCCCCTTTTAACCTACAAACCTGTGTCCCATGATGTGAGCCAGAAATACACACCAGTACCGTGACGTCGCACAAGAGCAGAACCTCCCATTTCTTCCCGAAGGCTGTTCCTTGCACTCCTGACAAAGTACACACGACATAGGTCACAATACCCTGCGTGGCTCCAAGCCACACGCTCCTAAGAAACAAGCAGCTGAGTGAGGGAATGAGAAAGCCGAGCAGACTAAAACACGTAAACACCGCTGTGCCAGAGAGCAGAAACATGGGAAACTCATAAAATGATTCGCCAGGAGTCCAAAACAGACCTCCAGAAACTAAACGAGCAGCGGGCTCTGCGTGGCTCAAACCCACAGCATCACCCAGGAAGCCCTCCCCCTGGTCAGGGCAGGAGGGGTGCGGCAGGCGGGGGCGTGGCCAGGTGGGGAATCACAGCACACCCGTCGGGAGTCGGTCCCCCAGGCCCTGCAGCCGGACTCTGGATGACCACTGCCACCGCCCCCTGCTGCAGGACAGCTCCCGAGCTGTGGTCCTGGCGCCCACACAGAGCTGCCCGGTGCACCCAGAGCTCGGCCAGCTTCCAGGTCCAGTGGCCACACCCGCTGGGCCACTTTATCATTATAAAGTATTTGTTTATAAGCACATGTGAATTAGGTCATCCACATGACCATTTTTTAAAGTCGGCTTTACTCCAACTGTAACTTGTAATTCATTAACTTCTGATGGCTTTCCACTCATAAATCAGTATTTAAACTTTTTCCATGATCAGTTACCTTTGGCAAACACTGCCATAGTCAAAAGGATATTTTACAAACCAGAGTTCAAACTAAATATTTCTATAGCTTGAGACATCCCATTTTGAGGCATGAAAATATCTGGCAGTTTTTTGTAGCTTGACGTTAATTCCGAGGGGTGCCATAGGTCAGCTGTCTTGACTTTCTATTATTTACTTTTTTCTTCTTCTTTTTTTCCCCTGCGGCATAGGGGATCTTAGTTCCTCAGCCAGGGATCAAACCCTCATTCCCTGCATTCTTAACCACTGGGCCACCAGGGAGGGAAGTCCCACTGCTATTTCTTAGAAGAAGCAGATGGAGTCCCCTCCCCAGTATAGGAATAATTGTACTTATTCCTATAAGTGTACTAAGATACTTATTTGGTGTCTTAGTGTTTACTGTAATCAACCAAGATTACCAAGAGTAAAGCAACCAGTTTTACCTTTACCCAAAGGAGGTTTATATCAAGTGACAAATTTTTACTAAAAGTTTTAAGTGCTTTGTTAAATATGACTCTCAACATACAGTTTAAAAAAAAAAATACTACTTCTCTAGAGCAGGGGTTGGCAGACTTTCTCTAACGGGCCAGACAGTAATATTTTAGAATCTGCCATAAGGTCTCTGTTGCATCTACTCAGCTGTGCACTTGTAACGGGAAGATGACTGTGGATAACATACACATGGATGTGCATGGCTCTGCTCCTACAAACCTCTACTGACAGGCATGGAAATTTGAATTCTGTACACTTGTTATGTGTCACAAAAATAGTATTCTTTTGAATTCTTCCAACTATTTAAAAATGTAAAAGACATTCTTAGCTCTCAGGACCTACAAGAACAGCCTTCAGGCTGCATCTGGCCCATGGGCTGTAGGTTGCCTACCCTGCCTCTTAGAAAGCAGCTGTGAAACCACCGGTCCCTGAAGATGAGCATTGCAAAACAGAGCTGACTATACTAGCCGTGTGCCCGAACACGTGAAAACCAAAGACAGACAGATTACCAAGGGACGACGGAGATTTGAAGAAGTCGAGTCCTCAGGAGGCTCACTGGCCCTGGTCGTGCATGGCCACCTTATCCTGGCATCCACGGCCATCAGCAGTGAATGAAGACCACCAACCAGACTGGTGCCCATAGCTGTAGCCTGTGCCCAGTGGGTTCAGAGCAGGATCTTCTTGGTGGGCAGGCTTCATCCTTCAAGTCACCACTCCCCACTGTGGCTCCAGGAGGCACAGAAAGCTCTTTCCTTCCCTCTTCTCCCGCTGGGGAGTCCAGCCACTGAGAGGCCAGCTTCTCTGACTGCCGATGGCCCATAAGTCCAGCAGCGACCGGGTGCTTTGCCTGCACAAAGGAGCTGGAGGCCGGGACCGGCTCTGGCGGCTCACAGCCAAGGCCTGACGATCACGCTGGCATTTCAACTCAACAAGCATCTTCTTCTGCCCGGGGAAAGAACGACTTATACGAAACATTTTTAAGAACACTCTAGCCCACTCTGGAAAATCTAGGCCCTTTCCACATCCAAGAGGAGGGCTGGGACAAGGGAAATTTGAAAATACTGTGGTTTGCTTATTTTAAAGTGCAGCGGCATCCGCTGAAGATGGCCCAACTGCCAAGGCCTCCCAAACTGCCGGGAGCTGAAATATCAAGTAGCAGACATGCACGTGGCCTTAAATTTTCAAAAGGATGTCTGTATGCAAGCGCAAACACTTCCCAGATCCCAATTAAGAGAAAAGGCAGCGACGACGGGAAGGCTCCCGCGGACCCTCTATCCATGCCAGCCCTCGGTGCGATGCTTCCACCTCTCCCTGAGAGCTGAGGGGGCGTCCACAGTTAAAAACAAATCCCAAAGGTTTGCAGCCTCGTTCAAGAGTCTTTTATTCGTGGAGAAAGTCACTGCTCGGAATCTTGAGGACTTCTTCCCATTCGATGCAAGGCGAGAATTCCAAAGGCCAAAGCGGCTGGGAAGGCAGGGCGCTTGGCCCGGGCTCCGTGCTTGCTGGCAGGATCTGTCTGGGTGCCAAGGAGCTTGCACTGAGGGCCTCCCTCTCCCCGGGGGCACGATGCCCGACTGCCTGGGCGCCGCACGCCATCAGCGCAGCCCCGCGGGCTCAGAGCGCGTCCGGCGGGCGCCCCGAGCGCAGCGTGTAGTTAGCCCCCGCGTTGTTGTCCCAGTACTCGCCCTGGGCGCAGCGGTAGCAGATGGCGAAGTGGACGGCGAGGCCCGGAGCGTCCGCGTCCTCCCCCTCCTTGGGCAGCAGGCCCGGGGGCAGGGACAGCGCGAAGTGGAAGCGCTCGGCGTCGGGCTCCTCGGCGTCCCCTGGCTCCCCCGACGGCGCGTCCGGCGGCAGAGGCTTCCCCGGCTCGGGCCGCAGCTCGGCCGGCACGTCCAGGAAGGAGCGCCACTCGGTGAAGGTGTAGCGCACGGCCACGGTGCGCGGCCCGGGGCAGCCCAGCACCCGGCCCGAGCCGGTCACCTCCGCGCCGCCGGGCGCCGCGCACTGCACGCGCTCCAGGCACACGCGCTGTCTCCGCAGGCGCGCGGCCGCGGCGCTCGGCCCGGGCAGCTCGAAAAGGGGCTGCAGCCCGGGCGGCGGCGGCGCGCGGGGGGGCGCGGCCACCACGGCGGCCAGCAGGCTGGGGAGCCCCTCCATGTCCTCGGCGCGCGCCGGGAAGCTGCGCAGACGGGAGAGCACGGCGGGCGGCACCTGCGGCTCCTCGGCCTCGCTGAAGTGCTTCACGCGGGCCAGGCTCAGCCCCAGCGCGTCTGCGAACTGAACCCGCTTCTTGCACTTGGCGCAGCAGTCGCCCGGACCGAGCGGCGCGTCCTCGGCCGCCTCGCCGCCCTCCGGCCCCGGGGCAGGCGGCTGGCGCTGCCGCAGGACCTGGGCCGCCTGCAAGATCGTGTCGGCGGGCAGCAAGAAGGAGCGCGCGCGGCGGCGGCTCTCCAGCTGCGCCTCCTGCTCCCGCGGGGTGACCAGCTCCTGCGAGGACCCACGCTCGGCGTCGGGTCTCGGGGCCGCCGCCACGCAGCCGCCCTCCGTGATGGGCGCTCCCGCGGCGGGCGGCTCCCCGGCTGCCCGGGGCTCTTCCGAGGGCGCGGGTCCCGGCGCCTCCGCACTTAGCAGCACCCCCCGGGGCTCCATGACGCCCTGGCCCGGGACTTGTCCTCGGGACACTTGACGTCTGGGGAGGTGCAGAGAGAGCGCCGCGCCCGCCTCGGTCCGAGAGGAAAAGGCAGGTCCAGTCGGGAGGCTCGGGGGGTTGGCCGCGCTGCCCGGAGCAGGGTGGGAGGAGGGCGCGGGCCGGGCGCGGCCGCAGGGACTGAAGCCGGCCCGCGGAGAGGGCGGGCCCGAGGGGCGCGGAATCCGGGCGGGCGGGGTCCCCGGCTCACCCAGTCCTGCCCGCCGAGCCCCGAGGTTAGCGCGCACTCAGCTCGGTCGTCCTTCTCACCGCGAGGTCGGCCCAGCGGGTCCGGACGGGTCCGCCCTCCCGAGGGTCGCGGCGCGGTCTCCCGCGCGCTGTCGCAGCGGCCGAGAAGGCGCAAAACTCGCCGGCGGGGCAGCTGGGCGGCGGCGGGCCTCGCGAATCGGCTTTTCCTTCCTCCCCAAGTTTCAGGCGCTCAGAAGCGGGCCCGGCCCGGCGCGATCGCCCCACGGGCGCCGGTGGACCCGGACCAGGTCCGGGCCGGAGGCTGCGCGGGGCCAGGGACCAGGCGGGGGCCGCTTCCGAGCGCCTCTGGAGGCCATTCGCGCGGGGCCCGGGCGCACGTCCCGCCCCGCCCCTCTCCCCGCCCGCCGCGCTCGGCCGGAGCAGGGGGACCTGGGTCACTGCCCGGCCTCCTGGAGCGGGCCCGCCGCGCGTCCCGGCCTTCCCAGGGATGCGAACCGAGGCGGGGAGGGGTGCTGGGGTGCTGCCCAAAGCGTCTTCTGGTTGGTTTCGCTTTGTTTCCTTTTTAAGGCTAACTTTGGCTGCCTGTAGGTCGGAGTTTCCCAAGTCTGTCACCTGGCCAGGGTGTCCGAGCTCAGGACTGGGCCCACCCTAGGGTTCCAGTCTGTAGGCCCGGGGTGGGGCCGCAAAGTATTTCTCTCAGGAACATGCGTGAGCTCCTTCGTGGCCTCCCACGCTAGCGTGGAACGCCTTGATTGCCTGTCAACCTGGGGACTTACAAGAGGCCCCAGACATACCTGGCGTGTCTATCCATTGGAACAAAGACAAGCTTTGGGGAAGATCATTGTTTTCACATTTACCCAAACGCTGACATAGGGCCTCCCTCATAGCTCAGTTGGTAAATCATCTGCCTGCAATCCAGGAAACGAGTTTGAATTCTGGGTCAGGAAGATCCCCTGGAGAAGGAAATGGCAACCCACTCCAATATTCTTGACTGGAGAATCCCATGGACAGAGGAAGGAGCCTGGCGGGCTACAGTCCACGGATCGCAAGAGTTGGACACGACTTAGCAACTACACCACCACCACCACCACTAAAGGCTGACATGCTAGGGAGTGAAATACAAAATCCTCAAACCATCTTAAAGATCAGCTAGAACTTGTCAGAGACTTTGAGGCTGTGGAGACCCTCCTGGGCTTCTGCTTCATCAGCCCTTCCCCCCACCCCACCACCACCACCAGCACCTCCCATCCCCACCAGCACCCCACCCCTCCTCCAGGGCGGCACACGAGGAAGGCGGAACTTAAGGAGGCCTGGCTGTCAGGAGCTGTGGGCTGGTCCAGCTGTCCTGTCCCACTGTTTGGTGGGACGTGGGATGCTCTGGTATATGGGAGGAGGCCGAGGTTAACCAGAAAGTCGGGGAAGTAGATATAGAAGAAGGCGGCTCCGACCCCATTAGGGAGGCCAGGGAGCCTTGGTGAGGGAGGGGAGTGGGGTTAACAGGAGGGCCGCTGCCAGGAACGTTTCAGCCACATCGAGGGGTGGGGGGGCGCCTGCGAGAGTGGCCGCAGGCGGGGTCCCCTTCCAGGTTCCTTAAGGCAGCCTCTGACTACCGTGGCGGCCTGGGCCTGGGTGCCCAACACCGGGCCCCTGTGTTCCTGTCTCAGCCCTCCTCCACGTGGCCGCTCCTGGGGGAGGCCGACCCCTCTCTCCTCCAGAACAGCTCCTGTCTCGTCCAGGAGGAGCCCCCTCCCTGCCCAGACGGGCTCAGGAATGAGCGATGTAGGATGTGAGGTGGGCATCTGAGAGGCAGCATCCAAGGGAAGTGTCCTTTCTCCCTAGAGGAGATGGACGCTGATGTCACGGCCACCTTGCCACGGTCAGCGGTGGGGCAGTTTCTGCACGTGGGGAACGCAGGGCCCTGTAGGCCATCGTGTGCTCCAGCTGCTAAGGGGATGTTTCCAGAGAGGGCTGCTGGCATTCTAAGCAGGACAGTTCTTTGTTGTGACCGTCTACTGCGAACTAAGGGCTTTCATTTCCGGAGGCCCACCCTCCAAATGTTGTTAGCAGCCACAGCAGTCGTACCCCGGTTTGCAGACACCCCAGCTGCGGGTGGTATGACCCCACTGTCACTGAGAACCAAGAGCCCATGGACCACCTCCCACATGGAGTGAAATGCCACCTTCTGGTTCAGTTAGCGTGATGGAGCTTTCTGCCTCTTGTAGACCAGTGTCCTAACAGGAAGGCATTTTTATTCATTTGTTTAGCTGCACCGGGTGTCCGTGTGGATCTTGTGTTGTGGCATGTGTTAGACCAGGGGGTCTAACCTGGGCCCCCTGCATTGGGAGTTCACTTCTGCAAACCCTCAGCATCATTGCCTGCTTCCCCGGGATGGCCTCTTACCAAGTCCGGCCCTGGCTCATTCTGACTTGTTTCCAAGTTTTATCTCCAGTTAGCACAGCTCCGCTTGCAGAGCAGGGACTGTGTCTAACTGGTCTTTCTTACTTTCCCAGGATGTAGAATCGGAGGCGTGGTCTGAACTAAAGACCCAGGAGACAGGATAGCCGAGTTTAAATTTCAGTACCGCCTTTTCTGCAGGTTCTGTGACCTCTCTGAGCTGTGGTCTCACCTGTAAAGTGTACCATGTACCCACCCACTTGAAGAAGCAAAGCCTGCGACATGCTCTGCAAGAAGCCCCCGGCCTTGGTGCACAATGACCGTTTTCTGTTATTACCTGCCAGCGCAGCGTGCTCATCCATTAATTCACCCTATGTTTATTGCATGCCTGCTCCGTGCCAGACACTCCTAGGTACTGGGAACACAGCACTCAACAAAATGCGAGTCTCTGCCTCCTGCGAGCTCACATTCTAGCGTCAGGATGGGAGAGAAACAACACACACATGAATAAAGTATGCAGCATCCCTGTAATGATGCCTGTGGGAAATACGGCTTCCCTGGTGGCTCAGTGGCAAAGAATCTACCTGCCAGTTCAGGAGATGCAAGTTCAATCCCTGGGCCAGGAAGATCCTCTGGAGAAAGAAATGGCAACCCACTTCCGTTTCTTGCCTGGGAAATCCCATGGACAAAGGAGCCTGGTGGGCTACAGGCCACGGGGTCACAAAGAGTTGGGACACGACTGAGTGACTAAACGATAGGAAATACAAAGCCCTGCACATAGCAGAGACTCCTTAGGCGAGTTGACTGAGTCTAGTTCTCTCCCCTATCCTCCCATCCCCCACTTTCTCTCAGTCCCAACATCCCGTTTCCAATGAGGTTGTATAATATGGGGCCCAAACTTTGAAGATGGGCAGTGTAGACGTCATGCACCAGCCCAGGGCGCAGGCCTGGAACGGGCGGCTGCATGGGAGAACGGAGCCCACACGACATCCCGCCCTGACCTGGGGAGACACCTCGGGTGGTTTGAGGTGCGTCTTCCTCCCGGGAGCAGGCTTGTACTCCCAAGTTTGCATTTCTTAGGGATCGATGCTTGCTGCCCTGTGAAGTCAGGAGAGTCAACAGCGGACCGGGCCGTGTGGGGTGACGGGCTGGGAGGCGCGGGCTGGCCCGAGTTTCTGACCCCGGGCACCGGCCTCCAGCCTCGTGTTTCTGCTGCAGAAGCTGTTTACCTCTCCTCCGCTCCCTCCGGACTCTGACATCCCGGAGTCGGGCGTGGATCTCCCTCTCGTGTGGGCCAAGACACAACAGCACCACAGGGCAAACGCCTGCTTGTCAACAGAGGAAGACCAAAGGCCCGGGGTCGGGAGGTAGGCGCCCACGCCTAGAGCAAAGCGGAAAATGGGGACGTGGGATCTTTTTCAAAGGGAAGAATGAGGGTTAGAGCGTCTGCTTACACTGTGATCTATGTAGGCTTCTCCTGAGATGTTAAATGTGCGAAAGCCAATTTGTTCCTGCAACATTCCCATAGCCAAGCATGAACATATTAGTTCATACAAATTTTAAACCTTCATATTAAAGTGTGTTGCCATTTCCTTCTCCAGGGGATCTTCCCTACCCAGGGATCGAACCCCGGTCTCCTGCACTGCAGGCAGATTCTTTACCAATTGAGCTACAAGGGAAGCCCTCCCCTCTCGTCAGGTCCTACTTCCATCATGGGCTGTTGTTACTTTCCCAATGAAAAACAGTTAATGGAAAGTCAAGGAAAACAAGGTGGGAGCAGGAATTTTTACCTTGAATAAACCTAAAAGAAATTAAAGTAGAAAAAAAGGAAAACAGACAGCAGACATTGAAGCAATTTGATATACTCAAATAGTGCGGAGACACGGACTGTAAAACTAAGTGTAACACATCAAACGAGAGTAATAACAGGACTTCCCTGGCGGCTTCCCTGGTGGCTCAGGCAGTAAAGAACCCGCCTGCTGATGGAAGAGACACGGGTTTGATCCCTGGCCTGGGAAGATCCCACGTGCCGTGGAGCAACTAAGCCGGTGTGCCCCAACTACTGAGCCGGTGCTCTGGAGCCCGGAGCCACAACTACTGAGCCCCCCAGTCCTAGAGCCTGTGCTCCGCAGCAAGAGAAGCCACCGAAATGAGAAGCCTGCACACCACAGCTAGACAGTAATCCCCACCAGCCACACCTAGAAAAAGCCCCTGCAGCACAGAAGCACTGATGCTTTTGAACTGTGGTGTTGGAAATCAGTCCTGAATATTCACTGGAAGGACTGATGCTGAAGCTGAAACTCCAATACTTTGGCCATCTTATGAGAAGAGCCGACTCATTGGAAAAGACCCTGATGCTGGGAGGGATTGGGGGTAGGAGGAGAAGGGAACAACAGAGGATGAGATGGCTGGATGGCATCACCGACTCAATGGACATGGGTTTGGGTGGACTCCGGGAGTTGGTGATGGACAGGGAGGCCTGGTGTGCTGCAATCCCTGGGGTCGCAAAGAGTCGGACATGACTGAATGACTGAACTGAGCATAGACGACCCAGCACAGCCAATAAATAATTTAAAAAAAAAATGATAACAGTAACAGACTGAGACAGAGAGAGGAAGAGGTAACAGCTGGAGGCAGACAGCTCAGGGTCCCCAGTGGAGGCCACAGCTTGGACCCGAGGTGCCCACGAATCCCCCGCCCAGGGATGCCTGGAAGCTGAGCTACTCAGAGCCCTGGCAAGGCCCAGAAACAGAAAAAGGCGAGGCCAGAGGGAGTCCAGGCTGGGGGCAGGACCTCGTCCAGGCCAACTCTCCCTGGCCCTGGGGCTGGGCTGGGGGAACAGGGCTGACTGTAGGGTGTGAACTAAAGGCGGGGTCCTTAGACTGCGTCCCCACGGAGGGTTGCGAGCTGTGGGTCTGGGCAGAGAGCTGGTAGCATCCGAGGCCACTCGTGCAGGACCTGTTTCCAGTGCTGACCCCGCGGGGCCAAAAGAAGTGTGGCTCCAGGCTTCTCCCTGGACTCCAGCCTCCTCCGCTCTGCAGGCAGAGAGCCCGGTCAGACTCTTCAGGGGCATGAACTCCGAGGCAGACCTGGACCTTAGAAAACTGGAACGACAATAGAGGAGTCGTGGGGCTTCTCTGGTGGCCCAGTGGCTGAGACTCCACGCTCCAGTGCAGGGATCCCACGCTTGACTGGGGGTCAGGGAACTAGATCCCTCGTGCCGCAGCCAAGACCCCGTGCAGCCAAATTTGAAAAGGAGTCATAACTGCATTGGAGCCTAATGTAGGAGAGCAAGTCCCCCGAAACCTCTGAACGGAGAAAAGGAGGGCGTCAGGCAGCGCCCCTGGGTCTCCCCCACCGACCTCTTTGGTGCCAAGTTTGGGACAGAGGGCAAACGGGGAGGTGCAGGGAGGCTGGGGAGGCTGGAGCTGCCCCTTTGGGTTGAAGCACGTGCCAGGCTCTCAGTTACTGCGGGCTGGACAGCAGGGTCACTGAGCGTTCGGCTCCTGGGATGTTATGTCAAAACTATCTTCAGAGTGAAATTAAGATATCACTTGCCTTTTCCACTTTGCAGACATCTGCACTGCACAGAAGCAGTGGTGAGTAAAACCGTGCCCACGTCATTTAAGAATATCCTGGATAAACTATTAAAAATTATACTATTAAGTCTCAACACTGAGTCCCTGACCTTAATATCCTATGTGACAAAATGGGCCACACGCAAAAAGCCCTTCTACTCCTGACATGCGATGACTGCTCTGGGGAAGGGCACCCAGGAGACTGTTGTGAGCTGAGCCAGAAGCTTTTTTTTTTTTTTCCATGAAACATAATTTCTACTTAAAGGAATGATGAATAAACCTTGGGCATTCACATTCGGGTGTGGAATAGACATTTTCTTGAAAATTACTGAAGCAAATCTCTGACTTCAGGGGAAGCAACTGGAAGAATGCGTTGCCAATCCTGAAATCTGAACTTTGAAGGAAAAATGGTAATTTGAAATGCCTGCATCTACCGTGGGACCGACAGCTTCCCAGCACTGACAGGCTTCTCTGATGGGATCAGCAGAGCAGCAGATGGGACTTTTGGTAGCGGGTGATGACAGGCCGCCAGGTTTGGGAGATCTGCATTTCTCAGTAAATCTGAATTTTCCAAACAGCCCGTGTATGATGTCACATGTGGGGGCCACTGTGTATAAAACAGATGAACAATTGCGCAGGGAACTGCATTCAACAGAAATAATCTACAACGGAAAAGAGTCTGAAACAGAACAGATGGATCTGAGTCACTTCGCTGTACGTCTGAAACTAACGCAGCGCTGTGAATCAACTGTCCTTCAATTTAAAATCGGTTTAAAGAAATCTTTTAAATTATCCCTGTAGGGCATCTCTGTGCTGGTAGTCAACCAGAGGGGAAAACTTAAGGTCTACTCAGGCCTCTTCTGAGCCTGCACCCTTGCCAAGGTATGTGCTGTGACTTTCTGATTGCTTTGTATATATGGTTTCTTTTGAATGTTTTAATCCTTTAATGTCTGACTCCCAAAAGGGGGAAAAAAAAAAAACTTAAAGGAGGGAAAAAAACAGAATCTGGAAACAAGCACCAGTTCTTTTTCGTAAGATTTTTTAAAAATGTATTTGGCTGCACCCGGTCACAGCTGCTACACTCAAGATCTCCCGTCTTCACTGGGGCGGCGGGATCTTCAGTAGCAGCATACAGACTCTTTAGTTGTTAATCTTTGGTTATAGTTGTTCAGTCGCCAAGTCTTGTCTGACTCTTTGAGACCCCGTGGACTGCAACACACCAGGCTTCCCTGTCTTTCACCATCTCCGGAGTTTGCCCAAGTTCGTGTCCATCGAGCTGGTGATGCCATCCAACCACCTCATCCTCTGTCGCCCTCTTCTTCTCCTGCCTTCACTCTTTCCCAGTATCAGGGTCTTTTCCAACAAGTCAGCTATTTGCATCAGGTGGCCAAAGTATAACCTAGTTCCCTAACCAGGGATCAAACCCTGGCTCCCTGCATTGAGTCTTAGCCACCGGACCACCGGGGAAGTCCCAGGCACCAGCTCTTTAAACTTTCTGGAAGTTGTTTCTGCTGGAAGAGGCAGGGTATGTAACAAGGATGGTGAAGGTTGCAAAATTGCTGACCATCTCTGGGTCTGCGGGCTTCCCTTATGGCTCAGCTGGTAAAGAATCTGCCTGTAATGCAGAAGACCTGGGTTCGATCCCTGGGTTGGGAAGATCCCCTGGAAAAGGGAAAGGCTACCCACTCCCGTATTCTGGCCTGCAGAATTCCATGGACTGTATGGTCCATGGGGTTGCAAAGAGTCGGACACGACTGAGTGAGTTTCGCTTTCGCTTGCTCTGGGTCTGCTGATCAGAGCACAGAGCCCTGTTCATGGAGGGCAGGGTCCTTCTTGCCTCCCCTGGCTCCTGCACGCTGCCTGTGGCCAGTTCTCTGAGCCTGCCTGCCCGGGGGCAGTGCTGGGGGCAAGTGCTGGGGTGGTAGGGAACGCTGCTGTGATAGGAGCTGAAATCGACCAAACTTGACAGGCATGAGAAATGGTCAGAAAGTGTGGTTTTCAGCCACCAGTTTCTTCCTTTATAATTTTATTACTTTGTTGTTGTTTAAAAATATTATATTGAGAGAGCAATGGTTTACAGCATTTTGAAAGTGAAAGGCACTCAGTCGTGTCCAACTCTTTGAGACCCCATGGACTATACAGTCCATGGAATTCTCCAGGCCAGAATACTGGAGTGGGTTGCCTCTCCCTTCTCCAGGGGATCTTCCCAATGCAGGGATCAAACCCAGGTCTCCGGCATTACAAGCAGATCCTTTACCAGCTGAGCTACCAGGGAAGCCCAAGAATACTGGATATCTTATACATGTAGAAATTTTTTTCTTTAAAAAAATGATGGTAAAAGAAGACTTCATGAATGAACTTGCCATCTTAGCCTCTTTAAAGCCTGCAGTTCAGTGGCATCAAGAACACCCACGGCGTTGAGCACCATCACCAGCTGGACTCCTTCCATCTTCCCAAACTGAAACTCTTCATTCATGAAACAGTGACTCCTCCTTCCGCCCGCACCCCAGCCCCTGGCAACACCCATTCTACTTTTGGCGTCCATGAATCCGATGAATCTAGGTGCTTCATATAAGTGGAATCATGCTATGATGGGCTTATCTCACTCAGCGTAACATCTTCAACGTTCATCCACGCTGTGGCCCATGTCAGAAGGCCCTTCCTTTTAAAGGCTGCGTAATATTCCAACGTGTGTTTATGCCACAGTTTGTTTGCCTGGGCATCCCCTGATGGACACCAGAGGTAGGCAGACAACCGGTTCCTTGAGCCGAGGTTAGACCTCACGCTGAAATCGTTGGGGGATGACGTTGCTGAAGCAGAGCAGTGCACGCCTGTGTCAGATCGTGGGGCTCACTGACCAAATGCCACCAGGGCCTCCACTCTGCAGGCTGTGATACAGGCTGTGGGGGATGCAGGCCGAGAGAGATGAAGAAATACAGCTTCTCACAGATGTCTTCCTGGGTTTTAAGAAAAAAAATTTCCTCTTTAAATTTTCCTCCCAGTTCGGACTGCTTTCAATCCTAGTTTTACGGTGCCATTGTTCAGTCGCCCAGTCGTGTCTGACTCTGCAACCCCATGGACTGCAGCATGCTAGGCTTCCCTGGCCTTCAGTATCTCCCAGAGTTTGCTCAAACTCATGTCCATTAAGTCAGTGATGCCATCCAACCATCTTGTCTTCTGTTGCCTCCTTTTCCTCCTGCCCTCAATCTTTCCCAGCATCAGGGTCTTTTCAAATGAGTCAGCTCTTCGCATCAGGTGGCCAAAGTATTGGAGTTTCAGCTTCAGCATCAGTCCTTCCAATGAATATTCAGGACTGATTTCCTTTAGGGTGGACTGGTTGGTTCTCCTTGCTGTCCAAGGGACTCTCAAGAGTCTTCTTCAACACCACAGCTCAAAAGCATCAATTCTTCGGCGCTCAGCTTTCTTCTCAGTCCAACTCTCACATCCATACATGACCACTGGAAAAACCATAGCCTTGACTAGCCGGACCTTTGTCGGCAAAATGACGTCTCTGCTTTTTAATATTCTGTCTAGATTTGTTGTAACTTTTCTTCTGAGGACTAAGCGTCTTTTTACTTTTGTGGCTGCAGTCACTGTCCGCATTGATTTTGGAGCCCAAGAAAATAAAATCTGTCAGTTTCCACTTTTTCTCCCTCTCTTGCCACGAGGCGATGGGGCCAGATGCCAGGATCTTAGTTTCCTGGACGTTGAGTTTTAAGCACTTTTATGTTAGCCTCTTACTTCTTGGAAGGTGACGCCATGCCAGGCCACCTGGGGACCCCATGTTTATAAGGACTACATTGAATTGAGATGTGTGTTTTCATAAACTCTATCCAGTGACAAACTGGCTGCTATCCAGTTTTTATAGAAAAGCAGACAAAGCATCCCTGGCTTTCATGTTGTGGGAGGCGAGAAGGCTGGCATGGAATGCTCAGTTTTCCTCTCCTTCCTGACCTCTGTCCAATGTCAGCCTCCAAGGAAAGTGGGCTCTGTTTTCTGAGCAAACATCTACATGATGCCAAACAAACTGGATGGAAAGCCAGCAGCCAGCAGACAGCGGTTTGGTCTCTGGATGGCAGAAGGACCAGCAGGGGGTAGCGTGGCTCAGTTCTCTGCTTTATCTACAGACTTAAGACTTAACTGTCCACAGACCGTTTCAGGCTTTAGAAGGGAGTTCTCTGCTTTATCCTGCAGACTTAAGACTTAACTGTCCACAGACCGTTTCAGGCTTTAGAAGGGAGTTCTCTGCTTTATCCTACAGACTTAAGACTTAACTGTACACAGACCGTTTCAGACTTTAGAAGGGAGTTCTCTGCTTTATCTACAGACTTAAGACTTAACTGTCCAGAGACCGTTCCAGGCTTTAGAAGGGGAACTAGGGCTCTCAGCCAGAGGGATCTGGGCTTCTCTGTTTTGGAAAGCAGCAACATCATGCCCAGTGTCACTTACTTCCGGCAGACGGGTGGGCCGATGGATAACTTTGGGACAGGGGGCCTCGTGCCAGAGGCAGCGCAAAGGGAAGGAAGAGCGTGCTGCCGAGGAAACAGTGCGGCTCCCCCACACCCACACCCCGTGCTAGTCCAAAATCGCAGTCTTAGCAGCCTGCTACTTTTTATTTTTAACTCTGAGGGCATGGATTAGAGCCTTCAGTTCTGTCCCCAGAGGTTCCGGTCTGAGCCCGGACTCAGCAGAGACAGACAGGCTCCCTCCCGGCGGCAACACAGCTCCTTAAGTGGCTTGAAAAGCGGCAGCCGGATTCCGCAGCGCTGCCGCTCCCAGGCTGGGTTGGCAGAGCCCCTCTGGGCGCTCGCTCTCGGGTCCCCTGTGTGTTCCTTCTCCATCGACTTCATTCCTGGGACCCTCCCCCAGCTTCCCCGAGAGCCTGGTCACGTGGCCGCTGTGTGCTGACAATCTGGGGGCGGCACTTCCTGCCTGAGCCTGCAGGCAAGTCCTCAGGGAGAGAGTGCTTTCTGGTCCCTCTGCCCCCCGGGGCCCCGACGGGCAGCACCCCGTCTGTTACCACCTCAGACGCAACCTTGCACCGGACAGTCTCTAGAGCGTTTGTCCATCTGTCTTTTAACTGCTCCCTCTCCTGCCTCTCGGGGCTTCCCGTGGGCTTCCTGGGTGGCTCAGTTGGTAAAGAATCTGCCTGCAATGCTGGAGACTTGGGTTTGACTCATGGGTCGGGAAGATCCCCTGGTGAAGGAAATGGCAATCCACTCCAGTACTCTTGCCTGGAGAATCCCATGGACAGAGGAGCCTGGAGGGCCACAGTACATGGGGTCGCAAGAGTCAGACATGACTTAGCACTATCTTTCTTTCTTTCTCCAGCCTCAGAGTTCCTTGCTGGGCTGACTGCCCAGCCTGGCCCCAGGCGTCTGTCGTGGGAGGCTGGGGTGCACTGGGCCCCCTCATGGGTGGGAGCAGTTTCCTGGCTCCCGCTGGGAGCAGCGAGGGCTTGGGTTGCCTTGGCCTCAGTTTCCCCTTCTGCCCATGAAAAGGGTTGGATTCAATCAATTTGTCCTCAAATTCTAGTTTTCTTTCAATGGTTTTATTCAAACTGGTTGACAAAAAATATAGTCACAACCCGAAAGGAGAGAGTTAGTTGGTGGGACTGTTCAGGACTCCAAGCCCAGGAGAGGGCATCTCAGTATCTCTGAGAAAACTGCTCGGAGGAGGTGGGAAGGAGAGTCAGGTGATATACAACAGACCCCTGTCTGTTCCTTCTCCATCGACTTCATTCCTGGGACCTGAGGAATGAAGCAGGCAGTCTGAACATCAATGATCAGGTATCAAATTAAGGAATTTAGTGTCCTGTGTATGGGACGATGCAAGCCTCTGGGCTCACAGAACCTCATGCACCTCGGCTACTGGGGCCAAATCCTGCTTCCCGTCCACCTTAGGGACGGGCAGGTGTGGCCGCCGGCCCCTTCGTGCTCCTCAGCAATCTCCTGACAGTGGGGGTGGGGTGGGGGCGGCAGCAGCCACTGGATCGCAGTTCAGGGGCCCTCATTCACACTTGGAGGCCAGAAATCCCTGACGGCTGCGGCATTGCTTGTTGATTGATATGTCAGGAGATCTTTTCGTTTCACAAAACAAAAATGTTGCAGGAAGGGGGACCCCTTCCAGGGCCCGAAACTGGGCTCTTGTGTAACACTCAGAAGTGAATTGTCCGAGGAGACACATGTGCTGACAAAGCAAGAGATTTTATTGGGAAAGGGCGCCCGGGCGGAGAGCAGGAGGGGAAGGGAACCCAGGAGAACAGCTCTGCCACGTGGCTCGCCATCTCGGGTTTTATGCGGATGGGATTAGTTTCCGGGTTGTCCTCAGCCAATCATTCTGACTCAGAGTCCTTCCTGGTGGTACGTGCCTTGTTCAGCCAAATGGATGCCAGAGAGAAGGATTCTGGGAGGTGGTCGGACACGTGATGTCTCCTTTTGACCTTTCTCGAACCCTTCCCGTTGGTGGTGGCTTATTAGTTCCGTGTTCCTTACCAGGACCTCCTGTCGTAAAACAACTCATGCAAATGGTTACTATGGTGCCTGGCCAGGGTGGACGGTTTCAATCAGTGTGCTTCCCCTAACAACAACACACCCTACGGAGCCTTGTCCACTCAGCGCCATGCCCTGCATGCCCAGCAGACCCTGCTCCCAGGGGATCACCGAATGGGACTCTCCCCGAGGCCCCTTTCAGCTCATAGCAGGCTGGGCTCCTGTGGCTGGAGCTTTCAGGCAGGACCCCAGAGAAGGCGGCGGCCTGGCGGCTCCTGTCTGAGCTCTGGAGCAGAGGCTCGGGACAGGAAAGAAGCACCGATGGCAACTGCACATGCTGAGGGCCTGGAGCCTCAGTTTACCTAAAATCGTGTTGGGGAAACAACTCCAGGGGTGTTTGCAACAACCCAGGCCCACCCTGAGCTGTGAGGTTGGAGTGGTAGGCCACATTGAGGTTTTTGCTGTCTTTTTTTTTCCCCAATGCGGCAAAAAGTGATAGGTTTTAAATACAGGCTCTGCATGATCTGATTTACACACTTGAAAGATGTACATTTTGGGGGCTAAGACTCATCACTCCCAATTCCAGGGTCTGGGTTCAACCCCTGGTTGGGGAAGTATATCCCACATACCTTGCAGCATGGCCAATTTTTTTTTTTTTTTTTTTTTTTTTAGTAAATTAAAAGACTCTAGTGTTAGGTTGAAGAGTAGATTGGGAGGATAAAGCCTAATGGAGGAAAAACTGCAAATGTATGAGCTTAATCACTAGTCTTACTGAGAGATGACAGGACACCCAAGAGAAGGGAACCTGTGTCCACACAGAACCCGGCACAGGAATGTCCAAGCAGCCATTCATTCATAGTAGCCCCGCGGTGGAAGCAACCCTGATGGCCACCAGCTGACCCGCGGATAAACACAATATATGAGTTATCCACGAACCGAAACTTCAGTTAAACAGTCGGGCGACCAGCAGGGGGAGCTCTCACCCCTGCAAGGCCAGGCGGACACGTGGACAGTCTGGTGAGGACCAGCCAATGAGAAGCTGGGGCCCTGTGTACTAAGCCCGCCCACCCTCCTCTTCCCTCTACAAAAACTGCTTTCCCTGCCCGCCGGGGCTTGCCCATGGCCGCCAGGCTTGAAACCTGCAACTGCAATTTTCTCCTGATGTTGAGTGGACTCATCTTCGCTGGGAAATACCTGGCAGTCTTTCCACGTTTGGTCAACCTTTGGGTGGCCCGTTCGGGGTCCAGAGAAGACCCCCGGCCGCTGAGCAGATAGGTGCAGTTCCCATCCTGAGCTCATCGTCACTCACTGCTTTTCTTGAGGACCCTGGATTTTGAAGGTGTGTCTTTCTCCTGAGCCCCATCTCCTTCGAGTTTTAAAGCTCTCCAGGTTTTAGTCAGGACGTTTGCTAAAGCTTTATCCTTTCTGGTCAAGGTCTTGTTCTGTGTGCAAGGACTCATTTGGCACTTCGGTCTGATTTGAGATCAAGCCCATCCAGCTGGCACTGCTTGCCTTCCTACCGTGACTTTGGAACACGCCTTCACCCTGGCTCCTCTGGGACCAGACTGCCCCCTTAGAACTCCTGGTCTTAGGCCTGCGGGCTGTTTGAGCTGTTTAGCCTGTTTGAAAATGACAGGAGTTCCCTGGTGATCTAATGGTTAGAATTCAGTGCTTTCTCTTCCAAGAGCCCAAGTTCAACCCCTCACTGGGGGACTGAGATCCTGCAAGCCAAGCGGCGAAAAAAAATAAAATTAGTCACTTACCCCTCTCTTCCAAACGAACCCAAAATCGCCTCTGGGGAACTGGATCCTCGTTATCTGGATATTCTGAGGGTGCCCCTCCCTCCTGCTTTGCTGTTGTTGTTCAGTCGCTAAGTTGTGTCCGACTCTTTGCAACCCCATGGACTCTGTCCCACCAGGCTCCCCTATCTATCACTCCCTCCCGGAGTTTGCCCAAGTTCACGTCCATTGAGTTGATGATGCTATCCAACCGTCTCATCCTTTGCCGCCCTCTTTTCCTTTTGCCCTCAATCTTTCCTAGCATCAGGGTCTTTGCCAGTGAGTTGGCTGGAGGAGAGAATGGCAAACCACTCCAGTATTCTTGCCACGAGAACCCTTTGAACAGTATAAAAAGGCAAAAAGATATGACACCAAAAGATAAGCACCCCCAGGTTGGAAGGTGTCCAATAGGCTACTTGGGAAGAAGGGAGGCCACTTACCAGTAGTGCCCTTCTCCTAACAGCCTCCTAATGCCTGTCTGATATTATGTCTTAAACCATTGTCCTTCTTCATGCACGTTTCTAACTAAATGGACTCACCTGACCAGAGGCAGTTGAGGACAGCAGGAGCAGGGACCCAGCCCCTGGCAGCCCAGTGCCATCTCCATGGTGGCCCCAGACCTGGGGGCCTACCCCAGGCCAAACTTATTTTCTTAAAACTCAATTGGACAACGATTCCTCTAAAATTTCCAGAACTGAATGGAACACCTATTTCTATTGGTATTTTGAGGCTTCCAAATGTTGTCAGGAGCCTAAATCTGCCCCTCTGCAAAGTGAGATGTTAAGATTCACCAAGGCAAACAGACAATAAGAAAGCGGCTCCTGACGCCTAAGGCTCTTCCTGGCTTGTTTGTCTCAGCTCGGCCCCCAGCACCGTCCTCCTCCTCTCTGTCCCTGCCCCCAGCCCTCCTCTATACCCTCACACTCATTCTCTTGTCCAGCTTCCCTTTTTCTCTGAAATTCTGCCCATTCCCTTTTCCTCTAAACTGGTCCTTTTAAACTTAAGCTTCTGAAGACCCAGAAGCTAACACCTTTTTTGTGCTCCATGGACTTAAAGCTCAGCTGTGAGCCACAGCCAAAGACCGTCCTAAAGTAACCAAAGACCGCACTCACACATCTGCTGAGGAATCTCGTACAGTCACCTATCCACCTGATCTCTCAGGCTTATGTCAGCTAGTTCACATGCTTGTCAGTGAAGCCAGGCTCCACATTCAGTCTGCCACGAACCAGCAAGATCCTGAAGGGTCTCTAGGATTACAAGTGGGAGACCTGGCCATTAACTTACATGCTCGGACTTGGTCAATCACTCAGTGACGAAATCAGGCCATTCTTAGGACTTTCCCAAAGCCTGCTTTTGTTGTTTGTTTGTTGAATACTTTTTGATCTAGCTCGCTGCACCAGATCCAAGTCGCAGCACACGGGACCTTTGATCGTCACTGCAGCATCAGGGTTCTTTAGTTGCAGCCTGCAAACTCTTATCTGTGGCATGTGAGACCTAGTTCCCTGACCAGGGATTGAACCCAGGCCCTCTGCACTGGGAGTGTGGAGTCTTAGCCACCGGACCACCAGGGAAGTCCCTAGCAAGTACCTTTTTGCTTCTACTTGGGAAGAAAAACAACTCAGCTGGACAGTAATGCCGCAGGATTTACTGTTTTCTTGTTTCTGGCAGATGCTAGAGGCTGACCTGTTCAGTACCAGGTTCCCCAGCAGTTCTGCTGTGTTGCATATGTGGGTGAAGTTGCCTCTCTGCTCTCCTTCTCAAGCCTCCGTACAGGAAGACTGCCTCCAGTCGCTAGGACTTTTAGCCTTAAAGGGACATAATGTCCGAGAAAAATTGCAGTTTGCCCAAAACCAGATTCCACGTTTAGGGCATCTGATATCAGAATCAGAGCCCCACCAAGGTCCAGATAGACTTCATAATGTCCCAGGTTTTCCCAAACCCAAAACCCAGCACCAACTGTCAGGTTTTTCTTGAGCTAGCTGGTTATTGCTATAACTGGATTCCAAATTTCTGTTTTGGCCAAACAGGAATAGCAAGAAGAGATAAGAAAGCCTTCCTCAGCAATCAACGCAAAGACATAGAGGAAAACAACAGAATGGGAAAGACTAGAGATCTCTTCAAGAAAATTAGAGATACCAAGAGAACATTTCATGCAAAGATGGGCTCGACAAAGGACAGAAATGGTATGGACCTAACAGAAGCAGAAGATATTAAGAAGAGGTGGCAAGAATACACAGAAGAACTGTACAAAAAAGATCTTCACGACCCAGATACTCACGATGGTGTGATCACTCACCTAGAGCCAGACATCCTGGAATGTGAAGTCAAGTGGGCCTTAGAAAGCATCACTACGAACAAAGCTAGTGGAAGTGATGGAATTCCAGTTGAGCTATTTCAAATCCTGAAAGATGATGCTGTGAAAGTGCTGCACTCAATATGCCAGCAAATTTGGAAAACTCAGCAGTGGCCACAGGACTGGAAAAGGTCAGTTTTCATTCCAATCCCAAAGAAAGGCAATGCCAAAGAATGCTCAAACTACTGCACAATTGTACTCATCTCACACACTAGTAAAGTAATGCTCAAAATTCTCCAAGCCAGGCTTCAGCAATACATGAACCATGAACTTCCAGATGTTCAAGCTGGTTTTAGAAAAGGCAGAGGAACCAGAGATCAAATTGCCAACATCTGCTGGATCATGGAAAAAGCAAGAACGTTCCAGAAAAACATCTATTTCTGCTTTATTGACTATGCCAAAGCCTTTGACTGTGTGGATCACAATAAACTGTGGAAAATTCTTCAAGAGATGGGAATACCAGACCACCTGACCTGCCTCTTGGGAAATTTGTATGCAGGTCAAGAAGCAACAGTTAGAACTGGACATGGAATAACAGACTGGTTCCAAATAGGAAAAGGAGTACGTCAAGGCAGTATATTGTCACCCTGCTTATTTAACTTCTATGCAGAGTACATCACGAGAAACGCTGGGCTGGAAGAAGCACAAGCTGGAATCAAGATTGCCAGGAGAAATCTCAATAACCTCAGATATGCAGATGACACCACCCTTATGGCAGAAAGTGAAGAGGAACTAAAAAGCCTCTTGATGAAAGTGAAAGTGGAGAGTGAAAAAGTTGGCTTAAAACTCAACATTCAGAAAACGAAGATCATGGCATCTGGTCCCATCACTTCATGGGAAACAGTGGAACCAGTGTCAGACATTATTTTGGGGGACTCCAAAATCACTGCAGATGGTGACTGCAGCCATGAAATTAAAAGACGCTTACTCCTTGGAAGGAAAGTTATGACCAACCTAGACAGCATATTGAAAAGCAGAGACATTACTTTGCCAACAAAGATCCGTCTAGTCAAGGCTATGGTTTTTCCAATGGTCATGTATGGATGTGAGAGTTGGACTGTGAAGAAAGCTGAGCGCCGAAGAACTGGTGCTTTTGAACTGTGGTGTTGGAGAAGACTCTTGAGAGTCCCTTGGACTGCAAGGAGATCCAACCAGTCCATTCTGAAGGAGATCAGCCCTGGGATTTCTTTGGAAGGAATGATGCTAAAGCTGAAACTCCAGTACTCTGGCCACCTCATGCGAAGAGTTGACTCATTTGAAAAGACTCTGATGCTGGGAGGGATTGGGGGCAGGAGGAGAAGGAGACGACAGAGGATGAGATGGCTGGATGGCATCACTGACTCAATGGATGTGAGTCTGAGTGAACTCCAGGAGTTGGTGATGGACAGGGAGGCCTGGCATGCTGCAGTTCATATGGTCGCAAAGAGTCGGACACAACTGAGCGACTGGACTGAACTGAACTGTATGTTTTACTAAAGAATAACAACCCAGGCCAATTGTATGGGAAGAATAGGACTACATAGACTGTAAGACCTTAAAGGAGAGTTTGCTGAACCCACCTGCCCTTGAGCATTCCAGTTATCTGATTCCCGGTTTCCTTTTTGTACAGGAAAAGGAAGAGAATGCCCTTGAGGTGTTACCCCCAAACCGAAGGACTACCACTGACCCGCAGGGCATCACAGCCAGCAGCTTCCGCTTGGCACAGGGGGCACCCTCTGTTGCCTGAGGGGTGTTCCCGCCACTGCCCTCTGGTTCTGGAGCTTTTGAAGGAGCAGAATTGGTGACAGTCGGTGTTGGGGCTTGAGACGGAGCAGTCTGGTCCTTGGACCCAGAAGTGTCGCCTGGGTGGACAGCAGCAGCCTGGAGCGAGGCAGGTCCAGACAGGGAGACACAGCTCGGGAGTCACGGGCAGGGAGGTCGCACGTGTGCCAGGAGGGCCCAGGCGTGCTGCCTCGCGTGGGGCTTCCGCAGCGGGCGGGCCCGTGGGCAGAGGCAGTAGTCGTCCTGAGGTCGACCACTTGGCTGCTGTCATGGAGATGGCCCGGGCTGCTGTCCGATTGGGCCCCATCCTGCTTCTCCACTCTGATGCCGTCTCCTCTAGCAGCTGCCCCTCAACCACTCTTCTCCACCCCCACATCCCAGACAGGGCCCTGTGCTCACGTGTTGCTTCGCTCACGTGTTCCTGTGCCCACCTGTGCCTGTGCTCTACTTGATACTGATGGTGAGTGGTTTCCAGCCTCTGTGCCCCACTAGGACAGGGGTTCTCTCTTTTCTCTAGATTGTATTCATAGCCAGGCTCTGCGTACACGGCAGGCAGACAGATGGGTGGTTACTGAACTGGAGGAAAACTTTAGAGCTGGTCCACCCTCTTCACTATCTGAATCATCTTCCCCACCCCTGATCACAGGGTTTAAGCCCCAGTGACCAAAACCCCAGGTGCCATTCTGGGTCTGGACCTACAGTGAGACACACCCAGGGAAAAGGGCACAGGAGTGAATTTCACTGGCCTGGTTCCCAGTCCTGATTCTGCCCTGAGTTCACGGTTTCTCTATTTTTTAAAAAAATCCAGCTTCAACTTCCTGAACAATTTCATTTTTTACTATTTTTTAAAAATAATAACCCATGTCCTAGAAGGTATGTTCACTTCCTGGCCCCCAGGTGGCGCTAGTGGTAAAGAATCTGCTTGCTGAGAAGGAGACACGGGAGATGTGGGTTCAGTCACTGGGTCGGGAAGATCCCCTGGAAAAAGGCATGGAACCCCCTCCAGTATTCTTGCCTGGAGAATCCCAAGGACAGAGGAGCCTGGCGGGCTACAGTCCGCGGGGTCGCAAAGAGTCGGACGCGACTGAGCCACTGAGTGAGCTCTCAGTCTTGCCTGGGCTTCCCAGGTCGCTCATTGGTGAAGAACCCACCTGCCAGTGCTGGAGACGTAGGTCTGATCCCTGGGTCAGGAAGATCCCCGGAAGAGGAAATGGCAACCCACTTCAGTATTCCTGCCTGGAGAATCCCAGACAGGAGCCTGGCAGGCTACACTCCAGGGGGTCGCAGAGTCGAACACGACTGAGCACACACACACACCAGTCTTGCCTAAAGAGCCCACACTTCCGTGAGCCTCCTCACAGGAGCCCCGCAAGGTGTTCAGGATGAACATCAGGGAAAAACTCTACTGCTTTCCACAGAAGGAAGAAGTAGCCTTTGGAAATATGCTTAGAGAGTTCTGTGCTTCACAAAAGCCCTGCCTCAAGGAAACTTTCACTGGAGCCTTGCCTCCCTGGGAATAAGCAGAGCCTCACAGTCCTGAGAAGGCAATGGTACCCCACTCCAGTACTCTTGCCTGGAAAATCCCATGGATGGAGGAGCCTGGTAGGCTGCAGTCCATGGGGTCGCTGAGGGTCGGACACAACTGAGCGACTTCACTTTCACTTTTCACTTCCATGCATTGGAGAAGGAAATGGCAACCCACTCCAGTGTTCTTGCCTGGAGAATCCCAGGGACGGGGGAGGCTGGTGGGCTGCCGTCTATGGGGTCACACAGAGTCGGACACGACTGACATGACTTAGCAGCAGCAGCACGGTCCTGAGGGAGGGAAAGTACCCCCCTGCAGCCCCTCCTAGCCCTCCGGTCTCACCTGAGTTGGGACGGGGGTGGGGTGGAGCAACTCACAGGCCCGGGCACAGCCCCACTGCAAGGTCTAACAGACGTTTCACCACCACATCAAAGGGCACCACGTCAAGCACAGACGACAGTGGGAAGAACTGAGAGCCTTACCTAAGAGAAAAACTAGGAGAACCCAGAGAGGATGAGGGACGGGAAATAAGGACACAGAGGGAATTTCAGCCTCCCACACCTCCTGCTACAGCGGGAGAGCAAACACAGCTTAACTTCCAGCCATACAAACAAGCCTCACACTGAAAGCATATTTACTCATACCCAGGACATAGTGTCCCATCTTTCAACAAAAAGTAACAAAGTGTTCTACAAATGGGAAAAACACAGCTTGAAAAGACAAGAGCAAGTGTCAGAACCAGACTCAGATATGGCAGAAACTGCAGCATGATTGGCTCAGGAATTAAAATAACTATGATTAACATGCTAAGGGCCCTAATGGAGAAAGTGGATGACCTGAGAGAACTCGCTCAGTCGTGTCCGACTCTTTGTGACCCCATGGACTGTAGTCCATGGAATTCTCCAGGCCAGAATACTGGAGTGGGTAGCCAGCCATTCCCTTCTCCAGAGGATCTTCCCAACCCAGGGATCGAACCCAGGTCTCCCGCATTGCAGGCAAATTCTTTACCAGCTGAGCCACAAGGGAAGCCCAAGAACACTGGGGTAGGTAGCCTATCCCTTCTCCAGTGGATCTTCCCGACCCAGGAATGGAACCTGGGTCTCCTGCATTGCAGGCAGATTCTTTACTGTCTGAGCTATCAGGGAAGCCCACTCGTGACAACAGGTGGGTAATATAAGCAGAGATGGAAACTAAGAAAGGATCAAAAGGAATGCCTGAAATCAAAACTAACGTAACTGAAATAGTAATGGCTGAGAATTTCCCCCAATTAATGATAAACACCAAACCACAGATGTAGGAAGCTCAGAGCGCTATGCAGGCAAATACCAAAAAAACAAAAACAAAAAACAAAAACCTACACAAGACTTGTTATATTCTAACTGCAGAAAAATCAAGGACAAAGAAACGCTTGAAGAAAGCAGAGGAAACAAGCACGTCACCCCTACAGGGACAGGGGTAAAATTTCACCTGATGTCGCACAAATCACGCAAGCAAAACTGGAAAATGCCTTCAACTTAGAATCCAGTGAAATTATCCTTCAAAAGTGAAAGGACATACACTTTCTCAGACAAACAAAAGCCAAAGGAGACACCCCCCAACCACAAGGGCCGGCAGACTGGGTCAGTGCTGTGCACGGGCTGCGAGTGGGAATGGCTCAGGACTCACTGATGGCCTGAGCCTGACCAAGCGATGACCACCTGGGCTCCTGGGCCACAGGACAGCCCCGCTGGAGGGCCGCATCGTCCACGGGAAGCCCCCGCCCTCAGCCCACCCACCCACGGCTGCATCCTTCCCCGGCCCGTGAGCTTGTGCCCTAAACCTCGGGCTCCGCAGCCTCCCAGGCTCAGGTTGTGCCTCTGGTTGGAGACCCTGTGTCTCTCGACGGTTCAGCCGTGGGAGAGATGAGACCACCGGCCACGGTGGGCAGCATTCTTCAGAGCTCCTTGTGAGTCAGCTTGTCTGCAGGCCCCCGAGTCCTCTGCACACGCGGGACAGGGTCCTGATCCCAAACTCCACCCCCCGACACCTGGAGGAAAATGGAGCTGTCCAGAGTGCTGGAATCGCTGAGCCTGGACGGAGCCCTGTCCAGCCCGAGGGGCTGTGCCCTACAGGCCCGGAGCACACAAGGGCTAGAGCCCCAGCTTCAGGAGGAGCCTGATCCAGGCCCAACAGGAGGGCGGTGGCTCCCCTGCCCTCCTCACGAGCTGGAGCGCAGACGGGGAGCGAGGCCTTCGGGCTGAACACCTGCTGTCTGCTGCAAACCCACCTTAAACTAGCACTAGCACCACTTGGGAAGCCCAGACTTGCACATACTTATCTTCTAAATTGGGCTTTCCAGGTGGCTTAGTGGTAAAGAGTCCACCTACAATTCAAGAGATGTGGGTTCGATCCCTGGGTCAGGAAGATCCCCTGGAGAAAGCAATGGCCACTCCAGTATTCTTGACTGGGAAATCCCACGGACAGAGGAGCCTGGCAGGCTACAGTCCATGGGGTCGCAAAAGAGTTGGACATGACTGAGTACTCACGCATCCATGCATCTTCTAAATTATTTAACTTCTATTCTTCCAAATCTTATAGTAAAATTGATGCTCCAGAACGTTGTACCACAAATATTCTATTGTTTTGCATTCTCTCTGCATAGAATTGGGCTGTGCAGATTCCAGTTTGAGAAGTGTGTAGTAGTGTAGTACTTGGAGTTGGTCAGAAAGATTAGATGGAAAAACGAATTATCACTGTAACTTCCAATAGCAACAAATTATTAAAAGCGATTCCAAAAGGCTATTTTTCTTTCTTTCTTTTTTTTTTTTTTTTGGTTGCGCCCACTTCTGGGATCTTCATTGCCCCAACCAGGGATTGAACCCTGGCTCCAGCACTGAATACTAACCCCTGGATGGCTAGAGAATTCCCCAAAAGGGTATTTTTAAAAGAATCTTAAAAGTGGTTCTGAAGGACTGTTAAGGAGTCCTATTGAAGGTATTAGACACAAACCTCCTTGACAGTTTGGGAAGGGGCAACCTGGGGCCCAGAGGAGGGAGTCTGGCCAGGGAATTCATTCCGGGCAGTGCACCTTTCCTGTATCCGTCAGAGAGCTTCGGCTGAGGTTCCGGAGGCCTAGCCCCGCCCCCAGCGCTAGCCCCGCCCCTACCGGGCAGCCTCCGCACGTGCGCCCTGCCGGCACTGCGCACGTCCGCGGGGCGAGGGAAGGGGCGGGGCGAGCCGAGCCTGGAGGGTCTGCGCGGGCAGAGCATGGCCACGTTGCGCCGGCTGCGAGAGGTGCCCCGGCACCTGCTGGTCTGCGAGAAGTCCAACTTCGGCCATGACAAGTCGCGCCACCGGCATCTCGTGGAGACGCACTATTACAATTACAGGGTGAGTCCTGGCCCTGGGTCCGCGAATCGCGCACCCTCCCTCCCGCGGGCGCGGGAGGCTGGGGGAGAACCGGGCTCTGCTCCGGGAGCCCGCCCTCGTCGCGCGGAGGGGCGGGGCGGGGCCCCTCGCTCGGCATGCTGGGAGTTGTAGTCTCTCCGTGGTTCCAGGCTCGTGTGTTAGCTCGCTTCAGGACCACAAGTCCCAGGGTGCACCGGTGCGGGGCGGTGCTCCGCCGTCGAGGGCGGGGCAGGGTTCACGGGGCCTCTAGTCTCTTACTGTGGCCTGGCCCCGCCCCAGGCGTGCTGCGTCCCGGGGACGGGGCCCGGAGGCGGGGCGGGGCCGGGAGACGGGGGCGGGGCCAGGACGGGCCGGGGCGGGGCGGCCTCTCTCCTTCCCAGCCGCTGGCTTTTTGCGCCCGCGCGTGTCTCCGGAGCGGCGAGCCCAGACACGTCCGGGAGCTGCTTGCTCCTCTAAACGGCTTGCGGGGGCTAGTTTGATCCCCGAAAAGCTTTTTCTTCTGCCCGCTGCTCTCCGCCTTGTCCATCCAGAGCGCCAGGGAGGCATTTGGGCAGCTTTTGGCAGAAATTCGCCTCGGCGGCCTTGCCCGCAGCGATGTTTGCTGGTGTTCTCTGGAAGTGTCGCCCGCCCCGGGGCCCTTTTCACGGCTGAGGCGTCAGTAGGGTTACTGACTGGACCTGCTGAGAGGAGGAGACACCCCCTGACTCCCGGGCAGTGTCTGCTGGGAAGGCTTCACCGACCCGTGCAAGTGGGGAGGGCTCCAGACTAGACCTTGAAATGGAAGCGCGTGAAGCCTCACACTTTTAAGCTGATCAGCCTAATCCCAACTCAGGCCTCACTGGCCAGTGTCTCAGACACAAGTGGCGACCCCGGTTAGTGTCCCCGCTTTGGGAGAGTGGCCTTTTTCAAGGTGTGGAGCAGCCGGGCACCGCTTGAAACCTGTCGGGTTGAACGTCTCTGCTCTAGATGGGTAGCTCTTCACAGACAGCCGTCTGGGAGGTGCGCCGTGTCCTCCAGCCCACGTGCAGAGCTTTTCTGTCGGGATAGTGGGAACACCCAGCTGACTTATGCTTCCATGCAGCCTCTTACTAACCAGTGTCCCTAAATTCCTTACGCCCTAAGGGACAGTTCCTCTGATTCCAGCCTGGTACCAGGATACACAGATTTGGGGATATTCACTTGTACTTGTTGAGTCCCTAAGTCATGTCTGACTTTTGTGGCCCCACAGGCTGTAACCGGCCAGGCTCCTCTGTCCATGGGATTTCCCAGGCAAGAATACTGGAGTGGGTTGCCATTTCCTTTTCCAGGGGATCTTCCTGACCCAAGGATCAAACCCACGTCTCTTGCATTGGCAGGCAGATTCTTTACCCTAAAATTCTATTTCCCTAAAAATTAATTAATGTAGTGACAGGAACAGGACATCAAATATATTGCTTATTTTCAAAAGATAAAACGCAAGCAAGAGTTTCCCATTAAAATTATTTTTTCATTCAATTTTCCTATACTGTGCACTTGAATTCAGAAATGGAAAACGAATTGTTAGATTTCTCTTTTCCTGAGATTAGTAAATTAATTTCAGAGTTTTGTTGAAAGTTGTGGAGGCATGGTTAGTAGCCTTAATTAAGTTGTATCGTCACTAAATCCTGGGTGTTGATCTGCATGAAAATAAAACTTGTTTAAAGCTATTATGGAGTATAATCTGCAAAAATACTGAATCGCATGCTATACACATGAAACTAGTATAATACTGTAAGTCAACCATGCTTCTATTGTTAATTAAAAAAAGTAAGTTTTTTATATTGTATATTCCAATAGGTTTCGTTTCTGATTCCTGAATGTGGGATACTCTCAAAAGAACTGAAAGATCTGGTCATGGGATTCGGACCCTATTACTTTGTGAAGGGTTTACCTCTTTATGAGTTAATCACACACGAATTCATCAATACTTTTGTCAAGAAAGGTAAGAAAAACCACGCAGTGTCTGTGAACATGCTGGGATGCGGAAGGCAGGGAGGCCACATTGCAATTCCAGGGCTCCTGCCGTGTTTGAATCAGACTGATGGAGCTCGTCTGCGAGCTCAGGCGTGTGCGGCCCGCCCTCCGCCCCTCAGGAGCTCAGCCTGCTCTGTGCATCCTCAGGCTTGGTTTCTGGTCCCACGGGGGTGTTGTCACACAAGGCTCGCGGAGAGGAAGAGCTTTCCGGCCCTGTGCTCAGATGCGCTGCCGCCGGGCGCGGCTGCAAGGACCGCTGTGCTCCACGCAGTGCCCGCAACAGCCGTCTCAGCATGTTGGTCTCCTGATGCAGCCACGCTGCCGTCTACACGGCCAGGTGCTGACGGGGGCCCAGCCTGCTCCTCTTGGACCCTGCGGCCCTCAGTCCCATCTGTGTCTGCTGGGTTGACTGGCTTGTTCCAGTTACTTCCCCGGAGCCACTCGTTTGAAACCATTCCAGCGTCTTTAAGGATCCGCCCTCACTGCAGGCATCACTGCACAGGAGCCACTGGCCTCTTGTCGTCGGTCTTACCGACCTGATTCCTTTTGTCGGTTTTGAAACTGGATGCTGAGGAATTCCCCGGTGGTCTGGTGGTGAGGACTCCAGGCTTTCACTGCCCAGGGCCTGGGTTCAATCCTTGGTCAGGGAACTAGGATGACACAAAATGCATGGTGTAGCCAAAAAAAATAAAGAAAGTCTGATGCTCTAATTGCTAACGCTGCGGGCCCGGGCACGGCAGGCGCTTTTACCTGGGTGACTCGACGTCGCCCAGCAGCGACACTGTGCGATGGGCCTGCAGCCCCCATTTTACAGGTGAGAAATCGAGGCTCAGGGAGCCCGAGCGGCTCTGTTGATGTCACACAAGCTCTTGGCAGGTTGGAGTCCCACCCGGAACTCGGCCTGCTGGTGTGCGCGCCGCCTGCCCTTGCACTCGGCCTCTGTGCAGCGTCCGCACAGCTGCACGCACTTGCTCTGCCGTGCTAGCCGGCTTGCACAGGCAGGCCCTGGGTGAGGACGTGGACGAGCTGGGCCTGGCCTCGCGTGTCCTCCACCTTCACTTTGGCCGGTTTAGGGTTACTGAGTGAGCGGGACCCGTAACCCGGAAGATTGGTTATCATGTTAAACTAATCCACTAACTTTTTGCGGATTTTTTTTCTTAATTTCTCCTCTGGGCTGTCTTTCAGGTTCGTGCTATGCGCTGACATACAACACAAATATTGATGAGGATAATACTGTTGCCCTGCTGCCAAATGGTAAGCACACTCATTTTTCCTTCATTCTTCAGGAAATGCATACTGTAAAAAAGAAAAAGTCAAAATCATACAGGTGTGAGTAAAGTGACGGTCCACACCTTCATCCAGCTCCCCTCAAACTCATTCCCATTCTTAGCAGGTACTCTTACTAGCGGGTCGGTATTTATTCTTCTAGACACATTCTGTGAATTTAAAATCACACATACAGGTTGTTCCTTTTCTTTAAAAAAACGTGGATTATGTCACACTCTATTGTCTCTCAATTTTCTTTTTTTCCCCAAGGTCTGTATCCTAGACATCTTTCCATATCAGTGCATACAGTTTTAATTTGCTATTTTTAATGTCTTGAAAAAATCCCAAAGAAGTGTACCATAATTTGTTTATTCTTCCTTTAATAAAAAGATTAATTTCTAGTTTCACTATAATAAAGAATGTCTTTGTACATGTAATTATAAATAATACTCTTGTTTATAAGTAAGATATATATAGATAAATAATGTACTTGTATTATAAAAAGACTTATGTGCACTGGTGTTTAACTGCTCAATTTGCCTTGCTTTATCTTAGAGAACATGTTATATTTTTATTTTATTTTTTAACACCCAAAACATGAGAACACATTATATGTTTAATGTCTCTTTCTGGGAATTATTATTTGATTTATAGGGAAATTAATTTTATCCCTGGATAAAGACACTTATGAAGAAACTGGACTTCAGGGCCGTCCCTCTCAGTATTCTGGCAGGAAAACCATGAGATTCAGTAAGTATGGTGCTCTCTCCATCAATTTCTAACAACAGGTAGTGGTCTTCTGTAGCAGTCCGAATTTACATGTTTGAACTGCTTCTGTTCTCCTTGTGTAGAAGCAGTGTGGCTTAGTCTCGTCTTTAAAATTCCTCATCAGAGAGGATGAGATCCTGCTGTGCAGCCAGGTGACTTTCACGACTGCGTCTCATAAAGGTCGTAGATGTGGACCTGGTCTGTTAGAAACCTATGTTTCGGGTCACGGGTTCGAAGTAATGAACCCAACTTGGTCTTCGTTTTTTAAGTTTTGCATTGAAGCGTGGTGGATGCGCGGTGTGTGTAGTTGCTGCTGTGCGGCAGAGTGACTCGGTTATGCGTGAATACGCGCTGGTTTTCATCTTCTTTTCCACGATGGTTTATCACAGGATATGGACTGTAGCTCCCTGTGCTCTACAGTAGACCTTGTCGCTTACCCATCTACATCTACAGGTTTTTATCTGCTCCAACTTGGTCTTAGTAAAGAATTTTCTTTAATTTTCCCAAGTGTTATGATTCCTAGTAGAAATCACCCATGACTGAGGAGATGGAGCTCTGCTGACCGTCTGCTTGAACGTCGGTGGTCACGGCTGCCGCCTGCACGGCTTGATTAGAGTTGAACTCTGCCCTTGGTCTTTGACTGGGAAAAGTGTGAATTTTAAACACCTGTTGTGATTAGCTCAATTCCTGAAATGCCCATCAAAAGCAGAGTTTTGATTTGGTAAACCAAAGGGAGGGCAAGGAGAACAAAGTGACTTTTTTCATCCATGAATTTTCCAAAACTCCTGATGTTTTCAATCCAGCATGTATTGCACAGTGCAAGCTGTGTGTGTATGCATGAACTATTTATTCCTCTCCATTTTTTAAAGTTGTTTCCATTGATCTGATGGATTTATCCTCTAACCTGGACTCCAAGAAGTATAAAAGAGTGTCTTGGGCCTTCAAAGAAAAGAAGCCGTTGAAGTTTGATTTTCTTTTGGCATGGCATCAAACAGGTATGAAAAATAAATTGTGTAATAACGATACAGCGGTGTTGAAATCTAATTGTTAGCTGCAGGGGCGTAGTGAGGAGGGCGTGGTGATCAGCCTGCTGGTCAGGGATGCTGCGCACCTACATGGCGTAGTGAGGAGGGCGTGGTGATCAGCCTGCTGGTCAGGGGTGCTGCGTGCCCACATGGATGTAGGTGCCCGCCCTTCCTTGCCACCCACAGACCACAGCCCGCCAGGCTCCTCTTTCCATAGGACTCTCCAGGCCAGAATACTGCAGTGGGTAGCCATTCCCTTCTCCAGGGGATCTTCCTGACCCAGGGATCGAACCTAAGCCTCCCTCACTGAAGATTCTTTACTCTCTGAGCCAGCAGGGAAACCCTTACGTTACTTAAGTTTTACCAAAAGAAGTGGAAGTAGTGCTCAGCATGTGTCTCGCAGTGAACTTCCGTGGAGGTGGTGGGCACCCCCAGGCTCTCTCCCCCAGAACCGCACTCAGCATCTTATCCTCACACCGTCAGAGCTTTGACCTGGGTCTGTAAGCATCTGTGCTTTATCTTGATGTATCTCACACATCTGTTAGCAAGCTGTGTCTTAAGGTGATTGCCTCTTCGTTTCGTGCCATTTCGAACTAACGAAGGTTTGGTAGGGAGGGACGCTCTGCTTTGGGACAGCAGGGAGCCTGTAAGCTTTGTTAAGGAACCTGTGCGGTCCCCTCTGGCATCCGCATAGTTCAGGATCGTCCAGCTGTGCCACCGGCTGCCTCCGTCTCCCTGGGTTACGTGTCCGCCCAGAGCTCTTGAGGATGGTCTCCTAGCAGCTGACCTTTCCCGTTTCTCTCCTTCCTCCCTCCAGCTCGGCTCCAGCAGCCTTGGCCGGAATGCTTTAAAGTAACAATTCTAGTGATGTATACAAACTGCTTCTTAGACGTTTCAGGGTCATAATCAGGCATGTTGTTAAATGTCAGATTAAACTTGTAACTTCTACTTGACTGGAACAATACATTGTTCACCGTACATTCTGATCTGTTTACAACCACCTCACGCCTTTTCGAAGTGTTATCTTTGGCCCAAACCAAGATTATAAGGAATCAGAGCATCGTAGTTACGTGGTGTGGTTCTCTCTCTTGGAGAAGAGGAAAGCCCTGGTCCGTTTTGGAAGTAGGCCCCTCTGTCTGCTCTTCCTGGGAAGGTCGTGGTCCCTGGTCTGACAGGGCTGCCTGCGTGAACCCTGGGTCTGCAGCACCTCAGTGCAGCTTCTGTGCGTGTGGTGTGGCCCCAGGGCCGAGAGGCCGGCATCTCAGTGGCCTGGAGTCTATGGAAGGCCTCCTGTGTGTTGGGTTCTGGAGAGCTCTGTGTTCTAAGACCCCTAGGTATTTTAGGGGCTTGTTGAGACCTGTGAAAGGCCTGAGGTTTTTACCCTACTTGCAAGCTATGAAGTTAGCCTGCGCCGTCTCCTGGGCACTGGCAGGAGACACGAGACGCCCAGGGTCAGAAGTAGAGGACCGAATTACTCCCAGCAGTCGCAGCGTCCAGAGCATCAGCCTTTGCACCAGTTCACCAGGTCCCGGTTCCTGCAGGGGGCCGCTCAGGCCCGTGACACTGGTGCAGGCAGGGGGCAGCTGTTCAGAAGGGCAGCCTGGAGCCTCAGGAGTGCAGACCTTTTATCCTGGGCAGTGAGCCTGCTGATCTCTGCCCTGGAGGGAGGGAAGCGGGAGGGAGGTATTCTAATACAGCCTGCCCCATGCTCCAAGGCGTCACTGTTTCCGTCTTCCAAGGCCACCGGAAAATGCTTCAGGACCCCCTGGGTCTTACTGGGTGTTGAAGGCAAGCTGGACTGAGGTTCTGCCACTCGGCTCCTCTTCTGTCTCCTGTTTCCAGAGTGTGCAGATACGCTCCTTTCTCTGTGTGTGTAGAGTTCACTAATTTTGAAGCATAAGCAAAGCTTTGGGTTTTACTTACTAGCTCAAAAGTTGCTTAGTGGAGCAGATGATGAGAGCAGTGTGGGTTGAATCTGAAAGCACTCGGATTTTCCAGGAAGACGAATGTTGGCATAACTTTGGCTCTAGGAGCTGGAAGCAACTTAATCGGTTTTACTTTGAGTAAAGCTTTGTACAACGCCCCCTGGTCTGACCTCACCCTCCCTGCTTCCCGAAACCCTCAGGCGGGAACGGGGTGGGCTCAGGGACTCGCTGAGCGCGTTCACACTCTTCAAGCGGCCTTATTTGGTGTGTCTGAAGGTGCAGAAGGATCCACGATGATGTCATACTTTTCCGGTTACGGAATTCAGGAGCATCAGCCAAAAATAGCGCTGAGCACGACGCCGGACCTGCGGTGCCCCGTGCTGCGGAGCGGCCTGCTCGGGGGCGAGCCGGAGGCGGCCTGCAGCGCCCACGAGCTCTTCGACTGGCTGGGCGCCGTCTTCAGTCACGCAGACCTGTGCGTACGAGGGGGCTCCCAGGTCCCGGCGGGCTGCGGCTGGCTTCTCATTTCTAAGGGGTTTAGTACTCTGAAAGTGATGCAGTGATGGATATAAAGGTGTCTTCTTGTTTTTCTTTTGCTTGCAGAAATAACGAGCCTTATAATTTCGTATCAACCTACTGCTGTCCGCAGCCGAGCTCGGTGGTGGCCCAGGCGTCCCTGTGCTCTGTCACTGGTTTCCTCCTCCCGGAGCGGATATGTGTCCTGTTGGAGCAGCTGTGGTGAGAACGCCTTTTGCTGCTCGTTCTGTCCTGGCGTCTGCACCTCCGTGATGTTCTGGGGGCGGCGCTCGTGATGCAGGTCCCACAGTCCTCCGGCACACATGTCCTTTTTCCCCTCTTGCTTGGGTTCCCGTGCAGTAACATCATCACCTTGCGTGATGTAATTAGTTATCCCTGGTGATGTTGCCACATCCTTGTCCTTTCGGAAGGAGAAGAGCTGAACTGTGCTTCTTGAGAACAGGCTGCTTGCTCTTCTTGCCCTGCCTCGCCCAGACCGTTTCAGCGCAGTCAGGTACAGGATCTCGTAAGAAAACAGCGGAGCTCCACAGATCACGTGCTGGTCTGGTTTACGCGTTGGAGTTCTGCAAAATGCTTCACGTTTTGAAATGGGTGGGAAAAGGAGTGGACCACCTCTGAATCCACAGCCTAGCCCTAACATCCGTGAGTCCCTGGGCGCCAGTGACACGCCCCGGGCTGCGTGGTGTAAAGCAGCACGGAGTTTCCATTCCGGGAGGCGTCACGTAAACGGCGCCACGTAAACGGCGTCACGTAAACGGCGTCAGGCCCCCGTCCCTACTGAGAAGACTGGAGAGCGAGCCTGGTGCCTTCGGAGTCGTCACTTGGAAAATGTCAAAGATGTAGCTGTTGAGGCTTTTCCTTTTTAAATCCAGCATCCCTTTTTCACGTTTTTGCTTTGTGCTTTGATTTTCCTCAGTAAGAAGGTTGAAGTTTCAAAAACTTTAAAAGAGAAACCCGGTGTTCTGCAGTGTCTCAGTCCACAGAACCCCCGACAGCAGGACTCTTAAAGGGGGGAAAGGGTTCTTAACGCAGTTTGCGGAGACGTTTTTTTGTTCTTTGAATCATATATGCTCTCCCACAGTGAAGGTAGGAGCCGCTGGAGTTTGTCCTGTGCGCTGCATAGTGATGAACCTTTACTGAATTCACAGCATAGCACCAGGAGGTGAATTTCTGTCTTCTGATTCTTATGAATAAAAGCTTAGGTGGAAGCTTCATAGGAGCATCTGAAATACCATTGATCCTGAATAAGTAAAAATGAAGATAAATGTGACCATCCCTAAGTCTCCCTGTTTGTTAAGAAGTGTCTGTCTTTTTCAGTCGCTACTTTGATGAACCAAAGTTGGCCCCGTGGGTGACGCTGTCCGTTCAAGGCTTTGCAGACAGCCCTGTTTCCTGGAGAGAAAGTGAACACGGTTTTCAGAAAGGAGGAGAACACTTATACAACTTCGTGATCTTTAATAATCGGGACTACTGGCTTCAGATGGCCGTGGGGGCGGACGACGACTGTCCCCCGTAACAAGCGCAGAATTTACAACCACGCTTGTCGATGTTTGTCATCGTTCGTGGCAGCGTGAAGACTGTTCGCTCAGCCTTGGATGAGGTTTCTCAGGTCATCGCCTGCCAGCATCTGCTCTGGACTCGGGCCCCTCCTCTGCGCACGGCCGGGCCTACTGTCCAGCGGAAGCTCGCAACTGGTGTTTCCTCGTCCGTGTGAGCCCAGAGGGTGGGTGACTGCCTGGTGCCTTTGGCCAGGATGGCCAGGGACCCGGGGTTCTGGGACCATTGGGTAAAATGTGCGCTGTGAGTAGCTTTCTCACATAATAATAACAGGCAGTCCTTACATCACACTCAGCAGAGCCAGTTCCTGCATTGAGTGCTGTTCATGTGTTACTTCGCCAGAGTCTCACATCAGTCCTTTGAGGGAGCATAAGCCACTGAAGTCACCCTGCTTGTGGGTCAGGACTGGGCCTCAGGCCAGCTGGTTCCTGCTTCTGGGTCAGGAGGGGTGTTTAGATGCTGTAATGGTTAAAGAGCGAGTTGCAGTAACTTACAAGGGAAGAGAATCTGGAAAAGAACATATATATAATATATATTTATGAAGAAAGTCAAAGTGTTAGTTGCTCAGTCATGTCCGAATCTGTGTGACCCCATGGACTGTAACCCACCAGTCTCCTCTGTCCATGGAATTCTCCAGGCCAGAGTACTGGAGTAGGTAGCCGTTCCAGGCAGATTCTTTACCTTCTGAGCCATATGTATGTATATATATGTGTGTGTGTGTGTATATATATACACGCACATATGTAAAACTGAATCCCTGTGCTTTATACCTGAAACGAAAGTGACATCATAACTGAACTACAGTTTTTGTTTAAAAATGGGATTTCTCTGGCAGTCCAAATGATTAGGATGCTGCGCTTCCAATGCAGGGTGTTCAGGTTTGATCCCTGATCTGGGAACTCAGGTCCCACATGCCACACAGAGCAGCCAAAAAATTTAAAAAAAGAAAGGAAGAAGTTGAAAGAACTTTCTTCCCCAGCAATGCAACTTGATAAGGACCCATTGACAACTACTTAAATTTCCAGAATACCTGTCAAGAGCCGTTTTTAAAAATGTATCCATGAGCTGCAAAATAATTAAGAATTTTCAAAAGCTAAATAATTTGGCCACATGAAATTAAATTAGAAATCAATAAATAAAGATCCTTCAATATCCCCAAATATTTGTCAGTGAAATAACTCACAAGTCAAAGAACAAATCTAAAGAGAAATTAGAATGTAATTTGAAATGAATTTTTAAAAATAGAATTTGTGGGTTCTTGCTAAAGCAGTAGTTAGAGGGTAACTTGTAGCTTTAAATGTCTGTATTAGAAAGAAAAAGAGGTTTTCTATCAGTGACGTCGGTTCCCACTTTAAGAAGCAGTGAAACGAGTAAGGCCAAAGTAGGCAGAAGGAAAGGAATAATAAAGGTCAAGCTGGCAACCAGTGAAATGAAAGAGAAGGATTAATCCAGAAGCTTGTTCTCTGGGAAAATCAGGAGAATTGATAAATCTCCAGCCAGATCAGTGAGGGGAAGAGACCAGGTGCCAGTGTGAGGAGTGGGAGGGGCAGCATCACTGAAGACCCCATAGACAATTAATAGGGAGTGTTTGGAGCACCTTTGACCTAATTTAAGAACATAGGTGAAACTGATCAATTCCTTGAAGGACACATTACCAGAGCTCCCCAAGAAGAAATAGGTAAAACCTTTCTGAAACCCCTGTGACTTCAGTGGTGAGTTTTAGCAAATGTTTGAAGAAATAATACCATTTCTACACAAATTCCACCACTCATTCTATGGGGTCAGCGTTACCCTGGTTTCAAACTTAACCTAGGTATCCTGGCTAGACAAAAAGCTACCAAACAAATGTTCTTTATGAACATGGGTGCAAAAACTTGAAGCAAAAGTTTAGTGAATTAAAACCTATGAGATGACAAAAAATGTAATATGTCGTGGTCATAGGGTTTATCCCAGGAATGCAGGGTTCGTTAAAGATTCACATAATCGTTGCAATCAATCAGTACTAGAAAGGTATTTGACAAAATCCACTGTTGCAAAGAGTTGGACACATCTGAGTGACTAACACTTTTCACTTTCACTCACACTATCTGCTTCTGGTAAAAAATCCTGCAAACTAGGAATAAAGGGACTTTGCCCAATCTGATTAAAAGGCACCTGCAGAAACCCTACAGCTCACATCGAACTTAATTGTGAAGGACTGAATTCTGTCCCCCAGTATCAGGGAGAAATCGGGGATGTCTCTGTTAATCATTGTATTGGAGTTTCTAGACTGCAGTCAGACAAGAAACAGAATTAAGAACATCCAAATTGGAATGAAAAAAAATTGTTTTCTTTTTCACAGATGACATTATCATCTATGTAGAAAATTCAATGAAATTTATAAGGTATTAGAACTAATAAGTGTATCAAGGCTGCAGGATGTAAAGTAATAAGCAAAAATCAATTATATTTCTATATGTTAGCAACGAACAGTTGGGAAGTGAAATGAAAACCTTTATAATAGCATAAAAAAAGGTAGTTTGGAATAAGTGACAAAAATGTGAAAGACCAGTTGTTGCAACCTCATGGACTGTAGCCCACCAGGCTCCCCTGTCCATGGAATTCCCCAGGCAAGAATACTGGAGTGGGTTGCCATTTCCATCTCCAGAGGATCTTCCCCACCCAGGGATTGAACCCATGTCTCCTTCGCTAGCAGGCAGATTCTTCACCTCTGAGTCACCAGGGAAGCCTTAGACATAGAACTATTAAAGACCTAAGTAAACAGTGCTGTATTATACCTTGTTCATGGTCAGAAGACTCAATATTGTTAAGCTGTCATTCCAAAATACAGATTCACCATAGATTGAGTACAACCCCAGCAGGCTACCCTGTGTCTGTATGTAAATAGACAAGCTGATTCTAAAATTTTTGTAGAATTGCAAAGGACCTAGAGTAGCCTCCAGGGCTGTTTCAGAACTTGACCGTCCAGCACCCCAAAGCCTCTAGCTGCCCCAGTCTTCTTCCTTCAACGTGATCTTCACCACCAGTCCAAGCAGGAAGTCAGGAGGTGGTGTTTTTCAGTGAGTCCCATTGTGATCTATAGGGATGCCTGCTGTCAGAAAGGAAGTCTTGTAATAAGGAACTTAATTTAGGAGGTGCTAGTTGTTGGGGGCTTCCCAGATGGTGCCAACGTAGGAGACTCAGGAGATCCCCTGGAGTTGGAAATGGCAACCCACTCCAATTTCTTGGCTGGGAAACCCTATGGACAGAGGAGCCGCGTGGACTGTGGTCCATGGGGTCACAAAGAGTCAGACATGACTGAGCACACACACGTGTAGTTAACACTGGAAATAAGATTTATTGCTGTTAATTCTTTGGAATAATCTGTGGTTGACTAGGTTTTCCAAACTGTATCTGCTGGTTAATACCATTTTCAACTATTTCCCATGTAAAGTTAAATATTTGGTATAAAAGGGATTTTAAAAGGCTTGAGTGGAGGAATTTATGTCAGTAGGAAAACAGACTTATAGATCTTTAAGAAACAAATGTCAGGAGGTTTCTGGAAAGAAAGAAACAAGCAAATTACCAATCCGTCTTCTTAAGTTTGAAGCGTGGGCGTCGGTAATACGGCAACCAGCCAAAAAAGCCAAGCTATAGAGGTCCCTATCTGAGCTAAGATTGTGCTCAAATTCTTTCAGTGTAATTTACCAGGACTTGGGGATCAGAAAGACCACTGCAAGCGTATTCTTGAGAATCCAGATGAGAGGAAAGGTTTCTTTGGGTGCTAAGTTACTGCTATCTGGATCTTCATAAATCAAGCTAAATTATTTAGCAGGAAGCCGAGAGTGACCCACCCATTTCTGAAGAAGTGACCAGAGATCAGAGATGTTTATTTTCATCTCTTATAATTGAAGAAATGTTTGTCTTGTTTTTCTGTTGCCCGAGGTTGAAGTTTCTTCCCTCCTGTTGTGTTGCCTGTAAACCCATGAGTCATTTTTACCACCAAACTCCTGGATTCTCCAGAGACAATTGGAAGGATATATATATATATATAAAAATGTAAAATATGTGAATACATAGTCATGTATAATGTTTATTATACAAATATTTGTCTATTATACATCATGAATATAATACATAATAAAACAATATATAATTATAATAAACAGTATATAATAATTATATAGTAGGGGTTGCAAGAGTCGGACATGACTTCAGTTCAGTTCAGTCACTCAGTTGTGTCTGACTCTGTGACCCCATGGAGTGCAGCAGGCCAGGCCTCCCTGTCCATCACCAACGCCCGGAGTTTACTCAAATTCATGTCCATTGAGTCAGTGATGCCATGCAACCATCTCATCCTCTGTCGTCCCCTTCTCCGGCCTTCAGTCATTCCCAGCATCAGGGTCTTTACCAATGAGTCGGTTCTTTGCATCAGGTGGCCAAAGTATTGGAGTTTCAGCTTCAACACCAGTCCCTCCAATGAATATTCAGGACTGATCTCCTTTAGGATGGCCCGGTTGGATCTCCTTAGGGACTAAATGAAAACAGTACCATAAGAGTGTGTGTGTGTGTGTATCCTTTTGTCTCTTTGGAGGATCCAGGAAACGAGGTGGTGAAAACGACTCGTGGGTTTAGAGACGACACACCAGGAAAAAACACTCCAACCTTGGGCAGTAGCAAAACAAGATAAACATTTCTTCAATTAGATGAAAATAAATATCTCTGATCTCTGGTCATTTCTTCAGAAATGGGTGGGTCTCTCTTGGCTTCCTGCTAAATAATTTAGTTGATTTATGAAGAGTATTTTGAATTGTGGTGCTAGAGAAGACTCTTGAGAGTCCCTTGGACTGCAAGGAGATCAGTCCTGAATATTCATTGGAAGGACTGATGTTGAAGCTGAAACTTCAATACTTTGGCCACCTGATGTGAAAAGCCAACTCATTGTAGAAGACCCTGATGCTGGGAAAGATTGCAGGCAGGAGGAGAAGGGGACAACAGAGGATGACATGGTTGGATGGCATCATTGATTCAATGGGCAGGAGTTTGAGCAAATTCTGGGAGATAGTGAAAGTCAGGGAAGCCTGGTGTGTTGCAGTCCACGGGGTCTCAAAGGGTCAGACATAACTTAGACTGAACAGCTACATGAAGAATATTATTAATACAGATCTTCTTTGACTTATGATGGAGTTACATCCTGATAAGCCCATTATAATGTGAAATTAAGTTGAACTGCATTTACTACACCTCACCCACCAAACACACATCACAGCTTACCCTAGCCTACCTTAAACATGCTCAGGACGCTTAACTTAGCCCAGTCAGGCAGAATTACCTACCACAAAGCCTGTTTTATAGTGGTGTTGTGACCACGTATCATTCATCACGTGCTGTGCTGAAAGTGGGAAGCACAGGGGCTGGGAGGAGCACGCTGTCTGTGTCGGCGGTTCACCGTCGAGGTGGCGGGGCTGGCCGGGATCCGCCCAGCATCAAGAGAGACGCCCTTGCTGCACGCACACCGCTCGCCCGGGAAAAGATCGAAACTCAAAGTGTGGTTTCTGCTGAGCGTGTTTCACCTTCGCACCATCGTACAGTTGGAGAATCCTAAGTTGAGACCTTGGCGGGACCACCCGCTTTCCCGTGATGAATTGGCTCCTGCAGTTAGGGGTCTGAGAAGTCCTGCAGCTTCTGCGTCTGCAGGCTGTGGACCCAGGAGAACAGGTGTGGTCCGTCCGAAGACCCAGGGACCAGGGGAGGGCAGAGACGTGTGCCCTGGCTCAGCACTCGGAGTGCTAACCACTCCTTGCTTGGCTTTTTGTGCTATTCAGGCCTTCAGGGATGGGATGAGGCCCACACACCCTTCAGCCTCCCTAGTGGCTCAGTGGTAAAGAATCTGCCTGCCAATCAATGCAGGAGATGCAGGTTCCATCCCTGGGTTGGAAGATTCCCCTGGAGGAGGAAACGGCAACCCACTCCTGTATTCTTGCCTGGGAAATCCCGTGGACAGGGGAGCCTGGCAGTCTGTGGGGTCAAAAAGAGTCGGACACAACTTAGCAACTAAACAGCACTGGCACTGAGGAGGTGAGTCTGCTGATCCAAACGCTAAGCTCACCTAAGAACCCCTTCCCAGACACCCCCAGAGACATTTAGCCAAATACCTGCATACCCCATGATCCAGTCTGGCTGGTGCATAAATTGACTCACACTTGCATGGTTACTGTGGCCTGTTGTAAAACTTCTGGAGCGCCTGGCTTGCACTCGGTGGTTTCTGGTGCTGCTTAGGAAGAACAAATCTGACTCTATTGGCTCTGTTCCTTTAGCCCTTGTGTTTTGTTTTTGCTACAAGTTAATCACCAAAGGATGCCTATAAGCTTAAATTATACATAATAGCCCATCTCTGGGAACCCTGCCTCCCCGGTAATGAGTGTTCAGTTAAATACCTTTGTTTCGCTCCCAGGAAACATCCTAACCAGGCCCACCTGTGGGTGGGAGGAGGGGCTTAACCATCCCTTCCAGGGGCCATCGGGAAACAGGAAGTGGGACTGATGGAAAACAGGACGTGCTCAACTTTGCTCCCAGCAGCAGAAGCCCAACTCTTAACAGGCAAGGTGGTTCTCTGGGACAGGAGCCGTCCTCTCGGCCAGCTGGCTTCCAGATAAACTCGTCCTGACTTGCCCCACCGCCTGTTCTCTGGCTTTACCAGCCTGTGGTGTGGCGGGCAGTAGGAGCTCGGACTCAGCAACCTTGGAAGCTGTGAGAACAGAAGAAATCGATGACTTGGCTTCTCCTTTTGAGGAAAAGACACTTCAGGAAGATGGTTGTCCCTGCCTTGACCAGCTCTCGGCTCAAGCTGACCCGGTAAGTGCATGCTACGGCCTGACAGGAGGGTGTCTCCAGTCAGCCGTGGCCTTCCCCAGGGCAGAAGCCTGCAGACACTTTGCTGGGTCTGCTCTCCTGCCCCTCACCCACGGGCCCCCCCAACCAGCATGTGAAGCCGCTGCCCGGCAGGACAGCAGCTGTCTTTGGAAAGAGCTTGATAGGAGCTGGTTTCCTCCAGGAATGAACACTCTTCTCTGGAGAAAGCACTGCTTTATAGAAACAACCGTTGCCTTAAACAGGCCTGTGCCCCGTTTGCAGAGCAGCAGCTCCTGCGTTAGTAGCTGCAGTGGAGTGGCTCATCTTAGTTTAGGACAGGAGGACTCACGGGGAGAGGGGGTCGGACCTGGGGTAGGACTGAATTCTTTCTCTTTTTATCCCCCTTATGGGTGTGAGCAGGAGGAGCTGCTGAAATCCTTGCCCAGCACCTGAGCACCGTCAGCAGGAAGGCCTCGGCGAGCAGGTAAGATGGAGAGAAATCTGGGCTCTGGGAATCGCGGTTATCGCTCCGTGAGCTCCTTCATGGAGAAGGCAATGGCACTCCACTCCAGTACTCTTGCCTGGAAAATCCCATGGACAGAGGAGCTCCTTCCAAGGAGCAAACAGGCAGAAAAAAAGCATGTTCCTGGAGACTCCCTTCGTTCCTTTCAACTAATGACGTAAGTGGAGCCCTTTGCTTTTCCTGGTGAAGTACTCACAGCTGGGTCTCGTTTCAGGTAACAGTTGGCGCTTCCGGGCCCCTGTCCTGTAAATCTTACTGAGTCGCTCGGTGTTTAGGCCAAACTGCCTGACGGTCTTCAGGCAAGGGACCCAGACAAGGTTGGGAGGCTTGAGAATGTAGGGCAGGCTCTTAGTTCACAAGCGGCCAGAGTTTGTCATGTTTTGTTTTGTGGGGTATTTTTTAGCCTCTAACAAGGTTCGATCTTTGTTCCTGAGGGTAAGTTGTGGGCAGGTGATGGCTCCGAGCTCCCAAACTTGTCTCTGTGTCTCAGTTGGTCAGCTTTGCCCCTGTTTCATTGCGAATCCACTCCAAAATTCTCAAAGTACCAGCCAGTATATTTGATTTCCTAGTAAGAGCTGACATTCACCATGCACTGTGTTCAGGCAGGCTGAGCGTTCTGTACACGTTCCATCCCCAAATGCTCGATAAAGACTTTTTAAAAATTGAAGTCTAGTTGATTTTCAATATGGTGTTAGTTTCAGGTGTACAGCAAAGTGATTCCGTTATTTATACACGCACACACACACACACACACACACACACATACACACACACACATATACACACACACACACACATACACACACACACATACACACACACATACATACACACACACATACACATACACACACACACACATACACACACACATACATACACACACACACACACACACACACACACTTTTTTTTCCAGATTCTTTTCTCTTCTTCAGTTCAGTTCAGTCACTCAGTCGTGTCTGACTCTTTGCGACCCCATGAACCACAGCACGCCAGGCCTCCCTGTCCATCACCAACTCCCGGAGTTCACTCAGACTCACATCCATCGAGTCAGTGATGCCATCCAGCCATCTCATCCTCTGTCGTCCCCTTCTCCTCCTGCCCCCAATCCCTCCCAGCATCAGAGTCTTTTCCAATGAGTCAACTCTTCGCATGAGGTGGCCAAAGTACTGGAGTTTCAGCTTTAGCATCATTTCTTCCAAAGAAATCCCGGGGCTGATCTCCTTCAAAATGGACTGGTTGGATCTCCTTGCAGTCCAAGGGACTCTCAAGAGTCTTCTCCAACACCACAGTTCAAAAGCATCAATTCTTCAGTGCTCAGCTTTCTTCACAGTCCAACTCTCACATCCATACATGACTACTGGAAAAACCATAGCCTTGACTAGATGGACCTTTGTTGGCAAAGTAATGTCTCTGCTTTTGAATATGCTATCTAGGTTGGTCATAACTTTCCTTCCAACAAGTAAGCGTCTTTTAATTTCATGGCTGCAGTCACCATCTGCAGTGATTTTGGAGCCCAAAAAATTAAAGTCTGACACTGTTTCCACTGTTTCCCCATCTATTTCGCATGAAGTGATGGGACCGGATGCCATGATCTTTGTTTTCTGAATGTTGAGCTTTAAGCCAACTTTTTCACTCTCCACCTTCACTTTCATCAAGAGGCTTTTTAGTTCCTCTTCATTTTCTGCCATAAGGGTGGTGTCATCTGCATATCTGAGGTTATTGATATTTCTCCCGGCAATCTTGATTCCAGCTTGTGCTTCTTCCAGCCCAGCGTTTCTCATGATGTACTCTGCATAGAAGTTAAATAAGCAGGGTGACAATATACAGCCTTGACGTACTCCTTTTCCTATTTGGAACCAGTCTGGTGTTCCATGTCCAGTTCCAACTGTTGCTTCCTGACCTGCATACAGATTTCTGAAGAGGCAGGTCAGGTGGTCTGGTATTCCCATCTCTTGAAGAATTTTCCACAGTTTATTGTGATCCACACAGTCAAAGGCTTTGGCATAGTCTATAAAGCAGAAATAATGTTTTTCTGGAACTCTCTTGCTTTTTCCATGATCCAGCAGATGTTGGCAGTTTGATCTCTGGTCCCTCTGCCTTTTCTAAAACCAGCTTGAACATCAGGAAGTTCACAGTTCACGTATTGCTGAAGCCTGGCTTGGAGAATTTTGAGCATTACTTTACTAGCGTGTGAGATGAGTGCAATTGTGCGGTACTTGGAGCATTCTTTGGCATTGCCTTTCTTTGGGATCGGAATGAAAACTGACCTTTTCCAGTCCTGTGGCCACTGCTGAATTTTCCAAATTTGCTGGCATATTGAGTACAGCACTTTCACAGCATCATCTTTCAGGATTTGAAATAGCTCAACTGGAATTCCATCACCTCCACTAGCTTTGTTCGTAGTGATGCTTTCTAAGGCCCACCTGACTTCACATTCCAGGATGTCTGGCTCTAGGTCAGTAATCACATCATCGTGAGTATCTGGGTCATGAAGATCTTTTTTGTACAGTTCTTCTGTGTATTCTTGCCATCTCTTCTTAATATCTTCTGCTTCTGTTAGGTCCATACCATTTCTGTCCTTTATTGAGCCCATCTTTGCATGAAATATTCTCTTGGTATCTCTAATCTTCTTGAAAAGATCTCTAGTCTTTTCTCATTCTATTGTTTTCCTCTATTTCTTTGCTATAAAAGATTGAATATAGTTCCCTGTGCTATACAGTAGATCTTTGTTAGTTATTGTATATATAATAGTTTGTGTATGTTAATCCCAAACTCCTAATTTATTCCCCCCAACAAACCTTTACCCTTTAGTAACCATGAGTTTCTGTGTCTGGCCCACTAAAGACTCTTAAAGCAAGCATTACTCATATTTTACATGGAAGGCTAGAGAAATTAAGTAATCTTCCTGAGGCCAGTAGCTAAGTAAGCAGTGAAATCAAAATTGCAAGTTACATTTGATTGTGTAGCTGAGGGTTTTAAACCGATTCCCTTATTCACGTTCAAGACTGGGAGAACAAAAAGGAGCCATCCCAGTCATCCACTGCAAGGTTGCAAATCACCCCCAAAGCCTGCAGGAGGCCTTCTTTGCCCTGATGGCGAGGGGGGTGGAAGCTCCAGCATGGTCACTCCTACGGCTGGCCGTCAGCGCAGGTCACTGGCTTGGCGGTCAGCTGGACACCTCAGTCCTGTCCTACACAGACCGCTTGTGTGACTGCTTGGCTTCCTCGGAGCATGGCGACTGGTCTTTAAGAAGGAACATTCCAAGAAGACATTGCTCCTTGGCCTTTTGGCTAAGATCCAGTGTGATGTGGGGGCTTCCCTGCTGGCTCGGTGGTGAAGAATCTGCCCGGCACTGCACCAGACGTGGGTTCGATCTTTGGTTCGAGAAGATCCCCTGGGGTGGGAAATGGCAACCTGCTCCAGTATTCTTGCCTGAAAAATTCCACGGACAGAGGATGCTGGTGGGCTACAGTCCAGGGGGTTGCAAAGAATCGGACACGACTGCGTGAAAACACCCACACACATTCTCTCGTCTCCCCAAGACGACGAGCCCCACTGTGACGGCGCTTATAAAACCCGCACTTTCCATACAGCTGCTGACGGCCCAGTGGCCAAAGCTGGTCTCGTGGCCAAGCCCTGCGTCGGTGCGGGACACTCTACCAGGGCATGGATCTTGGCAGCTGGGGTTCACTGGGGTGGGGATGGGGGTCACCAGTAACAGATGGACTATAGGCACGGTGGGATACAATCTTTTTCTTTTTTTTTTCGCCTGAAGAACATCCTTATTTTCCTTCCAGGCTAATAGCAAAGCTCACCAGTTAGCATGACATGTTGTGTTTACAGCCCTTTGCATGTAAGTGCTGAAATTTTGAGCAATGATGTTCAGGCTGTCAAAACGATGAGTGACTGGTCTCTTCGTTTATTAGTTTAACATTCCCTGCTTTCAAGGTGCTGTAGTCTAGTGAGAGCTTATTAACACACTTAAGCCTTAGCGATAGGTGGTGTTATCTCTGCAGGTGAGGAGGCGCCGTCACCTGGCTGAGCTCACGCTCCTGCAGATCTGCCTTTGAGCCTCTGCTGGGCCCCGAAGCTGCGTTCCTTCCGCCCCTCGAACACCCCCTCCTCCGGTGCCGAACACACACGGGGGGCTGAGGAAGCAACAGCAGAGAACACAGCCAAGAGTAAAGACCTTTTAAAAGTGACTTGCAGTTAAGTTGAGGCGGGAGCTCCTGGCAGCAAAATCCTGTAGGCTTTGGCTGATTTTCTGCTGCTGTGTTATGCTAGTGGGTCTGGTCTTAGCCTTCTGCATTTCTTTTTTTTTTTTTTAATTTTTTTAAATTTAATTTTATTTTTAAACTTTACATAATTGTATTAGTTTTGCCAAATATCAAAATGAATCCACCACAGGTATACATGTGTTCCCCATCCTGAACCCTCCTCCTGCCCATACCATCCCTCTGGGTCGTCCCAGTGCACTAGCCCCAAGCATCCAGTATCGTGCATCGAACCTGGACTGGCATCTTGTTTCATACATGATATTTTACATGTTTCAATGCCATTCTCCCAAATCTTCCCACCCTCTCCCTCTCCCACAGAGTCCATAAGACTGTTCTATACATCAGTGTCTCTTTTGCTGTCTCGTACACAGGGTTATTGTTACCCTCTTTCTAAATTCCATATATATGCGTTAGTATACTGTATTGGTGTTTTTCCTTCTGGCTTACTTCACTCTGTATAATAGGCTCCAGTTTCATCCACCTCATTAGAACTGATTCAATTGTATTCTTTTTAATGGCTGAGTAATACTCCATTGTGTATATGTACCATAGCTTTCTTATCCATTCATCTGCTGATGGGCATCTAGGTTGCTTCCATGTCCTTCTGCATTTCTAATAGTATTTTTAGAAACCACCTGTAAAAGTAGTCAGGGTCAATGGTAAGGAAGTCAGTGTTGGGGCAGAGGTCACTGGAAGGAGCTGGTTATTAAGGGCTGAGTGATGTCTCCCCAAATTCACAAGCTCAAGTCCTAACATGTCACCTCCACCACCCCGCCGCTCAGCAGGTGAATATATTTGGCGATCAGGTCTTTAAAGAGGTGATTAAAATCAAAGGACATCTTATGAGTAACGGGTTCTTGTTAAAAAGCGACATTAGGGCTGAGGACACAGGCGGAGGCGTGTCCACAAGGCCAGAGGCCTCAGGAGAAACCGCCCGAGCCATCTGGATCGCGGCCTTCCAGCCCCAGCATGGACCCGAGTGGAGCGCGGGACGAGCTGGCCCCTCACAAGCGCGCTTTTAACTTGAGTGGAGGAGGGGAACTGGAGGGGACCTGCCCCCTTCTTCTCTAAGGCCTTTCAGAGCAGCTACCCCTCTGCCTCCAGCACTCTGGGGAGGGAAAAAAAATGCATATGTAAAGGAGCCTGAATTAAAAAAAAAAAAAAAGCAACAATGCATGGAACCCGCCAGAGAGGGAAAACATCCATTTAAATTCTTGATTTGCATCCGGAGTCTGCTCCATCGCAGACCCGGCGCTCACAGCAGTCCGCTGGCCCGTCTGAGACAAAACGAGGGAGAGGAAGCCTGGCTCCCTGGAGCCAAGAGCAGCTGGCCTCCCAGGACGACACGGGTCGCAGAGTTCGGCTGGAAGCAGGCCTGCCCAGCCCTGCCGGAACTGTTGGGGGCCTGCGCTCCGTGGGTCAGAGCAAGCAGGGCCAGAGGCGGAGGGGCCGGCGGAGGGCGCCAGGAGAGCCGGGGTCCCGCTCGGGCTTCCCCGTCGCCTTCTCAGCCTCCCTTCGGATCCTTGAGCCGCAGATCTTCGACTTTTCCTGCCCAAACCCAAGCCCACCGGCAGAGAACCTGCAGTTTGCAGAGCCACTCCGCTTCGCAAGTGCTGTTTCGTTCCTAGTTTTCTGGAATTCCAGCGACATCAGCCTGTGCCTTTCATCTTCAGACCCGAGGCCCTCAGACCTCTGAGGTGAGGATGTGGGGGAGCCAGGCAGCGCCTCAAAGTGCAGCCTCCCTGACGCTCAGCTGCCTTCCAGGGACCAAGATATACCATCTGAGAAAAAGCAAAGCAGGAGACATGCAAATGACGCCACTAACCTCCTCCCGCTTCCAGCCCTGGCACACCACAGGTGCCCAGTAGGTGGCACCTGAACCGAGTTTGCGTCGAAAACAACCGCTTCACCGCCTGCAGGCTCCTCAACCCTCCCGAGCGCTTCGGGAAAGCCAGGTTATCTCGCTGCCTAGACGCAGCTCCCCTGAGTCCCTGCTCGTTTTAAAAAACATTTTGCTAATGCAGAGTGCTAGAGATATTTTGTCCCCAGGATTCAAATATGCATGTCAAGGAGGAAAATGAACTCTATAAAGGTCTTTTTAAAATATCTGTTTGCATCATAAAATACACAGGGCTTCCCTGGTGGCTCAGACAGTAAAGAATCTGCCTGCAATGAGGGAGACCCAGATTCGATCCCTGGGTTGGGAAGATCCCCTGGAGAAGGGAAAGGCTACCCACTCCAGTACTCTTGCCTGGAGAATCCCATGGACAGAGGAACCTGGCGGGCTACAGTCCATGGGGTCACAGAGTCAGACACAACTGAGCGACTTCACTTTCACTTTTCAAAATACACAGAACTGAAAACTTTCCATCTTAGCCATTCCCACGTGCCCAAGCCAGGGGCCTGAGGCACATTCACACCCCTGTGTGCACGTCGCCACCACCCGCCTCAAGGTAACTGTCTCCTCTTCCCTGACCTGTGCTCCATGCTGTCTCACTGCGCTAGGTGCACCCACAAGCTCACAGCTCTGCAGTCTCCCTGAGTCTTAGATGGTGCGTCTAGCTGCTGAGTGGACATCTACTGGATTGTTCCAAGGCATCTCAGACCCCTCCTGTCCCCAGGTGCCCTCTCCCACCACCCCTGGTTCCTCCCAGGCCCACTGCTCTCTTCTGCAAACCGGAAGCCTGGCAGCCGTCAGACTCCTCTCTCCTTCAACCCCAGCCTGACACCGAGTCCTGTTGACTTCGCGTCAAAGGTATTTTGAAAAAATTCCATCAGTGTTTCCCTGTTCCAGGGTGAAACGCCAGCTCCTTGGTTTGGTACCGAGCCCCCCAGGACCCCTCCCAGGCCCCTTCTCCTCTGCTCCACGCTCCTGCTGGGCGCCTAGGGGCTGCCCGATCTCACCCACTGTCTCACAGTCTGGGACTGCCTTGGCTGTCTCGGCTGTCTGGACCACTCTTTGCTTTTCTGCTGAACCCTCTCAAGCTCTTCCTCTAAGATCTCCTGCAGGAAGGGGTCCCTGAATTCCCATGCTGGTCTTGGTGTCTCCTCCACATTCTAGGCGCTCTGGTCACGATGAGAACCATGGTCTAGTCGTCATGGTTACAGTCATGCTGCAAAGTCCTGTGCTGAGCAGCTCCTGTGTGCCGGGCACCTGGCTGGCTGATGGGTCTCCCTTCATCCATGCAGTCCTGTGAGGAGCATGCTCTCTTCCCCCTCCGAGTTCACAGATGACGAAACGTGGGCCGCCTTGTCGTCTGTTGCTGTATTGGAAAGCTGCTCAGAGAGGAGATTTTTCAAACTATTATTAGTTTTCACGTTTGTTTACTTGGCTGGCCCGGGTCTTGGTTGCGGCACACTGGATCTTCGTCGCGTCAGGCGGGATCTTTAGTTGCAGTGCTTCGACTCTGGTTCCAGCACACAGGCCTAGCTGCTCCAAGGCGTGTGGAATCTTAGTTCCCTGACCAGGGATCGAACCCCCTTCCTTGCATTGCAAGGTGCATTCGTAACCGCTGGATCACCAGGGAAGCCCCAAGAGAAATTTTCTAAATTCTCATCACAAGAAAAAAAAAAAAGATTGTAACTGTGGTGATGGATGTTAACTTAATGTGATCATTCACTGTATCAAATTATTGCATTGGGTACCTTAAGGTTATACGATGTTATATCTCTGTCATATCTCAACAAAACTGGAGAAAGAAAGAAATTTTTATTGGTCTTTTCCTTTTGGGTTATTCTTTTTTGTGTTCTGCTGAAGAAATCCTTACCTGTCTGTCCTGATAAGTTTTAAAAATTTGTATGTTTTAAAATTTGTATGACACCACCCTTACGGCAGAAAGTGAAGAAGAACTAAAGAGCCTCTTGATGAAAGTGAAAGAAGAGAGTGAAAAAGCTGGCTTAAAACTCAACATTCACGAAAATAAGATCATGGCATCTGGTCCCATCACTTCATGGCAAATAGATGGGGAAACAGTGAGAGGCTTTATTTTCTTGAACTCCAAAATCACTGCATTTGGTGACTGCAGCCATGAAATTAAAAGACGCTTGCTCCTTGGAAGAAAAGCTATGACCGACCTAGATAGCACATTAAAAAGCAGAGACATTACTTTGCCAACAAAGGTCCATCTATTCAAAGCTATGGTTTTTCCAGTAGTCATGTATGGATGTGAGAGTTGGACTATAAAGAAAGCTGAGTGCCGAAGAATTGATGCTTTTGAACTGTGGTGATGGAGAAGACTCTTGAGAGTCCCTTGGACTGCAAGGAGATCCAACCAGTCCATTCTGAAGGAGATCAGTCCTGAATATTCATTGGAAGGACTGATGGTGAAGCTGAAACTCCAATATTTTGGCCACCTCATGCAAAGGGCTGACTCACTTAAAAAGACGCTGATGCTGGGAAAGATTGAGAGTGGGAGGAGAAGGGCACGACAGAGGATGAGATGATTGGATGGCATCACTGACTCAATGGACATGAGTTTGAGTAAACTCTGGGAGTTGGTGATGGACATTGAGGCCTGATGGGCTGCAATCCACCCGAGAGTGTCAGATATGACTGAGCGACTGAACTAAGCCCCACTTTTTCGATGCTTATTTTTGTCAGAAATGAACTAGGTCTTTCACAGGTATTATTGTCTATTTTGTGGGCAGACATTGTCTTTATCATCATTTGCCCAAAACAGGACATGGAGCAAATGCTGGACATCGTCCATGCCTGCATGACTTTCAGACAGCCTTCCTGCATGGAGAGGTCAGGCCTGGATACGGCCGTGGGGGGCCAGGTGGGCATGCACGCTAGCCCTGTCTGCATCCCACAGGTGGGGGGCTCCCGTGGAGAAGGGGTGATGTCCTGGGGGCATAGCCACATCAGACATGCTGTTCTGTAAGCAGATGAGGATCCAGCGGAGTCTGTTTACATAGACCAGGAGCTCCAGGGCTGCGTGGATAGGAAAGGAGGGAAACCCCAGGTGATGAGTTAAATCACGATACCTGCCAGCACTAATCAAGGTCACTGCAAGGCTTTCACGCATCCACACAGCAAGTAGCCTCAACAAGCTGTTGCCCTGAGGTGTTTTCCAGGGTCTTGGAGTCACCTGTGTGTCGTTGGAGCTGGGCTGGTTGAGACTGGAAGGGACCACCAGGCCTCACCTGGGCCTGTGGGAGCACCTGCTCCCCGCCCTTCCGAGCCTTAGCTGCGCCTGCGCAGAGATGGGTTCGCACCTTTTCCGATCACCTTTCCCTTCACTCCGCGAGCCTTGACGAACCCTCTTCTTGATTCTTCATACCAGGAACACTCCAGCCCCTCGCCTCCCGGGAGGCAGGCTTGAGGTGGGTTTTGCCTCTCTGCTCTGCTGCTTCCTAAATAAACCCTCTCTCTGCTGCAGACCTCGACGTGTCAGGGTGCTGGGCGGTGGGCAAAAACAAACCTGGCAGGAGGAGGAAAAACCCAGCAAGTGCAGCAGGGAGCCCAAGGAGGGGGTTCCAGGAGGCAAGGGAGGATGGGGGCGTGCTGTGGAGCAGGTGAGCGAGGCAGGGGGGAGAAGGTTCTGGGGCCGAGCCGGCTGGGGGTCCCAGAGCTGGCCGGGGGTCCCCAGTCCCCCAGAGCTGGCCGGGAAAGGAGGTGAGGGTCGCTGCCAACCAGGCAGAGGCTGGTCGGACTGTCCTGCAGGCCGGGCTGGGGTGGGGGCGAGACTCCCAGGAGGTGGCCCCAGACAGCCTTTCCCCTGCGTTTCCTGTTTCTCCGGCTCTCTGGGAATTACGAATGTTAAACGCACGATGAAAGGCCCAGCCTCTGGAAAGAAAGAACACGTTTGCCTGCTGGGCCCCGAACTGGTAGGATGAGTACTTGCAAATCAGCTGACCTGTGACAAAAGGCCAGTCTGTGAGTGCAGGGCGGGGGGCCGGGGGCGGTTACGAAGGCTCAGGGGAGCTCGCAGGGATGGGGACGTTTGCCCTTGACTGTGCCGGCGCTGTCCCCCTGTGCACGTGTCAGGACATAGCAAGTCCTACACTTGTAACGTGGGGCTGACGGTGTGACAATCACCCCTTGAAGCTGTGAACCTCCGAGCACGCGGCGCGTATGCAGCTGTTTGCGTGAAGTGGTTCAGGCCACACTGTGAGCACTTGGGTACAGGCTTCTCTCTGCAAACTGGTCACGTCCAAGAGCCATGGTTCTTGGAAGTGTCCTGGGCTTCGGGGAGGCGGCTGACCCACCGCTGTGCGTCGGGGTTCCCGGGAGGGGCCTGCTGCGTGTCCGGGAAGGAAGGGCGCAGTCCACGTGTGCCTCGTCCCGACTACCGCACACGCGGTCGCTGGAGCCGGCCACTTGGTCTCTAGCGTCTGCAGGGCCCATGGCCACATCCCTGTCCTCCTCACAGGCCCTGGGTGGTCTTCCCGCCTCCTCCCCCGGAAAACTAGGGGTTGAGAGGTGCGGGCTGAATGTGAAAACCCCACGGGAACAAAGCGTGCGGGAGTCCCGGGCAGCTGAGGGCTGCTGCTCGACAGCCGCACCGTGTGGGCAGGAACTGCAGGTCGTGGCCCCTCCCCAGACTGCGTTTGTCTGATAGCGTCTCCCTCCCGGAGGCTGTAAGGCTCCAAAGTAATAAAGCTTTCTAGAGGCAAAGAAATCAGAGGTAACGGTCACAACTCCCGGACTGCTGCTAACAGACCTTTGCAGCAGAGCGTAAACCCAGCTGATTTTCTTCGTTTTACCCAGACCCGCAGGTCTCAGGAGCGGTGTGGGTCTGGCAGAGGTGTTTTGGGGGGTCACTGATGGGCGACCTGCTGCAGGGGAGGGTTCACAGTCCCTCCAGGAGCCCCGAGGTGGCCTGGTCTATTTAAGCTGTTCTCTCAATCTTGATGTTGACTAACACGCCTGATGATCTGAGGTGAAGCTGATGTGATAATAATAGAAATAAAGTGCACAATACACTTAATGGGCTTGAATCATTCTGACACCATCCTCCTGGTCCGTGGGAAGATTGTCTTCCAGTGCCTGGCGCCGAAAAGTTTGGGACTGCTGGTGCCATCAGGCGGCTGCTCAGGTCTTTGGCAAAGGATCAGACTGGCAGGCAGCTCCCCGCGTCAGGACCAAATCCTCTCGGCGCAGCCCTCAACTGTCTGAGCAGCTGCTACAGAGCGAGAGGAAGGGGAGTGCTGAGGCCCCAAGGAAGATGCTAGAGGGGTCCCCACCCAACCCCCAGACACCTGGTGGTGGAGCTCAGGGCACCCAGGGCCTGAGATGGGAACTGTCTGCTTCAGGGTGAAATCAGAAACGCGGTACAGTGCTCGCTTCGGCGGCTCATATACTAAAACTAAACCGCGGTACGTGAGTGGCTTCCGCCTCAACACGAGAGGGTCCAGCCCAGCAAACCCGAGGCTGCGCTGAGGAAGGTCGCACCGGAGCCCTGAGTGGGATCAAGGCTGGTACTCACGTCTCGGAGGTCGTCGGTTTCTCTCCAACTTTTATTTGTTTGACTGAGCCGGGTCCTAGCTGTGGCAGGCAGGATCTTCTACTTTCGCTGTGACATGTAGGATCTAGTTCTCTGACCGGGGATCGAACCTGGGCCCCCTGCATTGGGAACGTGGATCTTAGCCACTGGACCACCAGGTAAGGCCCGGGGCGTCGGTCTCTGAATATTCAGGCTGGGCCCCTTTGGGAACCTGGCTGATGGTTCTTGACGTGGGGACAAAAGGAGCATTCTACCAATAGGCGTGTTTTATCAAAAGTTACATAAACATTCTCGTAAAGTTGAAACCACTTATGCCAGTGTTGAGATCCTTGTACCTACTAGAAATAGTGTTAGCCAAACCGAAAGTCTATTTTGTGGGCATCTGTAACTCTCCCTCACCACTCACCTCTCTCTGGTTCCTGATTTAGATAATGGGAGTCAGGAGGAATGGTACGTATTCCAGACGCGTTTGACTCCTAAGTTTAAGGTCATGAGTAGCAAGAGTTTATATAACAAAAGATCTAAACACTGACTTCATTGACTCCACTACAGCGGAAGTGTGGAGAGCAAGGGTACCCATGATGGCGCACGTCACAAGCACACAAACGTTTCCAAAAGTCCAGAGGCGATCAGTGTCATGCTCGCATCTGCTTCCAGATACAATCAAGTTAGTTCTCAGCTGCTCGTTTGAGGAGGATGTGAAAATCCAGGTGCTCCTGGCTCCTCCTCTTCTCTGGTTACGTGTGCCTGGACCCTGGGGTCTGCAGGGCCCTGGGGACAATGAGGGGCAGGTCCCTGATCCTGGGTGTGATTTGTTGTTGTTCAGTCACTAAGTTGTGTCTGACTCTTTGCGACCCCAAGGACTGCAGCACACCAGGCTTCCCTGTCTTGCAGTATCTTCCAGAGTTTGCTCAGATTCATGTCCATTGAGTCAGTGATGCCATGTCGTCCTCTGTCGTCGCCTTCTCCTCCTGCCCTCAATCTTTCCCAGCATCAGGGTCTTTTCCAATGAGTTGACTCTTTGCATCAGGTATTGGAGCTTCAAAGTACTGGAAGTATTAGTCCTTCCAATTCAGGGTCCAGGGGTTCAGGGTTGATCTCCTTTAGTATTGACAGGTTTGATCTTCTTGCAGTCCAAGGGACTCTCAAGAGTCTTCTCCAGCACCACAATTCAAAAGCATCGATTCTTCAGCACTCAGCCTTCTTAATGGTCCAACTCTCACATCTGCATGTGACTACTGGAAAAACTATAGCTTTGACTATATGGACAGAGTGATGTCTCTCTGTTTTAATACACTATCTAGGTTTGTCATAGCTCTTCTTCCAAGAAGCAAGTGTCTTTTAATTTCATGGTGGCAGTCACTATCTGCAGTGATTTTGGAGCCCAAGAAAGTAAAATCTGTCAGTTTCCACTTTTTCCCCATCTATTTACCATTAAGTAATGGGACCAGATGCCCTGGTCTTAGTTTTCTGAATGTTGAGTTTTAAGCCAGCCTTTTCACTCTCCTCTTTCACCTCATCAAGAGGCTCTTCAGTTCCTCTTCACTGTCTACCATCACGGTGTGGTTTGGTTGCTGTCGAACACCCGTTCCAACACTTACAAGGAGGTGACCTTGGAGAAAACATGTAACCTCTCTAAGTCTGTTTTCTTACCTAAAAAATTGAGTTTTCCCAACATTATGAGTTGCCCTGCAGTCCATTGTGTAGGTATAAAACCATCTATGTGCCCAGTCCCTTCATAAGGTGATGCTTAAATGCAGAGAATAAACAACGTTAACATGAAAGCTTCAGCTGAGAGCCCACGTTGTTGTCTGTCGTCTGTATGTGTAGGGGTGGATCTGTCAAGGACCAGAGTGAGCTGTGAGGCTGATCTTCTGGGGGGTTTATCAACCACCAAAGTGTACGATCTCATAGTTGCAGGACACACGTCAGTCCTGCTGATCTGAGTCCTCTGGCCAGGGGTCTCTCACCAGCTTGGTCTCCTCACCGCTCAGCTGGGGAGGGAGTTCATCCAAGCCGGCTCCTGGGGCCTCTGCTCACCTGAGGGCCTTTGGTCCTCGCTGGCTGTAGTGGAAACGACCCCCGTTCCTCGGCTGGTGGGCTTCAGGGCCCCAGAGCTTCAGAGGCAGGAAGAGCAGGTGTCTCACAGTCTGATCTCAGAAATGACAATCTGTCACTTCTGCCATTTTCTGTTTGTTTAAAAAGTTGCTGGTCAGGTCCCCATGAGAGAGGAGGGGATTATTGGAGAGTGCGAGGTGGGGTCCTTGGGAGGAAAGTTCAGTTCAGTTCAGTCCCTCAGTCGTGTCCGACTCTTTGCAACCGCATGAATTGCAGCACACCAGGCCCCCCTGTCCATCACCAACTCCCGGAGTCCACCCAAACCCATGTCCATCGAGTCAGTGATGCCACCCAGCCATCTCATCCTCTGTCGTCCCCTTCTCTTCCCACCCTCAATCTTTCCCAGCATCAGGGTTTAGGAGTTTCTACACTCACACTTGGAAACTGGCAAAAATAAAACACAAAACCAGTTAACATGACTGAATATCCCACTTCTGCTAATGACCCAAGAAGGTCAGTGTCTATCAACTGCAGACTTGGGCCAAAATCCCCTGTAACGGAGCTGCACTTGTCTCCTTTCTGTAGTGGCCACACCAATTTTTCCTTTATACACGGAGGATAGGTAAAGCAGTACACACATTTGGAACCTTCATCTTTTAGTAAAACTCTAAGTCTACTGAGTCTAGAAGCAACTAGACTTCATTATGAAGAAACACTTTTTCTAACGTGCTTTTTATTTTAACAAATATTTTGATGTTCATTCAGCTACCAGTTTTGCTTTTTGTCTTCTATTTTGGGGGAGGGGGTGCAGTTAGTATTTACACAGCACACATTTTCTACCTCGCTACTGCCGACTTTTCAGTTTTAGATCTTATTTGTAAAGAGCGTGTACATACATCTAGATTTCTTCACACAACCCTTTTGTCTACCTTCACATAATACATTCATTAATACCTTGAAATAAAAGCCACATCAAGTATGTTTATTAATGCCATTTTCCTTCCTTCCTTTGGATCAATTAAACATCTTACCACTTTTCCCTATTTTGAAGATATGTACATTTAAAAAAATGGGGAGATAATCCAAATACCATAAAATAAAAGCATTTTAAAGCATAATATTCAGTGGTTTTTAGTATATTCAACAAGGTTGTGAAAAGTCACTAATTTTGGAACACTGTCATTTCCCCCAAATAAACCATATACTTGCTAGCATTGCTCCTCGCTGCCCCACCCACCCACCCCAGTCCCTGGCAACTGCTAGTCTCCTTTATGTCTCTATGGCCTTGTCTATCCTGGCCTCGCATCTGAATGGAGTCATACTAACACGTGGCCTTCTGTGCCTGCTGCTTCCACTTGGCATAATGTTTTGGCAGCTAATGCATCAGTCCTCCCTTCCTTTCTATTCCCAAATAACATCCCATGACTTGGATACTCTGTGCTTTGTGTACCCACTCATCCGCTGATGGACAAACGGGTTGTTTCTACGGTTTTTGACCGCCACCAACAGCAACGCGAATGTTTGTGCACAAACACGTGAGCGCTTGTTTTCCGTTCTCCCGGGTATGTAATTAGGGGTGGGATCGTGGCATCATGCAGTGGCTCTGTGTTTAACATTTTGTGAAACTGCTGGGCTGTTTCCCACGGTGGGTGCACCAGCTTATATCCCTACTAGCAATACAGGCTCCCAGTTTTTCTACGTTTTCATCAGCGTTTGTTATCTTCCATTTTTTCCCCTTATAGCCATTCTAGTGTTGTGAAGTGTGTGTCATTATGGATTTGATTGCACTTCCATAACGATTAATGGGGGCTTCCCTGATGGCTCAGTGGTAAAGGATCCGCCTGTCAATGCAGGAGATACAGGTTCAGTTTCTGGGTTGGGAAGATGCCCTTGGGGGAGGAAATGGCAACTCACTCCAGTGTTCTTGACTGGGAAATCCCACAGACAGAGGAGCTGTGGGCCTGCAGTCCCTGGAGTCGCAAAGGAGACACGGCTTAGCGACTGAACAACAGTGATGAATGGCCTATTGAGTATCTTCTCATGCACTTACTGACCGTCGGTATATTGTGGGAGAATGTCTGTTCAGATCCTTTGTGTGTTTTTAAATGACATTGTCTTTTTGCTGTTGAATTCTAAGAGTTTTTTATATATTCTGGGACTAGACCCTCATCACATATATATATTGTGAATACTGTCTCCATTCCGTGAGCTGTCTTTTCCACTTTCTTGGTAGTGTTCTTTAAAATACAAAGTTTAAACTTTTGTATGAAGTCCAATTTGTTTTTTCCTTTGGTTGTGCTTTTAGTGTCGTATCTTACAAATCACCGCCTAGTTCAGGACCGTGAGTTATGTCTCCTCTGAAAGTTTTATATTTGTGGGGCTTCAGTCTAGTTGTTTTCTTTGGATCCATTTTGGGTTTTGTTTTTGGGGAGTCCAACTTGATGCCTTTGCATGAAATATCCAGTTGTCCCAGAATCATTTGGTAAAAAGACTTCTTTCCCCATTGAATGATCTTGGCATCCTTGTTGACAATCAACTGATTATAGATGTATTTCTGTATTCTCTGTTTGGTTCCATTGATCCATATGTCTTTCTTTATGCCAGTATGACACCACCATTTTCTCTTTACACTTGGAAAATGGTTTAATGATGTTTTACAACAGAAATGAGCTGTACACTTGCAGTAAGTGTGATATATATAAAAATTTACAGCAGACAAATGCATACACACAGAGTCTACCGTTCTGACTCCCTATCACGGGCACAGCCTCTCCCGCGCATACAGCCCTCTGCAGGCAGCCCCGGGACGGGGGATGAGAGCGCCTCGTCTTGATCGCGGTAGCCCTGCAGTAAGCTTTGAAACTGGAAAGTGTGAGCCTTCCAACTTTGTCTTCGCTTTCAAGATTGAATTGCCTAACTTGGATCCGTTGCATTTTCATATAGGACTGGCTTATCTATTTCTGCAAAAAAAAAAAAAAAAGCAGTTGGAATTTTGATAGGGATTTCACTGAATTTGTAGATGAATTTAGTTTTGCCAGTTTAACAATATTAGGTCTTCCAGTCCCTATGAATGTCTTTTAATTTATTTAGGTGCCTTTAATTTCTTACAGCAGTGTTCTGTTTCCAGTGCACAGGTCTTGCAGTTCTTTGGCTAATTTATTCCTAGTAATTTTATTCTTTTTGATTCTATTATAAATGGAATTGCCTTCTTAATCTCATCTTCAGACTGTTTATTGCTAATGTATAGAAATGCAAGTGATTTTTTGTCTTGATTTTGTATCTTGCAACCTTCTCTACTCTCTTGGCAACTTTCAAACACACGACACAGTATTAACTGTATTTGCCATGCTGTACACCACATTCCCATGACTTACTCATTTTGTAACTGGAAGTTTATACTTCTCGACCCCCTTTCATCCGTTTTGACCACTCCTCCCATCCCCCCACCTTCTGGAAACCACCAGTGTGTGTCCGTGAGCTTTGTGGTTTTCTTTTGAATCTCGCGTGCTTGGGAGACCACAGGGCATTTGTCCTTCTCTGACATCGCGCAGTGCCCTCGGGCTTTATCCATGCTGTCACAAGTGGCGAGAGTTCATTATTTTTTTCTAGCTGAGTAATACTTTCTCTTATGTTTAATTGTCCTGGTTAGAACTTTTAATACAATGTTGAATGGATGTGGTAAGAACAAGCATCTTTCTCTTGTCCCTGATTTTAGGGTGAAAGCTTTCACACTGCTCAGTTTGATGTTAGCTGTGGGGTTTCCAGAGATGACCTTTATCAAGTTGAAGAAACCCCTTCTGCCCTGTTTGTTGGGTGTTTCCGTTACAAGGGCTGTTAGGGTTTTCAAGTGCAGTGTCTCCATCTGAGATGCTCACAGGGTTCTATCCTTATTTTACCAATATTGTGTGTTACACCGTATCATACACAGTGTAATATTGCATAGTACATTCATTGTTTTGGTTAGCAAAGCCATCTAGGAACTAACTTTGAACTAACCTTGCATTCATAGCATAAATCCCACTTGGTCATGATGTACAATTTTTATATGGTGCTGGATTATTTTGTAGAGAATTTTTATGCTTGTATTAATAAGGAATATTGATCTATAGTTTCCTTTTGCTGTGGTATCTGTGCGTTTTTGGTATTAGGGAAATACAGACCACACAGAATGTTAGAAAGCACTCCGTCTATTTCTGTGAAGGCACTGATTTGATAGAACTTCATGAGTGAAGCCAGTGGCCCTGGACTTTGCTTTGTGAGACTTTTGATTACTGGCTCGCTCTCTCTACAGGTGGCTCAGCTTGTCTGTTTCTTGAGTCGTTTCACTGGTTTCTTTCCTGGAATTAGCTCATCTCATGTTTCTTACCTAATTCGTTGACATGCAGTTGCTCACAGGACCCCTCACAGTTCTTTCTATTTCGGTAAGTCTGGTCCTGCTGCCTCCTGTCTCACTCCTAATATTAGTAATTGAGTGTTCTTTTTCCTTAATCAGTCTAATTTTTTCAAAAAACTAACATTCGGTTTCCTTGACTTTTCTCTGCAGTTTTAATATTCTCCATTTGACGTATTTTTGGTCTAATCTTTCCTTCCTTCCTTCTGCTTGCTTTGGGCTTAGTTTGCTTTTCTTTTTTCCAATTTCTTAAGGTGGGATGTTGTTGTCTATTTACTTTTCTACTTTTTAACATAGGTGTTTAGTTATTATATAGTTTTCATTTTTATTTATCTCTAAATATTTTCTACTTTCTCTTGTAAAAGTTTTTTCTTTGTGTAGGAATTTGATCTTTAATGTCCATGCATTTAATTTTCTAAATGTTATTGATATCGAATTTCATTCCATTGTGGTTGAAAAATACAGTTTGTATGACTTCAGTTCTTTTAAGTTCAGTTTTAGAATACAACATAAAATTTAGGAAAATAGGAATATTAAAACTTGTTAGACCTTAACCTCTGTTTAGTAGAGGCACTTATTTAAAAAAAAAATCCGTCACCCAAGGACACAAACATGGCTCTAAGACCATAAAGTCAACTTTTTTTAAGATTGATTTACTTTTTGGCTGTGGTAGATCTTTGCACGCGGGCTTTCTCCAGCTGCAGCGAGCGAGGGCTGTTCCTCGCTGTGGTCTGATGGCCTCTCACTGCGGTGGCTTCTCTTGTGGAGCACAGGCTCTAGGCCCCCGGGCTTCAGTAGCTGCAGCTCGTGGCCTCCGGAGCACAGGCTCAGTAGTTGGGGTGCATGGGCTTAGTTGCTCCAGGGCCTGTGGGAACTTCCCAGACCAGGGGTCGCAGAGTATCCCTTGTCTTGCAAGGTGGATTCTTAACCACTGGACCACCAGGGAAGGCCTCATTGAGTCTACTTTTAACTCAGAAAACTTTAGGATTTCATTCCCACCAAAAAGTACCTTTTAAACACAATGTTCACACGATCCAATATCATTTTCACCAAGCAGATGTTTGTCCTTTGTCTGTATCTTCGGAGATGCCATCATAATGTTCCCTGGAGGGTGGAGAGGAATTTCTTGAAATGTTGTCAGTCCTTCCCCTGTTGCTAAGCAGTGAAGCTGTTTTTATTTAATTCAGTTCAGTTCACTCAGTCGTGTCCGACTCTGCGACCCCATGGACTGCAACACGCCAGGCTTCCCTGTCCATCACCAACTCCCAGAGTTTACTCAAACTCATGTGTCGAGTTGGTGATGCCATTGCATCCTGTCGTCCCCTTCTCCTTCTGCCCTCTATCTTTCCCAGAATCAGGGTCTTTCAAATGAGTCAGCTCTTCACATCAGGTGGCCAAAGTATTGGAGTTTAAGCTTCACGATCAGTCCTTCCAATGAACACCCAGGACTGATCTCCTTTAGGATGGACTGGTTGGATCTCCTTGCAGTCCAAGGGACTCTCCAGAGTCTTCTCCAACACCACAGTTCAAAAGCATCAATTCTTCGGCACTCAGCTTTCTTTATAGTCCAACTCTCACATCCATACATGACCACTGGAAAAACCATAGCCTCAACTAGATGGACCTTTATTGGCAAAGTAATCTCTCTGCTTTTTAATATGCTATCTAGGTTGGTCATAACTTTCCAAGGAGGAAGCGTCTTTTAATTTCATGGCTGCAGTCACCATCTGTAGTGATTTTGGAACCCAGAAAAATAAAGTCACCCACTGTTTCCCCATCTATTTGCCATGAAGTGATAGGACCGGATTCCATGATCTTCATTTTCTGAATGTTGAGCTTTAAGCCAACTTTTTCACTCTCCACCTTCACTTTCATCAAGAGGCTCTTTAGTTCCTCTTAACTTTCTGTCATAAGGGTGGTGTTATCTGCATATCTGAGGTTATTGATATTTCTCCCGGCAATCTTGATTCTAGCTTGTGTTTCCTCCAGCCCAGCGTTTCTCATGATGTACTCTGCATAGAAGTTAAATAAGCAGGGTGACAATATACAGCCTTGACGTACTCCTTTTCCTATTTGGAACCAGTCTGTTGTTCCATGTCCAGTTCTAACTGTTGCTTCCTGACCTGCATATAGGCTTCTCAAGAGGCAGGTCAGGTGGTCTGGTATGCCCATCTCTTTCAGAATTTTCCAGTTTACTGTGATCCACACAGTCTGTTGTTCCATGTCCAGTTCTAACTGTTGCTTCCTGACCTGCATACAGGTTTCTCAGAAGGCAGGTCATAGAGGGTGGTATTTTTAAACTGAGGTATAGCTGAATTACAATTTTATGTTTCTGGTGTACAACATAGTGATTCACAAATTTTAAAGGTTATACTTTGTTTATAGTTATTAGTGTTGGCTGTACTCCCTGTACTGTACAGTATATCCTTGTGTGTATGTGTCTGTGCACTCAGTCATGTCTGACTCTCTGCAGCCCCATGGACTGCAGCCCGCCAGGCTCCTCTGTCCATGGGATTTCCCAGGCAAGAATACTGGAGTGGGTTGTCATTTCCTTCTCCGGGGATCTTCCTGACCCAGGGTTCAAACCTGCGCCTCTTGCATCTCCGGAACTGGCAGGCAGTACCACTGTGCCATGTGGGAAACCAATATAGCCTTGTAGCTCATAAATTTAACACGTCTTCATCCCCTACCCCTATCTTGCCCCTCCCCACCTCCCTCTCCCTACTGGTAACTACGAATTTGCTCTCTGTGTTTGTTTCTTTTAGTTTATGTCTTTTAGGTTCTACATATAAGTGAAACCCTATAGCATTTGTCTTTCTGTCTCATTTCACTAAGCATAATTTCTTCCAAGTTGTTGCAAACGGCAAAATCCCATTCTTTTTAGGACTGAGTAGCATTGTATGTTGACGCCACAGCCTCATCTTCCGCTCGTCTGTTGATGCACACTCAGGTTGCTTTCATTTCTTGGCTATTATAAACAATCCTGCTATCAACACTGGGTTTCGTGTATCTTTTCCAGCTGGTGTTTTCATTTTCTCTGGAGATATGCTGAGGAGTAGAATTGTTGGATCATATGGTAGTTTTTAGTTTTTGAGAAACCTCTGTACTTCGATGGGCACCGGCTGCACCGATCTGCATTCCCACTAACAGTGCAGGAGGGTTCCCTTTTCTCCACATCCTCACCAACACTTGTTTGCGGTCTTTTTGATGATGCCCCTTTAAAAAAAAAAAAAAAAACATTTATTACCTGGTGCTGCTCCAGGCCTTGCTTGCAGCACACGGGACCTTTAGGTGTGGCACGTGAACTCTTAGCTGTGCCACGTGGGCATCTAGTTCCCCAACCAGGGATCCAACCCACGCCCCCTGCATTGGGAGCAGAGAGCCTTAGCCACTGGGCCACTAGGGAGTCCCAGTTAGGCACATTCTGACAGGTGTGAATTGATCTCATTGTGGCTTTTACTTGCCTTTTCTGATTAACAGCATCTCTGTGCCACTGTGTCGTCTTTGGTAAAGTGTCTATTCAGGTCTTCTGCCCACTTTAAAAAAAGAAAAAACCTGGTTGGTTGTATTTTTGATATTGAGTTGTATGAACTTTCTATATAGTTTAGGTATTAACCCTTTATTGATCATAACGTTTGCAAAGAGTTTCTCCCACTCCTTTGGGTTGTCTTTTTTTGGCCATGGTTTTCTTTGTTGTGCAGCTTTTAATTAGGTCCCCATGAAGCTCCTAATCTGTCAAGGACTTCCAATACTGTTGAATACTAGTGATGAGTAGCATCCTTTTCTTCTTGATATTAGAGAAAAGCTTAAAGCTTTTTAACCGAGTGTGATGTTAACTATGGGCTTGTCACCTATGGCCTTTGTTATGTTGAGGTATGTTCCCTCTATAACCACTTTCTGGAGTTTTTATCATGGAATGGATGTTCAATTTTGTCAGCTGCTTTCTCTACGCCTTTTGAGATGATCATAGTTTGTATTCTCCAGTTTGTTAATGTGCCGCTTAATCCTGATCTGCAGATATTGAAAAATGCTTGCATCCCTGAGATAAATCCCTTTGATCACGGTGTGTTATTCTTTTAGTGTACTACTGGACTCGGTCTGGCAGTATTTTATTTAGAGTTTTTGCATCTGTGTTAATCAGTGATGCTGGCCTATAATTTTCTTTCTTGTGCTATCTTTGGTTTTGGTATCAGGGTGATATTGGACTAAGTTCGAAAGTGTTCCTTCTGCAATTTTTTGGGAATAGTTCGAGGAGGACAGATGTTAACTGTTCTTTAAATGTGTGGGTGAATTTACCTGTGAACCCATTTGAGCCTGGACATTTGGGAGACTTTTAAGAATTTACTCTCATGGGGCTGCCCTGGTGGTCCCACGGTTAAGACTCCATGTTTCCCGTGCAGGTGCTCAAGTTCGACCCCTGGTTGGGGAACTCAGATCCCACACGCCACACAGCACGGCCAAAAACGTATTAAATTTCCTCACTGTTAACTGGTTTCCTCGTATTTATTCTTTTTTCCTGGAGGTTTGGAAGTTTTTCCCTTCAGTCTTAGAAGTTCATGTTGGAAGTTATCAGTGTCTTCCAGGTTGTTCATCTGAGTGACCTCCGGGAGTTGGTGATGGACAGGGAGGCCTGGCATGCTGCGATTCATGGGGTCGCAGAATCGGACACGACTGAGCGGCTGAACTGAATTGATAGTTTGTAGTCTTCTCTTATCTCTAGTTTATCTAGAGTGTCAGTTCTTTTTTTCATTTTGTGGTTTTATTGATTTGGGCTTTTTTTCCCTTAATGAGTCTGGTTAAAGGTTTATGAATCTCATTTATCTTTTTGAAGAACTAGCGTAGTTGCATTGATCTTTTCTGTTTTTTTGTTTTGTTCTGATCTTTCTCTTTCCTTAGGGTTCTGTTTTCTAGTTCTTGTAGGTGTAAGGTTGGGCTGGGATTTTTCCTGTTCCTGAAGCTTGTATAGCTATACACTTCCAAGAGCTGTTCCTGCTGCGTTGTATAGATTTTCAGATCGTTGTGTTTATTGTTTTCATTTGTGAGTGGGCAGAACTCAGGGCCCAGCTGGTCCCAGGACAGGTGCCGGCCTGCTGGCGAGTCTGCAGGGCTGTGGGGGCCCAGGGCTGGCGTCTGCCTGCTGCTGGGTGAGGCTGGTCCTGAGGCTGAAGCAGGCTTGCTGCTCACGGGGGCTGGGCCTCTGGCTGCAGGGCCCCAGGGGCACACCTGTGCACTGATGCATGGGGCCAGGTCCCCATGGTCCTGGGCCCTCGGGTGGGCAGGGCTCTGTCCAGGGGTGGCTGTGCATCCGGTGTGTGTGCTGGTGGGTGGGGCCGTGTGGCCAGTGGCATCTCAGTCCTGGTGCCCACAGGCTGGTGGGCGAGGGAGGGGCTGGGTCCCGAGGCCAGTGAGCTGGAGGGGGATCCGAATGGCACTCCCAGCAGCTGGGTCCAAACCACTGCCACAGTGTCCGTGCCCCAGGGTGAGCGCTGGTTGCCCTCCGCCAGCCTCTCCAGGATCAGCGGGTAGGCCGGAGTGCCCCAGGGTGAGCGCTGGTTGCCCCCCCCCCCCCCGCCTTTCCAGGATCAGCGGGTAGGCTGGAGCCAGGCGCCTTGCCAGTGACTGCTGCAGACACCCGGACTGGGAGCCCAGCGCGGGGCTGACTTTGTTCCTGCGGGAGACTCTGATTGCACTCCGGTGTGTGGGCTGCCCACCGAGGGGCAGAGGACCCGACGATGTTGCAACTGTCCCTCCCACACACGCTGACCGTTCTTTTTACCTGTAGTTGGAGGAGACGTTTTCTGGAAGGTTCCGGGCTTTTTCACGGACGGTAGTTCTGCACAGTTTTTGTTTTTGGCATGCCCATGACGGGTGAGCATGGGGTCCTTCTACAGCATCACATCCTTGAGGATGTTCATTATTACTAAACGTGTCGGTACCGAGGTCCCTGGGTGGATGGGTCCAGCTCCTTTCAACTGTACAAATGCCTGCCTGTGCCTGTTATTTCACACAAAAAGTAAACATGAGAAACTTTAGAAGTGAAGAAAGAATTAAGAGAAACATTTTAAATGTGTTAAGAAATATTAGTTTTATTTAACCAGTTTTCACAGCTGAATATTTATTCTATAAAAACTTTACAGATTGTACAGTTTATATATAGTTCAAACTACAGAACGAAAAAAGTAGGTCCCACAGATGCAAAAATACTGCACCAACCAATCCAAGTAAAGGCAGATTTACACTCTGTAAGCTCTCCGCGAGGCCGGGAGGTGGTCGGTTCTAAGTAGAAACTTCAAAACTGTACAAAAATAAGGTTTGATTTTATTTCACTCTTCATACATTCATTATGATTGCAAGCTCAGAAGCCTGCCGGGGGGACAGGCTTCTGGAGTCGTCCCCACCCCTGGCGGGAATGCGGACGTCTATTTACACAGGGCACTCTCGGACAGCATCCTGTACTTGGTATATTGTGTAGACAAGAAAGCAGAGACCAAGAACATGAAACGTCGATATTATAAGGTAGTTTTCTTAACAAGGAGTTCCTGCATTTAATAGTGTGCCAAAAGAATTTTAACTTATTAAATAAAATATATTCTAAGTGAACCTAAAAATTACACTTTATAAACATAAAAATACTTTTTATTTTTGGTGTAATACATCGATCATATCTGCAAATAGAAACCCAAAACGGTATATAAAGTAGGAGTTCTCACCCAGCAACAAGGAGCATTCATGTAGTTATTTTTCAAAAGGGTCAAAAACTAATTATAAACCTGCTAAGATTAACTTATAACTTAAGATACCATACTGAAGCTAGTCAGTGATTCACTAATACTGCAAAACAAGCCTTCCCCTAGAGAGAGTGGTTTCTTCCTGTTAACTGGGTAAGAATCACACATTTAAAAAAGGAAGAATCAGTTGCTATCTCAGCATGAATCCTAGGCGTATTTTACTTTGGGGGTATATCCATCAGTGGGTGTTTAATCAGAAATACTTATCCAAAAAGATAAGTCTTCCATTTGATTTAGAATTTTCTATCTCTGAGGCTTTGGACCTCTTAGAGATAAGGATACATCTCATATCTTTCCATATTTCTATTTGGGGCAGGGATGGCGAGGCTGGCTAACACCTCTTTCTTTTCGTCTAGAAGGAGAAAAAAACAAGGAAAACAAACATTGTTTCAGACTTTTCTGACACCCAAACCAAGAAAACACACTTTTTAATACAGTACTAGCTGAAGATAACAGAAATTAGAGCCTCAAAGAGCAACCCAGAGCTCACCTTTATACTTTTACACTTGTGTGTGTATTAAGTATAAAATAATGACGTTTGGACAAAGGAGTTTTGTAGTTATTTATTTTAAAGTTACAGTACTTAAAAACTCCTTGGCAATAAATAGCTTGGCTGTCTCAAGTCCTGCTTCCCAGTAGGAGCTCCGGGCGAGCCTGGCCCGGGCGGTGAGGTCGGGCAGCCCGGCCGTCAGAACTCGTCGATCTTCCTCTGCAGGTACTTGAGCATGGAGTCCATGCCCTGAGCCGAGCCCCAGATCTTCTTCAGCACCTCGCACTCCCGCTCGTTGGCCTGCTCCAGCTCCAGCCTCATGTTGCAGCGAACAAGGGCCTTGGATTCCTCGAGCACCTGCGCCAGACAACAAGCAGGGAGTGAGCGGGGACTGTGGCTGCAAGCGCTGGTGCCTCGCAGCCCCTACACTTCTGGAAGCAAACACCAGACCCGAGGAGCCACCCAGCAAGAGGGCCGAGCGCCTTCTCCTAACGCGTGCCAGGCCTGACGAGCGTGTGACACACATTTCACCCGCTGTGGGTGCGGGGCAAACTCTCGACTTCAAAGGGCTGTTAAGCTATTTCTTGACAGCCATGCTCTCCACACCCTGGTCCTGCCCTGGCAGCAAGACCAGCTTTGGGCCTGCGCTAGCTTTGCAGGAACCCCACCGGTGATGCTCACCCCTGGAAGGCTCGCTGGGAAAGCCCGCCGAGAGGACTTCTAACCAGAACTTACTCTCTGTAATGGGTTGTTGCGATGTCTGGGACAGCTTACACGGGAGCTGTGTCAGTTAAAAGGAAATAACGTTTCACCCTCTCATTTGCTAAACGCACTTTAGCGAGTGCTGGACACACGCCAACAAAACACAAACCTACGTTCACTGAGGGGAGAAAACACGTGGAGAAGTGCAAGGCTTTGGAAACGGTCAAGAATTTAGCAAGAATGCTCTTTGTACACCTCCACGGGACGTTTCTCAGCTCCTACGTCTAACTGAGCTCCCTTGGCTCCCGCTGTGTGCAGAGGCCCAGCCTTGGCGTCTGGCTCTGCGTGCACCCTGCAGAGAAAGGGCGGAACAGGAGCTGGACGTACGACGGGGTTGCAGGAGGCGAGCTCCTTGATGCGGACCATGACTTCCTGGGTGAAGGTCCCAGGCCAGAACACCTGGGAGACCAGCCCTTTGCCGCACGCCTCCTGTGCCGTTAGCTTCCGCCCGCTGAGCAGCATTTCATTCGCCTGGAAGAAAGAAGAGCAGAGGCCAGGTGAGCCGCGGGGAGAGGTGGCAGGGAGACCCAGCCTGGAAACTCTCTGCTCCGAGTTCAGACGGTGCCCAAGGGTGAAGCAAGCACTGGCCGGGGACTCTTATGGAACCTAAGGGTCTCATGCAGAGCAGAACCACACAGACTAACCAAGAAATCTAAGGTCCATCTGCTGTAGATCTAAAGCTGCAGCGACACGCGGCTCTGGGGGCGGGCCTGGATGAGGGGGGCGGGGAGCCGAGCTGAGGCGGCAGGGGGCGCCCACCATGCGAGGAGCAGCGGATGCAGCAGGGCCTTGGGTGGCACCAGGCAGAGGCCCTTTGGGGGTGATGGGGGCCAGGTCTCCACAGGCTGGGACCCAGGGGGGCAGGTGTGGCCGCCCCTCCCGAAGACACGTCTCTCCTCGCAGCTCTGGGAGTGGCAGGTCCCATGGGCCTCAGATCCATGACCGCTGCCCATGGCCACAGGCAGCAACCAGTGTCCTCCTGCCTCACCAGGACGGCCCCCGAGGCCCACAGGGGGCAGCCGGGTGGCGGGAGATGGATCGTCCGTTTCCTGCCCCTTTTTTCCCCTACTAATTTTAACGTCTGGCAGGGCCTCCTGCCTGAGGCAGGGATCCCGTCGAGGCCTCCTGTGTGTCTCTCCCAGGCAGGGGAAGGCGAGTTCTGAACCCAGAAGAGCGGCCCGCGCACAGGCCGGAGGTGGAGCCGCCCCCGTCCCTGGCTGCCCAGCTGCTGGAGGCCGTCAGGACAGCCACCCGGACCCCCAGGGACTCTGTCAAAGGGCAAAGCTGGAGCCTGCGCTCAGCAACGAGACACAAAGCCACCAGCCGCTCTGGTCCACGGCAGGCGCGGCGCCCGGAGCTCCCGTGGGCGGGGCCGCCTCAGTTTGGCTTCTCCACGCCCACCTCCCCAGTGACGGCTTCTATAGCCGCCGCCGCCCCCACCCCACCCCCTGCCCCCACCTCGGCCTCCTGCCCTGGTCGCAGGAGCAAGGACCACAACACAGCCTTTCCAGAGATCCAGAGCTACAGCCCGGACTCCTGGTGTGGCGGGTTATGCGGCAGAGCAATTCTGCCCCTGAGGCGTCCCCCAGAAGTGCAGCTACCAGGCTATCAGGTCAAGGCCCTTTCCGCTGCAAACTCTGGTTGGTTTGGGTTACAGACCAGGTATTCACCACTGGGGAGGATCAGTGTTAATTATGCAGACACGGCGGCACCTTGCCAAACGGTGTCAATAAACAGGCTATGAACCAAAGCATGACAACTTCCCACGGGTTCACGAATGAGGACAAGAGCTGAATGATGCGAGTGTTTGATGGGAACCGCCCATAGAGCGACACCTGTCTACAGTTAAGAGAAGCGGTAACCGAGGACGGTTCCCAGGACGACATGTTCAGAAGGGGTACTCACAGATGCTCCTCCCATAATCTTCGGGAACATGACGGTGGAACAGCCGTCTGGACTCTGCCCGAAGGTGGTGTAGGGCGTCTGGAACCACGCCTTTTCATTGGCCCAGACCACGTCACAGAGAGGCAGAATGGATGCGCCTAGCCCAATGGCTGGGCCATTCACGGCTACGATAATAGGCTTCTTGAACTGAATGAAGGTGTTCACGAAGTTTCTAAAACAGAAAACAAATGGAGGGTTACTCAAAACACTGCATATTTGAACAACAGAAAGAAATCTACTTGTATGGAATTCAGTACATCAGGACGTGAAGGCCGTGTGCGTTGACCGTAACAGGCTGATGGCCAGTTACGTAACTGACGGCCTTCTGGCTGCGAAGGGCCCTGGCCTGTACTGCTGTGCTGCAAAGGCTGAGCAGCGCCCTCGAGGCCGGGCAAGCACCTGTCGCTACAGGACCCACGTGAATTCCCAGGGAGCAGCACAGCAGAGGGTGCTCTCAGCTTGGGCTCCAGGAACCCCTCTTTCCCTGATGACAGGGAGGAGCCCAGGAAACCTGAAAGGCTGCAGACCAGTCCAGCAGCTCTCCTGCAGGAAAGAGGGCGCAGGGCCACACGGACAGCCTGGGATGGGGCAGGAGCCTCAGGGCCTGGGTCTGGACTTGGTCTGTGATTTCAGACAGCTCACTGATAAACTGAAAACACGGATATTCCTGAGTTTATATGGACAGGATGGAGTGACTCAGACGCAGAGACGAGATGCTCAGAGGCTGGTGTAAGACCCAAGACCCAACAGAGCACCCCCCAGCCCGACACACGTCTGCACAGCACCTCCTGCCACTTGCGATGACCATCGACCAGGCCTCCCAGGGGGCCTGGGTTCCCCCACACAGGGGCGAGGGGTCTCACAGCCCAGACAACGCCGCTGGCCTCTGTTTTAGGATCAGGCTGGAAAACTAGGCTGCTCTTCAGTTTAGGGCTGGCTGGTGCAGCCTCCTCCCCACGCTGGAATCTTAACTACGTTCAGAGGCTGCGTCTTGTGAAGACTGAACACAGTGAAGAAAAGGACAAACACACTGGAAACGAATACAAGATAATTCCTTCAAGGCCATCTGAGCCTTGAAGGCTCAGGACAGAATTCCAGATTCTAAACCCTACAGCCCCAGCTGCAGTACCAAAGGTAACAGTCTGGGTGCTGGTCCCGACAATTCAGCAATTTAATCTGTTCAGATAGGCTCTGAAAGTCACAACTTAGCATGCGGTCTCCCCTCCTCTGCAGACGCAGGCATGGATTTCTGGCAGGAGGAGGTGTAGGGGGGTGGGTGGGTGTGTATACAGTGGGGGGAGGGGGCCTCAGTGTTTGGCAGCTGCACACCTCACTCAGGGGACTGTTCTCCAAGGCCTCTGCAGTCAGCCCTCAGCCCACTCAGGGTCCCCGGAGGTTGGGGGGATTGAGAATTAACTCACGCCAATGAATGAGAGCGTGGGGTCCTGTCAGGAAGATCACCCTGGGATTCAAGGACACAAAGAGAGCCAGATAACCTCCAAAACAGGTCCTTGAAATAATCCCAGACCATCTCCATGAAGCTGTTCAGTTCTGCCACCTTCTGAGGATCAACGAACCGTGATGGAAATGCATCATCTATGCTCAGTTACAGACGACTGTCAACAAAGTAACTGCCAAGCTGTCTCTCTGACTTAGAGCAGACATTTTCCCCAAGTGGCCCCGCATTCAGCTGCTGTGAACGGGGGCAAAGTGGAGACGGCTCCAATACTGACAACTGGGAACCACGGACAGGGATGGTAGCTTCACAAGGAAGAGGGGATCAAACCAGTGTAACAATAGAGATCCTAGAGAGCAATGGTAGAATCCTAGACTGCAAGGAGATCGAACCAGTCCATCCTAAAGGAAATCAGTCCTGAATATTCACTGGAAGGACTGATGCTGAAGTGGAAACTCCAATACTCTGGCCACCTGATGCGGGGAGCCGACTCATTGGAAAAGACCCTGATGCTGGGAAAGATTGAGGGAGGGAGGAGAAGGGGACGACAGAGGATGAGATGGCTGGATGGCATCACCGACTCAATGGACATGAGTTTGAGTGAACTCCGGGAGTTGGTGATGGACAGAGAGGCCTGGCGTGCTGCAGTCCATGGGGTCACAGAGTTGGACACGACTGAGCGACTGAAGTGACGACAGAGAAATGGTAAAGGGAAGGGGTACTCCACGCAGCACTAATCCTTCTCATGCTGTATGTTTGGAGAAATGTTTGGAGCTGAACTTTTCCCCCTAAGAAAACGAGTTTTCTTTTTTCTCTTTGCTTGGGATGATAGCCTTCTCTACACCTGGGGCCCCTCCCGGGAGCAGCATGAGCAGACCAGCCTGCCTGGGAGTGGACACCATCGCCCCTCCTCAGAGGACGCGACCGCGCCGTGCCGAGGACCCTGAGATGCCAGAGCGAACACAGTCTGCAGAGAAATCCGTTTCATGTTAGAAACAAACAAAAGCTGCCAGATAGAAGCTCACACAACTGCTCTTCTGCTCAGCAGAAACACGAGGGCTCAGCCCCGCGCTGCCGGAGGTGGGAGGCAGGAGCTGCCTGGGCCCCGGATGCTCGGGACCGTCTGTCTGCTGCTTTGGGGGGCGTAATGCAAGCGTATTTTAAACCTTAAAATAAAAATGCATGAGCATTCAGATGTGCCCCATACAATACACTGAATTTAAACTTCAGTTTCCTCTCAACTGAGTGAAAGGCTATGCTGGGAACAGTGGGAAGGAAAGAGATTATATTTGCCACAAAGTTAGCTTGATTCTCATAAATGGTGATCTATAAAATATGGCATTTTTTCTAATAAAAAATTCAATTCCAAAAAAAAAAAAAGTGAAAGTGAAGTTGCTCTTTGCGACCATGGACTGTAGCCTACCAGGCTCCTTGGTCCATGGGATTTTCTAGGCATGAATACTCTGGATTGCCGTTCCCTTCTCCAGAGGATCTTCCCGACCCAGAGATCGAACCTGGGTCTCCTGCATTGCAGGCAGGTTCTTTACTGTTTGAGCTACAAGGAAGACCTTTAAAGCTTAAAAAGACCGTTCAACAAAATCGAAGTTCTATCCATTCTTTTGGAGAATATTTGCCATCCCAGACCTCACCAAAAAGGTTAAAAACCCCCTACAAACGGTGAGCCTGACAAACGCTTTGGGGAAACAGGAACTGAGCTACCCAGGGCCAGTCCCGCCCTCTCTCAGCTGAGCTCCCCTGCACAAGTGCGTCTGGGCCAGGACTGAAGGCGACAAGGTCAGGGTCAAGGGCCCGTTTCCTCACAGGCTCTGCTCCCTCCTCAAGCCTCAGCTCCTCCTGGTTCCACGGACTCCAAAAGTCTAACACTATAAACTGATCTCTAATAACTTTATCACACGTGTGCTGAATATTTTTATCACAGTTAATCTGCAAACTGGTTACCACCACCAATCCCAGCCAGGGTTAGCCCCACAGACACACGAGAAGCTCACAGTCTATGCCTGACCTTCCTAGTTACTACCTTCCTTTTGGAAACTCAGCGGTGCTGTTCTCTGCCCAAAGAGTTAAGGAATTTGAGGCAGGACATCACAGAAACAAACAAAAAATATACACAGTAATAGCTTTGCGTGAATAAGCCAACTTTACACACAAAACATGAATTTCAGCGCAAATGAGCCAAGATAAAGGTTAAGTCGATCCGGTGTGACTATTTTTCAGATCCTGCATTAACAGAACTTCACATCGACAGAACACATCATTTAGAGAAAAACTGAGTGGATTTTCCTAAAGCAAGATTTGGCATTTCCCTAGACGACCAATCCAGCTTTTTGTGGGGCATCCTGGAGTCTCAGAAATGGAGTGGGTTGCTGAAGAAAACAAGCATTTAAAGCACCTGGGGTTCAACACACGAGATGGCTGCTGATTTTTCTTCCTCAGCTCTGTCTGATCCCAACAATACAAGCCTGTGCCACGGTCAAGGGCAACCCCGCCTGGGATGGGGTGGGGGAGGCACGGGGGGCCTCAGAGAGCCATGTACGGGCGGGGCGGGGGCCGGAGCTGGGGTAGAGAAACCAGCTCCCGAATCACACCGTGAGGTGGGAACTCACTGTGATCTCACGGAAAACATGCAGCCGCCACCTGAGGCATGAGTGTTTGTATTTTAGAAAGAACGTTCGGTTCAGTCGCTTAGTCGTGTCTGACTATTTGTGACCCCATGGACCACAGAATGCCAGGCTTTCCTGTCCCATCACCAACTCCTGGAGTTTACTCAAACTCATGGCCATTGAGTTGCACCCTTCTTGTGTGACGTTATAGAACTAGCGTGTCATAAAGCCTAGTTGATTGATTCTGGAGTTGACCAAATGTAAGTTATCACATGAAGGAGGGGGCATCTGTGCTGCAGGCCCTGAACACACATGCTGGATACTCCAGCCATGTGCTGCCCTGGGCTCTCCCCCGGACCCCACCCCGCTCCAACACATGCTGGGCTCGAGCCAGCCTTGACATCGGCTACCTGCTCGAGGCAAGCTGCCCACAGAACAGACAGATGTGTTAACTCTTGCTAGCAGCGGGTCTCAGGGGAGGAGACCCATCATGGGGTCTGGTTCATGCCGGTCATCTTGCGGACCAGGATGCGTACCTGATGGCCTTAGCCATCTTCCGGAGAGGAGACCCCTCACTCCTCTCATCACTTTTCTCAGGGGAGGAGACCCCCACCAGCAGGGTCCGGCTCACGCCGGCCGTCTCGCGGACCGGAGTGCGTACCTGATGGCCTCGGCCATCCTGGCGCTCTCCCTCTTGCGGTCGTCCGTCAGGCGCCGGATGAAGTAGATGAAGTCCAGGCCGCAGCAGAAGACGCTGCCCACGGCACTGAGCAGCACCAGCTTGCTGTCGTCGGCCGCGGCCGTGCTCAGCGCGCTCTGCAGCTCCTTCATCACCTGAAAGGCACCCAAGAGCGTCTCCTCACTGCACCATCCCGACTCGATTCACTGGAAGCGGGTTCACGGCCTGACACTGCTGCCCGCGTCTACCGAGTGGCTCGCAATTTCCTTCTTTTCTGAAGCCAGGGGTGTGGAACAGTGGGGACCAAGTGTCGTCACAGAGCCCGTCAGGAACGCAGTGTAACTTGGGGGGAATGTGCATCTGAGTCGCTAAGCAGTGCTGTCCCCGTGGCTCCCGGTGGGCGAGTTCTGTTCTATCCTCTTGGCATTTCTGCAGTTTGGACAGCAGGTGGCACATGCCACCAGTGCAAAGAAGCGGCTGGTCTGGTTTTGCTTCGTTTTTTGACACCAGCCTCCCATTCTTGGGACGGAAACCTCAAGTTTGGTGCCCAAGTGCAGTAAGAGGAGGCACAGCATGGAGGTGTTTTCAGTGGACACAAACCATTTAAAACGGTCCCTACGAAGCATTTACAAACACCAACGTTCTAATGAGGTGCCGGGGACCAGCCTGGACCTGGTGCCCCCTGACCACTGGCCGACACCCGAGCTGAAAGCCTGACCTACCATCCACAAGTAGGAAACGAACTATCAGAACTTACCATTTTAAGCATGAAATAGCTCAGGTTCAAACACCTCTGATTTTAGATATGTCACAGAACTAAGCTTTTGAGCCTCTGGGAGCACCCGTCTCCCTCACCCCCTGGAAGCTACTTAACGACCAGCAATAACCGTGTAGGAATCACCGCAGCTGAAGCGCCACTCCATGTGGAGCTGGAGGCTGAAGGGAAGGAAGGTGGGGTGAGCTTCTGCAGGGCTGGACCCCAGGGGGCCTTAACCACGCCTGAACCGAGAGCTCTGGGAGCACACACCTCACACGTGATTCCAGGGAGGCCCACCCGCCGACCTGGGCGGATGAGGGGCTCTTGGCCAGGAGGTGGGTGCTCAGGGCACCCTGCACCTCCCAGTTCGTAGCTGGACCCGGCCCTGGGCGGGCGGGCGGGCGGGGGAGTAGGGCCCAGGGGAGCCGGGGCTTGGCCTGCGGGCCCGGAGACAGCGGCCCCCGTGGCCCCCGCGGCAGCGCTCACCTCCGGGTTGAGCGAGTTGTTCTCGGACGACTTGGTGGACAGCAGGATGTGGGTGAAGCCGTCCTGCTTCCGGACCACGATGTCCCGGTACCTGTAGGCGCTCTCCGTCTGCCGCACGCTGAAGCGCAGCCGCTTGTCAAAGGGCTGGTCTCGCCTGTCGTCGATGAACTTCCTCTTCCCGGCCGTCACGCCCGTGACCGACGTCTGCAGGGTGGTGGTCCCGTTGGCCGTCAGCGCGTCCATGAACGGGGAGGTGCCTGTAGGGGCCCAGGAGCACAGTGGTGAGCACCCACCCCCAGCCTGCCCTTGACTGGGGAGAAACGCCCACGACAGACCCAGGGCTGACCAACAGTCCAAGGTGAGAGACCAGAACCTCTGCAGAGTCTGCTTTCAAGGGCGTCTGCTGTCCCCACATGTCTGACAAGGAGCTTGCCCTCAGCCTTCCCTCCTAACAAAGACAGACGGGAAGGAACAAGCTGGGGGGAAGCTGCAGGACTTGAGACTTTTGAAGAATGGAACTCAACAAGAACAGCTCTTGTGAAGAGGACATGTCCTGGGCGTGAGAAGTTGAAAGAAAAAAGGAAACGGATTCAAAGAAATATTACTAGAGCCAAGGCCGTCTGGCACTGAGCCGAGACTGCTTCCGGGTGAGGGTCCACTCAGACAGACGCGTGAAGCAGCCCCCAGCTTCTGCAGGCCCGCGGCCCCCGGGCCGCTTCCACGGGAGTATGGGCCTCTGTCCACAGTCCTGGTTCTGCTGCGTTTTCAAAGAGCCTCCTAGGCGGCTGGAGACAGTGTCCCCGCCCGCCACCCGGAAGGCCCATCCCGCTGAGACTCCTCGCTCCCAGTACAGGGGGCCCAGGCTCGACCCCTGGCCAGAGAACAAGTGCCCACACACTGCAACCAAGACCCTGCACAGCCAAAGGGGTAATTTTTGAAAACAGAGTTCAAACGTTAAGGCAAACAGTTATCCTCCTCCTGGTGTGAACCGTCTGAATATCATCTAACCTGGTAATAAATGTATAGAGCCTCTGGGTGGAGGAAGGAAGGGAAAGAGACCTAAGAAAACTGGATGAGACTTTACTAACGCAATGAGAGAGAACATGATGAACTACGAGTCAAATATTTCCTGTAATGTGAAAGAAGACAAGCTGGAGCCGCTGGAGGATTGGGGAGTGGACGTTCAGCAGTCAGATCATTTTCCTGCTAAAACAGGCAGACTTGCATTCAGTTGGTGGAACTGGAGATTTCTGAAGTTAAAAGCAGATTCACTCTGGGGAAAATCTGGGAGTGGTAATACATATACAGTACAAGACTAAAAAAGCGCATGGCAAAAGGCCTCCCCCCATCAGCCTGGGACCCATCACCACCCGGGTCATGGAGTCTGGTTTCCAGGTCTCCTCAGAGACAGGCTCTACACACAGCAGCACATACTACACGACGCTTCCCTCTCACCCACTGCTGACAGACCCGCGCAGTGACGTTCGAGACCCAGCGGCCTGCCTCGCTCGCCTTCACCAGTGTCTCAGGTGCTGTCGTCCATCACCAGCTCAGTCTCCCTGCGCTTTTCTAAGGCTGCTCAGTGGTCCCCTGAACGGACGGTCTGTAATGCTGTTCACCAGCGACCCTCTGATGCTGCCGCTGAAGCCGCAGCGTGTACCCCGGGCTGTGCTGCTCCTTCCAACGTGCCAGCAAACCTGCAGGGTCACTGCTGATGGACTCGGAAGCTGAGTATTTCTAACGGAAGAGCGTTTGACCAGCGGTCACCAGCGAGGGGGCACTGCTGGGTCTTCTGAGGAAGCCCTCAGGTGCCCTTCCTGTTTCTTTTAACCTTCAGCCCATCCTGCACTTGTTACAATGCAGTTTTAAGGTGCTGGGGGCGAGGTGACGGAAGGGAGGTGAGTGGATGGTGGAGGTGCCACGCCACCCGGAGGGGCGGGAGCCCATGGCTCACTTGAGCAGGGGGGACAGCAGCCAGGCTGTCAGGACCCGAGCTGTTAACTGGCACGGGGCCGGCCCTCCCACCCTGACCTGCTCCTCACGTCTTCAAGGGCCCCCCGGAGACCCCTGTCCACAGAGGTGGAACTTCCAGGCTACGGGTCCACCAGCCTGGACACGCGAGCTTGGCGGCAAGCTCTGCACCTCTGAGGCGGCAGGTCTTGCGGAGCTCTCCGTGGTTCTGCATGTTCAGACGTGGACTCCTGCTGGCTCGTGTGACCAGCCCTGCTGAACTGGCCTTCACCTCCCTGTTGACACTCTGCTGGCTCTCGGTGGACATCATGGGCCCTGCAATCTCGCCCGGGGCTCGAGCCCCACCCCCACCCCAGGGGCCTTGTGACGGCCCTCTTTGGGTGGAGAAGTGCTCACAGCAGGGCTGACCTTGGGCGCACAGGCACCAGTCTGGGGCCACCTCCCTCCTGACGTCTGTGCCCGGCCCGTGCTCCCCTGGGGCCTCTGGACTCGCTCTTCCCTCTGCCTGGAACGTTCTGGGCCTGGAGCTCTGACAGCTGCTTTCTTCTGCTCATCTCAACGGCAGCTACAATGCCGCCTCCTCTTGGACCCACGTCCACGGCCCCTCCTGGCACCATCCACGTGCTGGCCCATTCTGGTTTTTTCAGTCCTCACCCCAGCTCTGTTCGTCTCATCTGACTTTTACTAACAAATTGTGGCTGGACGCCACCAAGCTCCTGAAGGCAGGGTCCCCTCTATCGAGCTCACTGACGCACCCCCAGCGCTCAGAACACATGGTCACCGTTGACCGAACAAACGAGGGGAGAGAACCCTGACACCCCTCAGCCCAGCCCCCTCCGCTCCGAGGGGAGGGTCAGAGGGCTACCCGGCCTCAGGACAAGCGGGGACCAGAAAGCCGCACCGCAGAGCAGAAGCCATGGCTCAGGACTCAGCGAAGAGGCAGACGCTGAGACCCAGGGCAAAGCTGCTCCCACGGCAGAGCCCGTGCGACACAGGCGCAGCCCGCCTCAGACGTGAGCCCCGCCTGATGGAGACGCAGGAGCCGACAGCTCCTGGGGCGGGGGGGGGCGGCGGCGCCGAGACCACCAGCCGCTTTCCTCGGAGGCACCGCCGTGAAGTCCAGCCAGGAAAACCCACGTTTTAGTGCCGCCCCGAAACAAGTTTTATTTTAGAATGTCCTAAGAGCAAAAGAGATACCCTCAAACAGGTACTGCTGACCTGTTAAAATTCACTGCTACAGAAAGTGTATTTCTAAAATGAAATGTGCTTCCAACCACAAGAGAATCAGTCTCTGGATTTCCTCACTGGCCCACGAGACCCAGAAAACGGAACAAAACCCACCACACGACCGGTTCAGAGCGGACTCCGGGCAGCGAGGACCGTGTTTGCCAGCGTGAAGGAGGCGGACACGGTGAGCCCACGACTCACCAGCCATCTGCCTGGAGGCTGCGTCCACGCTACGGGCAAAGGCTGACCCGGGCGCGCAGATGGGAGGCGAGGCGGCCCAGGAGGCTGGAAGAGGAGGGCCTGGGTGTCTCGGACAGTCACGGCCATCCCTCTCTGTGATCTAAAGCCAGAGCCAGCTAGAGAGTCGACAGACTCCTCAGCCCTCCTTTACAGAGTCTGACTTTTCAAACCACTGTTATCCACACTCTCACTGAACCCAGTCCTATTTAACAATATAAAAGCTTATCATTTTATTCAGATTATATAATCTGCATGCTGCATTCATTGAGAGAAAACTTTTCAAGTAAACATGTACTAAGGGGTAGACAGGCTTTAAACCTTCTCACCACTGGCTTCCACAACACGCCCAAGGAGCCCTTTATCCATCAGTCACTGCACACGGCTCTCCTCCAGCTCCTTCCGTCACGGTCCTGGCCCACGGGGGGGCCTCTGGATTCACGGTTCACAGGCTGGCTCTGGGTGTCTTCACAGGGGACGCTGGCACACAGCAGGCGCTGCAGCGTGACTGGTGCGCCAGGAGCAATCCGAGCACCTGTGCACCCGATGCCCATCGTGAGAAAGCTTGGGCTGCGCTTCCTGGTCCCCACTCAGTGTGCACCCCCCGCCCCCCCAAGCTGAGCCCCCTGGGCCCTTGCCACCTGTGGGCCGTAAGAACTGACTCCTTGGAGCAGGGGGGCACCCAGCACAGCCGCGACACACGCTACAGATGAACACGCCTGAGCGCTGAGTACGCAGCACTGGGTCCACGCGCCTCCCGCCTTCTCAACAGCATCACCGGGGTCCCCCTCCCCCTGGCTGGTACCACCCTGGGAGGCAGGTGGCTGGAGGGGAGAGAAGGACACTTGTCCTGACTGTCAGCTAGAGATGCGTGGGACATCTCGTCCAGCACCCCAACCCTGCTCTATCTGCCCCGCTTCCAGTCTTTCTCCTCTCACTTGACCCCCATCAGCCTCCCCACTTTTCTGCCTTCTAGTTTGGATAACTAGCTGTGTTAGCTGTAGTCAACTCATACACTCACTGCCTGTGTCCAACTCTAAGGCCACAACAGTGCACCTCCAACCTTTCATGAAAGTACCTCTCCTACAAAACGAGAAACTTTAAAACGTCAACTTAAATAAAAATGCCTCAGGTGAATAATCCGGTTTTTCTGTAAGCTGGGTCTCTCTTGTGTCTCTGACATCCCCCTCTTGGGAATCAATCAGGTACCACCACATGCTCCAGGATGCAGGCAGGACCACCTGCATCCCCGCTTCCTGAGATGCGCTGGAGCCATACTAAGCCCGGGCCAGGGGGTTCCGAAACTTCGTACTGAGGAGCCACGTGCATACAGCATCTGTACGCAATTAACTCGTTATCTTTAAAGAGTAAAAGAACGCCAAAGGATGGAGGGTGCAAAAAAGCGGCTGTACTGTATGAAGCACACACAGAATTCCTTGAAATGACGAAACAGCTCACGAATGCCAGAGATACATGAAGGCAGGTAGATGGAAAACAGTGAATTAGATAAAAATGTACCGAGTACCAGAATTAAGAATCATTCTGAAAACCAACAGCAAAAACGACACAAGCTGTGACTCCTTCAGTTGATGTTATTTTGTTTCTGGAGGGAATCAATCTAGGAATATTAAGTATGAAAAAGCAATGAGGAGTTTAAAAAGATAAATACTGTCTTGCAAGAAAAAGTGGCAATTAATGAAGACCATGCGATTTTAAATAAATGTTAGCCAATTAAATTTCCTAAAACCTACATAGGATCTGCCTGATTAAACCAAAGATTCTGAACTGCGAGGTTCACACTCGTGTGACACTTGATGTGAGAAGTGCAACATCCCTCCGCCCACAGATTCTCAAACTGATTCACGGCAGCATCAGGGCGCAGCTTCAAAACCATGCTCCTGGGGCCATTCCCCACCACCTGGGGTTTCTGGGGTCCCTGGCAGGTAAGCAGTCCCCTTGCATGACTCTGACGCCCACTGCCTGACCAGCACAAGTTCCGTCTTAACAGGACTCTCCGGGTCCCCAGAGGGAACGGCCTCGATCAGAGGATGGAGACCAGTCAGCAGGAATGGTTCCTCCCCATCAGAGGAGGGTCGTTAATGTCCAGATGACTGGAACAGACAAACAGGGAAATCCAGAGAGACCGACCATGTGACACAGACCAAGCAGTGAAGGACACGGACCGGAAGACTGCAGGGAGATGGGAGCTGCCGAAGTGTCAACCGGGGTCAGAGATGCAGAGAGCAGTCCACACGAGCGAGTGCGCTCCTCTCCGTCAGCCACGGCAACCAGTGAACCAGAGGCGGGGTCGGGGAACCAGTGGGGAGCCTGGCAGTCCAGAGGAATGGCGACTTCACCGTGGCCCGATCAGAACTGCCCTCCCACGCTCACAGCTCAGTAGCCAAACGGTTATGTTTACAATTCTGAAACCGTTTGCAGTTCATGCCACGGAGGAGCGCAAACACCTGCTGTCAGATGGCTTCCCGTTCAGTGACGATCCTTTTCCCCTGTCCTTCCCAGAAAGCAAGAGGGGGAAACGCCAGTCACCAATGGAGAGTGTCTCAAGAAGTCACGACGGGGAGGTGGAGGGGACGACAGACATCGTGGGCCTGTTGGCACTCGGGGTTCCGGGCGTCTCACTGAATTGGTTTTACAAGATGAAAACCGAGGTCCGACGTTCAGCTGCCCTCCTGAGGTCACGGAGTCCCCATCCAGAAGGTCAGAGGGTGCCTGCAACTCCCCACTGGACCTGCCTGTCCAATGGAAAACCTCGGGGCTGTCTGTCACCTGGAACTCCTGCTGCCAGGCCAGGCATGGGGAAGGGGCAGTCTAAGCACTCAGAGAAACAGCTTCAGCTTAGCTTTGACACAAACACACACACACACTTCTGTCTTAAATAAAATATTAGCAAACATAATTTGGAACATAATTTTTACTATGGCAAAATCACACGGCATTTACCATTTTAATCACTTTTGAGCACACAGTTCGGTGGCACTCAGTACACCCACAACGATGGACAACCACCACCGCCCATCTTAGAACCCTCCGCTCCCCAAGGCGAGCCTGTGAGCCGTGGAACGCTCACCCCTCATTCTCCAGGCAACCGTCCCCCTCCTTCCCGCGTCCACGAACATCACGGCTCTAGTCGCCTCACATAGGCACAGTCGTTCCGTATTTGTTCTTCTGTGTCTGACATGTTTCATTAGCATAGTATCTTCGAGGTGCATCCCTGCTGTAGCCTGTGTAAGAACATCATTCTTTTCTAAGGATGAAGAATACTCCATTCCAAAAAAAAAAAAAAACCACATTTTGTTTATTCAAGGATTCC